>NC_047078.1:3744332-4068923 GCF_902459465.1 Asterias rubens
CTGTCTTGTTGGGGTAATAAATAGGTCCCCTGTTTCGTCGTGTGCCAGTACTGTCGTTTGTACACACTAAGAATCAGTGTTGATTCACAATAATTGTGCCAAAAGTATGCCATTGATCACAATAAACTAATCAAACAAACAAAGTTTGTGACTTTCACACCAAAGATATACATCTACTTCAATTTCGCTGGGGACAGATGTAGTAACACAACACAATACAAAATCATTAATATAGCGATCTTCAAAGCTGTATCACAATGCTTAACAAGCAGACTAACAAAATAGCAAATTATAATGGAAACAAAATTAGGAGTAAAATGAAATTAGTCTTGTTATTAGCTTTACTAAGGCCTGGGAGGGATTGAGTATTGCAAATATCATAACATAACATGTTTAATGGGAACAACCAAAATGGATATGCACCATAATTAATAGTTAGCCCAGCAGCAAACTTCAGCAAAGACCAAACCATAATATCGTGATAGAAAATGCTATGCATAATTATGTGTACATGATCAAATTCTGGCATACAATGAGTGTTATGCTATTGTTTCAAATAAGCTCAAACAAACAGAGTTTACTTTGACATTCACACCAAAGATATACCTCATCTGCATTTTCGTTTGGGACAGATAAAAACCATAATACCATGATAGCATTAACCGTCATATATGCATACACTGAGTTCACATGATAT
Source organism: Asterias rubens (assembly GCF_902459465.1). NCBI lineage: Eukaryota > Metazoa > Echinodermata > Asteroidea > Forcipulatida > Asteriidae > Asterias > Asterias rubens. The sequence goes on from NC_047078.1 coordinate 3,745,030, forward strand.
GCTAGCATACAATGAGTGTTATGCTACCGTAGACTTCGCCAGAGCATCAGTGAACATCTGTGTGTGTAAGATATCGAACTAGACCAGATAAGAATATGTGGATCCAAAAAGGAAGTGCGGCCGAAAATAGCAATCTTCATGAACTAGGTTGGACTCGGCACAATGAGTTTCCCAGCTTGCTTCCCTGTATGTGGGACCAGGGGTCGATTTCACAAAGAGTTAGGACTAGTCCTAACTTAGGACTAGTCCTACGAGATATACAAACTGCATGGATAGTTCTAAGTTAGGACGAGTAGCTGGTCCTAACTCGAGATAAGACTAGTCCTAACTCTTTGTGAAATCCTCCCCAGCTCTTGTAAATTCAAATATTAAGCTCACTAGTGTTTGAATACAATTATTCAATAATACAGACAGCCACTGTGAGTAGTTTGACTGCAATGAGTTGTACTAATTTCGTTCATATATTCATTGATCAGTTTTATTTGCAACTTATTGATTCGTAAATAATCAGAATTTCTTTGGGGCGAGAATGTTGTGTTAACTCTTTCCATCCTTCAGTTAGAGACTATTATCAAACCAGCCAAGACTTAGCAGATATGCTGAGTACAACACAAAACTTTCACCAATCTAGATCTATAGTTGAAGTTACAAGAGCCGGTCACACATACAGGGGAAAAAAAAGCTGACAAATTCTGTAGAAGGGTGAATTTATTCACCAAAATCTTTAAAACTTTTATCGTCCCTCGCTTTTGAGACTATTGCAAAACCCATAAAGACAGTGCAGCATGCTGAGCACATTAAACAAAACAAACATGTCAGCAAATAACATTTCGGCAAATACAATTGAAAATCCGGAAAACCCTCCTGCTACCTTCTTCCAGATCTTTGAGCAGAGTATTTGCGCACACGATGGTGGTATTGGAGACCAATCTAGAAGTCAGTATTGTTACAGCGGCGGTAGAATAGAATGGACAAGACACAGTGACAACAGGGTTTGTTTCGATTACAAAGATTGCAACTATTCAGTCAGTGATTTATCGACTCATTGTTGCAATTTTTACAATTTCGTTTCTTTCCAAACTCGCTCAAAAAAGAAACATTGATGTTTACCAAAGATTATAATTAGACATTGTTCTAACAAATAAAAACTAGTTTATTGGATTAGTATTGACTTGTTTAACACTTTCGTTAGATGGTTCAAGTTCCTGTTTAGTCTGTCCTTTCTCATATTTGTTTTCGAATTTTACAATTTCGTTTCTTTCGAAGCTCGTCCAGAAAAAGAAACACAAATGTTTCCCAAAGATTATAATTAGACATTGTTCCAACAAATAGAAACTACTTTATTGGAGTTCTATTGACTCGTTTAACACTTTCGTTTTACCCCTCAGAAACACCTCAATGTTCAGATCCCGTGCGAAGAGTATTCGTGACCAAAAGTAGACTAAGTTGGCTCGTCGAAACGTAAAGACCGCTACCACAAACTGAGACCGAGACACTGCTTAAACTTTCATGGGGGAGGGACGAGGAATAAACGGGTCTGAAAATCGAGAACGGATGCCAGTCAAACAATAAATCTCGGGGGAGCTATAGAGCAACACACTTGACACGCAGGGCAATGTGGGTTTGGTAACAAAAAACATGTATACATGGTTTATGGGACAGACTTGTGGAATGGGTACCTTGCTCAGTCATGATCAACAGCCAATAACTAATGTATGCATGCGCGGTCTGGTTTTTAAGCGTTTCTTGTAATTCTTCTGGGATGTGATATATCTTACTTTGATATAGTTTTTATTTTCCACAAGGGAAACTGACTGGGTAAATTTGTAAATGATTTTTGGGGTTGAACAAAGAATTGACTAGAGTGGGATTCGAACCAACGACCTCCGGATTAACGTGCCGGCGCCCCCCTTAAGGTGATCCCCTGGCTGCTGCTTCCCAGGTTGTATCGTAATTTGGGTGTGATCCCTGGCTACACGGCAGTTAACGGTTGTATGGCTTCTGACTGGCACCCCGAACAAAGATATTGACAAAATAGCGACACTGCCAATATAGGGCTAGATAACTCAGTTGGTAGAGCGCCGGCACATTAATCCGGAGGTCGTTGGTTCGAATCCCACTCTAGTCAATTCTTTGTTCAACCCCCAAAATCAGTTTTTATTTTCATTAGAGCCTAATATTGGAGTAATTTTGTCTGGTCAGGATTGTTTGTGTATGCAGTAAAACTTAGTGCAGTTTAGTTTTTTTAAGCATGTCATTGTTGTGTTGCCTTTTGATACTAGCGACCATGTTGTCTTTTTTCTTTTTTAAACGTAATACGTTCTAAAAAAAAACATGAACAATATTTTGTTTCTTTCCGAGTTGGCTTGTGGAGCGTTTGCTATATCATCATGGATGATGAAAAATGAATATCCTTATAACGTTTAGGGTATATGGAAATCTACAGTGTGTAAGCACTAGCTGGGACAAATATGGAATAGTTTATTATTACGTATTTACAGATTTACAAAATCAATACATCGAAATTAACTGTATGAGGTATTTTTGTTGTGTATTTTCTCTGGCCGAAGACAACATAATAACATTTTAAAGACACTGGACACTATCACTTGTAAAAGACCAGTCTTCTCACTTGGTGTATCTCAACATATGCATAAAATAACAAACCCTTGGAAATTTGAGCTCAATTGGTCGTCGAAGTTGCGAGAAAATAATGAAAGAAAAAACAACCTTGTCACTCAAAGTTGTGTTCTTTCAGATGCTTGATTTCGAGACCTCAAAATCTAGTTCTGAGGTCTCGAAATCAAATTCGTGGAAAAATTACTTCTTTCTCGAAAACTAAATTATTTCTGAGAGAGTCTTTTCTCACAATGTTTTATACTATCAACCTCTCACCATTACTCGTTTCCCCCCAAAAAAGTGTTAAGCTAATAGTTAACAATAAAGTCCACTGCCTTTACATACTCCTCAATATTTAAAAGTCAACAAATATTTTAGTCTCGTTTATTTCTTTGGCATGTCACAAAACTTTCAAAACATCACTTCAAGACGGGTTTGTGCTTTGTTAAGTGTCTTGTCACACCCATTGCCATTATTATTTCGGTAGCCAGTAGCATTAGTGGGTTACATTGGTAATTTCATAGCACTTATGGATATGGACTAGACATTAACTAATTTACAACACATGCATGTACATCACAACATGTTATCACTTTTTAGTTTTTACTAACTTTTTGCGACTAAACTGACCGGGCATCGATACACGAAATAATGGTACGGTTTCAATAAAATTTATGTTCAGTATAATCTACGATTTACAAACAGTTTTTAATGTAGTTCAAGTGTGCGTACGTCAGAGCAGCTGGTACAACAACGACAAAAAGACGAGTTTAACAAAATGAAGTTGGTCCAATAGTTCATTTGCTTCAAAAAAAAAAGATTCACAACAACCTTATTACCAAACTTTAAAGTTTAATCCAAATTGTTAGTCATAATACAAAACAGTAACATACTGTTTTGGGTCTATCAAAGACAATGATATGTTTTTGTACAAGAAATACTTTCAACGCAATTAATTTCGTCTTGATGTTCAGTTGCTTCAAAAAGGATTCTCAAAAACCATCTTACAAAACTTCATGCACAACGTTTCATATGTGAAATTGTCAGCCAAAATCTAAAACAGTAACAGAATGTTTTGAGTACCGCCGCGGCACAGAGACAATTATCCTTTGAACAAGAAAATACTCATTTTTGTTTTGTTTTACGAAAATACTCGTGTAAGTAGCACCTAAAGCTATAATGTTCATCGAATTGAAGTTCTTATAATAGTCCAGTTGCTTAAAGATTCACATAACATTCTTACCAAACATCTTGCACAAACTATAATCCCATTCCTTAGCCATACTCTAAAACAATTACAAACTTTTGGGGCCTGGCGAAAGAAGATATGTTGTACAAGAAAATACTCATGTAGAGCCCAAAGCTATGTTCATCCAAATGAAGTTTGTCCAAATAGTTCAGTTGCTTCAACAAGTTTCACAACAACCTTCTTACAAAACTTAAAAGTTTGTATCCACCAAAAGTGACAGCCATAATCTAAAACAGTAACATATTGTTTGGGGTTCCAGCAGCGCATAGAATGATCAACAAGAGAATATTCGTGTAGTAGCGTCCAAAGCTAGTGTTCAACAAAAATAAGTTTGTCCAAAGTACATTTGTTTCACAAGATGCTTCTGACCAAACTTCGTGCAAAAAGTTTCATCCACAAAAATGTTAGTCACAACCTAAAACAAAAACCAACTATTTTTGGTCCAGCGGCCGGAGACAATGATATTTGTATAGAAAGACTCATGTAGCGCTCAAAGATCAATGTTTTACGAAATCAAAATAGTTCAGTAGCTTAAAAGACTCTTACCAAACTTCGTGTACAAAGTTTAAATCCAAACTATAAGCCATAATCTAAAACAGCAACAGACTGTTTGGGTCAGCGGCACAGAGACAGCAACATTTTATACAAGAACATACGCATGTAAGTACAGCACCAAAAGCTAATATTAAACTAAAATGAAGTTTGTCAAAATGGTTCAGTTGCTTCAAAAAATAAAAAAATAAAAATTCACATAACTTACTAAACTTCGTGTTCAAAGTTTAATCCACAAATTGTGTATCCATAATCTAAAACAGTTACAGACTGTTTTGGGTCCGTCGGCACAGAGACAATGAGATTTTATACAAGAAAATAGCCATGTAAGTAGCACCCCACAGCGAATGCTATATCCTGTAACCACCGGGGGGATGTATCAGAGTCCATCCCATTGTCTGTTCTTACTATCCCAACGGAAAACCAACCATGAGGAAACCGGTTCAGGATATCCCGAAAGGCCCAAGCCAAAACATTCAATGCCTGCAAAAACATCTTTCCCTTCCCTCTATGCCAGTGTCAAGCACACGCTAAGCGGCGGGGTTGGTAGCCGAGTCACAACACGGTAACGCGAGGGGAAACAAAACCAAAACTTACGGGGGAAACTTGATGGTAAAAGGGTAAACTTTTTGATGGTGGACAAAAAAGATAAACTGTGCACTCACCTTCACTAACTTATCCATCGGTGAATCAGGGAGGTTTGAAGGGGTGGAGAGGAGAACGGGGTTGCCTTTAGAGCTGAGGGAAAGATTCCATATACAGACAGGACTATCCAATAGGTTGTGGTACTTCCTTGACTCTAGCTGCGACTAACTGACTGCTGAAGTAACGGGACACCAGGACGTCACTCCAGCAATTGGCCGTGCAAGTTAGGAGCTGTGGAAACAACCAATAGGGAAGCTCGTTTGATCAGTGTATGGGGATGGGAAAAGTAGACTTCGGTGGGGGATGAGTTTTTGAGAGGGATCTGTAGAGGGGTTACAACTTGTACAGGCGACGTTGTGTAATTCAATAAGAATTCCATGAGGATTGACAGATTGATGGTGCATTAACACTTGATTAAGAATAGACCCGAGTGATAAGCACCGGCTTTGAATCTACCGGGGATTAATGTATAGTTTCCCCCCACTGGAATATTCCCAGAAGATCGCTCCTTCTACTTCAGATTACGAACTTTTTATAAGTTAATCAATTCTCTTTCTGCAAGAAGACAGTTTACTTGTCAAGTTTGGTAAATATGTCAATTTAACTTTGTGATTGATGTTAAGGAATACTTACTGATAAAATGTGGTTCTCCATGATGAAGATGAGCAGAGTATCTTGTTTGAGAAGTACAGACCACACTGGTTCTTCTCAGAACCGAAACTCTTCTCGAGAAGTAGTTTTACACATGGTTGTACCCGCAAGGTGGAGTTTTTCTCATGGGTCATAGAAATGTGAAGACCGTGGTAACTACAACAAGTTTTTGTATCGTAAGAAGACAAAACAAGTTTGAGTTTATTTTTGGCCAAGTTAGTTCATTCCCAACTCTTTAGGTCATCAAACAATAAGCACGATATAAACAACCTGCGTCCATCATTCATCAAATTCGTAGGTAAAGTTTTTGTGAAAACGCCAACAACAAAAGGGTTCGATGTCTGGCAAGGACTTAGTACTAACAACGGGGAGTATTTCGCAACCAGATATCTGGGATGTTTTTGATTATGTTTGAACTCTATGGATGACCTTCAAGATCTAAAATGTGTTTTTTTACCAATCCTGAACTTTGTTTCGAAGTCTTGCCAAGTCAAGTCCGAAACACTTCCATTGATTGTTACAATTATTAATAGTTTTAATTGAACCCCTGTCATTTTTACCTTTCGGTCTCGTTTTCATAATGTTCACGTGGATGGGCGTACGGACAAGCTTGCCGCTTCTATCATGGACACACTTCGAAAGAAGTCATTCCACTCCGGAGATTTTTCTGGTTGAGAAAATACAAAAAACAACAGTTTTACTTGCTGTTCAAACAAGATTTGTAAAGCTAACTAAGTAGTAGCAGACAGTGTTTATGTTTTGTGTGATCAATCACTAACAAATCTGTCTGTACATATTTGGGCTTAACCTACTACTGTGCGAGTCAGGAAAAAAACAGTGGCAAACCAATCGTTTCATTGATTGTGTAACGAACCTTATTTTTTGTTTAGGTTTTTGGTTTACTGTTTTCTTGAATATGACCTCATTTCAGAGAAAAATATTTCATTCAATAAAGTTCTAGTATGAACTGTAAGGTTTTAGAGCAAAATTGATCTCTGGTGATTTCATAAATCATTACCAATCCCGTACAATACCTTCAAATGATTTGCTCAAAATTTGTAAGATTGTACATAAATGATCACATTTTTGCAAATAACTTACATGTGATCAAGATGATCATAGTAAAAACATATCTCATGAAATTATATTGCTTGACATTGGTTAAGAAATATATTAAAACACTTTTATCTCGTGAGTAAAAAGGCTGTTTTCAAATTTTGAAACGTGTCAGAGGTTTTTCATTATTTTATTGTGATTGAGCCTAAATATTTTCACAAGTTTGTTATTTCATGTTTATATTGGGTCACATAAAACAGCGGATCTTTGACAATTATCAATGTTGTCGATGCTCATTAAAATGTTATGAAACATCATCTGTTTTAAAGAAAGACAGATTTATTCAAATCCTCTATTTTCAATAAACATGATTTTTCATTTAGTTTTGTGAAGAATTTCGTCAAAATGAGTCGTTGGTCACGTCTTTGGGGGAGCGTCTCATAACGATTTATGAGTTGTCTGAGGATCGTGTGCAGCGTCTTGCACGTGCTTTCCATGCTAAGATACTTGGCAAGGCAGACTAAGAACCTAACTATTGAGGGAAAATCATTCTTAAGGTGACAGTATTCAGACATAAGACACAGGATAAACAGATTCCAAAGTTTGAAAACAACTTTATCGGGTTAAAACGAAGAGTTAATTTTAATGAACCGATCATTAAATTTGTAACTACTCATTTACAAGGGCAAAATGACCAAAATTATCGATTATGTTGAACGGATCATTTCTCCTTGCAGACTAAATTTATGACAGAGTATGAGGAAAGGGAAAACAGTCAGAGTTATATATTTGGCTGTCGCAGATTTGTCCTGCAAAAATATAAAGATAGTATAACAAGCAAAGTTCAAAACTTTTAATTTCTCGTGACATCTATATAGGCCCACTCTGAATGCGTACCAATTAGTGTGCTCGTATTTGTAAGATCATGTCAAGAGGGAAACCTGTTTTATTCAAGACAAAAATGGATTCAAGTTTCAGTGTATTGTCGTTATTTTCTTGTGGATAATGAGTTACTGCTATAGAAGAATGTATCTTGTGCTGCTGAAGTGTTCTTGTGAATACAGTGCAGTTGGTTGCCTCAAAGTTGCCTGAACAATTTGCCCTGTGTGGCATCGCCTTAAAGGCAGTGGCCACTATTGGTAATTGTCAAAGACTAGTCTTCACAGTTGGTGTATCTCAACATATGCATGAAATAACAAACCTGTGAAAATTTGAGCTCAATCGGTCGTCGAAGTTGCGAGATATCAATGAAAGAAGAAAAAAACGCCCTTGTCGCGCCATGGTCACATGAAGTTGTGTGCTTTCCTATGCTTGATTTCGAGACCTCAAACTCTAAATCTGTGGTCCCGAAATCAAACTCGTGGAAAACTACTTCTTTCTAGAAAACTACGTCACTTCAGAGGGAGCTGTTTCTCACAATGTTTTTTATTATCAACCTCTCCCCATTACTTGTAATCAAGAAAGGTTTCATGCTAATATTTATTTTGAAGTTTTAAGGAATAGTCTCTTACCCTGCTCTCCATTCCAATAGGAAAACACTCGTGATATTTTTCTAACTTTTTAAGAACAGTCCCTTTCCATTTCTCCCTTTGTCTACCATCTTAAAACAAGAGACACAGATTCCCAGCCTACAGCGCTCTGAAACCCCATCGCCTTGCTGCTCAGTCTATTTCTGTCTTGTGTTATTCCTCGGCCCGGCCCGGAAGCTCAATAACACTCCAGAGGAACTTTCGAATTTGGACGAATCAGGGGGCTAAGGTTGAACTGGGACGACTGCTTAGTAGCCGTCCCAAGAAAACATACACGGGGTATATGGAGAGGGGATTGGGAGATAGCAGTCAGCCACGAGACATGTCAGAACAGAAAAACCATGCTTAGATATCAAGACGTCGTTTGCCCTTTATAGTTTATAGATTTACAAATAACTTATACAGGGTTTACAGAAGGTAATGGTGGAAGACTTCCCTTGAAATGTTATCAATCAAGGGTGGGTTTTCCCGTTATTTTCTCCCGACTCCGATGACCGATTGAGCCTAAATTCTCACAGGTTTGTTATTCTATATATAAGTTGTGATACACGAAGTGTGGGCCTTTGGACAATACTGTTTTATACAGATGTAATGCGATTACTTTAAGTTATCAATCCGAGATTGGAATTGGTCAGTCTGGAATTTGTGACTGGTCACTGGTGAAACACTACTGCCCCCATACCTCAATCTAACCTTTACACAGGGACACCAAACAGTAGTGGGTACCCACCTGGTGGGTGAGCAATTCTCATCTCGTCTCAATCAAGTCTCTATCCCAGTCACGTACAACTTGGGTGAGGCCGGGGTGCGTTTTCGTGCCCGTTATCAAGAACTGTTTCGTTCATTGGCCATGAATGAGTTTTATATGTGCACGATTGTGTTTGCGTAAATTACTTAAGTTTAACTTCTGGCCATCGGAAGAAACTTCTGGCCAAATGGGGTTGAACTTTTTGGCATTAAATGGGAAGTGAATTTAAGGCCACATGGGGACACTTCTGGCCACATTATGTGAGACTGTTTGCCACTTGGGTCACTTCGTGCCACTAGTGATCACTTCTGAACACTATGGGGAACTTCTGGCCACCTGTTAGCTGTGCACTGCATTGTTCAAGCCTCTGACAGATGAACGTGTAGATTTCTAAGAAATTTGTGTGCATCATTAAGTCAAATTTAAAGTCAATGGCTGATGATGTAAAACAACGTCCCGTTGTAAATGAGGTGTCATTTTGACTTGTGTGAATCTAGATGGATTGGTAGTCGCTAATGACATAATAGCCTATAGTCTGTTTTCGCGCCAATATGGTTGTAAACAGGAGATCCTATTCAGTAATCGAGGCGTACCCTCTTCACTGAAAACCGTCTCATTTATTCTTCGCTGTAATAACAATGATGATGGAATGGATTTCTGCGTAAATCATTTGTCGATAAATTGTTTTAATTTGCGAGAAGGACTGGCTTACCTACAGTCGTTCCCCAACAATGATTTAAATGAAATCGTTACCGTTTTCTCCATTGCAGACTTACTTAAGCAGGTTTGTGGGTCGGTTACCTTTTTTGGTTTGTTGGTTGCTTATTGTTTGTTTGGTTGTTTGTTTTATTGATTGGATGCTTGCCGTCTTGGAATATATGTTCGCTACAGTTGTCTGCGTGTTTGTTTGCCTTCTTGCTTCATTGCAGCTTGCCTGCTTGCCTGCTGCTTGCTTGCTGGTTGGTTTACCCGTTTAATGGCTAAACTTGCATGTTTGTTTGTTCGTTTGCCTGATCTCTTGCTTGCTTGCATGCCTGCTTATTGGCAAGCTTGCCTGCTTGCTTGTATGTTTGGAGCCTCAATGCCTGTTTGCTTGAATGATTGCTTGCTTGTCTGTCTGCTTGCTTTCTTGCAGCTTGATCGCTTGCCTGCTTGTTCGTTTGCTATAGCTTGCTTGATTGATTGCTTGTACTTGCATGTTTGCTAGGTTGGTTGGTTGGTTGCTTGCTTGCTTGCTTGCTTGCTTGCATGCTCACTTGCCTGTTTGATATGATAACTGGGTCAGTTAATCGGTAAGATACATGACTTTGCTCATTATGTACATTGGTGGTAGCTCCAGTCCCCGCCCAGGAAGTTAGCGGTAACCTTGGTGTTTCCGGGTTGAGTGATATCAAATCATTCTCATTGTCTGTCCCTACATAAGTTCAATCTACAAATGGTTTATATTACACTAAAAAAAAATACAAAAATCTACACTGTTTTCTACAGTGTTTTCTGAATAACTGGTTAAAACAGGGGAGTAATCCGTGTGATATTGTAACAGTGGCAAGAACACGAAACCAAGATCACAGTTGACGTAATGTTCACTTTCATGACATCATTTTAAACTTTCAAGACGAAGCTGTGTAACCAATTATCCATTAAGTACATTATTGTCTCTCATCTAACATCTTTGTGGTTTTGTAAATAAAGTTAAAGATGTGAATCAATGCCTTTCATTCATTTGACTAATAAACATATTAGTCATTGTATCAATGTAAAGGTCAAAGACAGTGGACACTATTGGTAATTGTCAAAGACCAGTCTTCTCACTTGGTGTATCTCAACGTATGCATAAAATAACAAACATGTGAAAATTTGAACTCAATCGGTCATCGAAGTTGCGAGATAATAATGACAGAAAAAAACACCCTTGTCGCACGAAGTTGTGTGCTTTCAGATGCTTGATTTTGAGACCTCAAATTCTAAATCTGAGGTCCCGAAATCAAATTTGTGGAAAATTAGTTCTTTCTCAAAAAACTACGTCACTTCAGAGGGAGCCGTTTCTCACAATGTGTTATACTATCAACCCTCCCCATTACTTGTTACCAAGTGAGGTTTTATGCTAATTAATAGTTTGAGTAATTACCAATAGTGTCCACTGCCTTTAACAGAGCGACACTGATGAAATCAGTACATTGTCAAAATGTTAAAGAATCTTGATTGTTGATTACAGTACACTAATGAAGGAAATGTCGTCTTTATAGTCCTTTATAACGGTGTGGCCATCTTGATTTTACTCCGTTTCAACTCATTGTAACCAAACTGAGGCTGGACTGGACGAAATAATAGTCTGGTGCCATGTTTGCGCAATAAATGTTAGCATTCAATAAATGATAGCATTATTGTTACAGAAACAAGGAATACGACCAAGATGTTGACAGCGTGATAAAGGTCGCATAGCAAGGAACGTCTCACTATGACAAATCTCTTAAATTAAGACGTGATTCAGGGGAGCCTATATAAATAGTGTATTCTGTAAATACCACAAGCTGTGCTAACACCAAACTCATTGTCATGATTCTTTTAAGTGTCTGCAGACGTTTCATTTCCCGGGGATTGCACTGATGAGCTCATTGGTTTAATTTCTCGCAATTTGAATTGAACAAAGAGAAACAATCACGTGAGTTGTTTGAACCAGATCACCTCAACAACTCACTCTAGGTTAAAAAAAACACAAAACAAAGTTGAAGATAATGATGAAGGCCCTCAATGCCTCTTTGTTGAAGGTTCACAGCAAGTCTCGTCACTATTAGCGCCCCCCCCCCCCACCTCCCCTGCCGAGCCCCTACTTTTGAGATTACAAATTCCGTATTACGTAAAAATTAGGTATACAAATATAAAATTTCACGAGTTCTTAATGTAACAATTTCAATATGTTTTTTTATTTAAACTTTGTTTTCCCATCACGGCGACAATAATACCTATATGTTCTTTAGACTCACCGTCGTTTGTCTTAATCAACATAACAATATATGAACACATACCAAGAGCAACTAAAGGGGGCTTGCTCTATAAGAGAACAAGAACCTACACTTTTAGTTGGCGAGAGGAGTCCCCTATCGGCATTGTCCCGGTGGCCAGAGGTGTTCCCTAAAGGCAAGACATGCCCCCGGTTGCCAGAAGTGCCCCCTAGTGGCCACAAATGCCCCCATTCGACCATAAATTCCCCCGGTGGATATATCTTTCCACAGTCACCAAACGTATCCCCTTGAGACCAGAAGTGACCCCTATAGTGACCAGAGATGCACTCTTTAACCGATGCACTCATCGTGCCCCCACCCTAGTTTCCTCACTGTTCACAATGTATTTGTAAATCAATATATAATCAAAGAATCGAGGTCAAGAAGAATATTAAGAGTAAAGTAAAAACATTCACAAGAAGCCAACTTCACAAAATATGATTTTCAGGATGGTTAAGTCGGATCTTGATGGATTGAGTTTTGTTATACTCTCTGTGAGTGACAACTTTACCTCTTTCAAGAAAAGGGTCGAGAGGCAAAAACAAAAATTCCTAACTTACAAAAAGAAAATCTCAACAAACAGTAGCCAGCTTTACAAAAATATTATTCAATGATGGCAAAAGCATCCCCTCTAAAGGCATTGTACACGTTTGGTAATTATCAAAGCCCGTGTTCTCACTTGGTGTATCCCATCATAAGCATAAAATAACAAGACTGTGACAATTTTGGCTCAATTGGTCATCGAAGTTGCGAGGAAATCCTGAACGAAAAAACAACCTTGTTGGACGAATTTGTGTGCTTTCAGATAGAGACTTCTAGCTAGAAGTCTTTTAACATTTTAGTGAGGACCTCTTTCTCAAAGACTACGTTACTTCAGAGGGAGTCGTTTCCCACAATGTTGTATATCATCAACAGCTCACCATTACTTCATTACCAAGTCAGTTTTTAAGTTAATATTTGTTTTGAGTAATTATCAAACGTGTACCTCCCCTTTAAAGGGTATTCGTAAACGTCTCTAACCATCCTGTCAGATATTGATGTATGGAGTTCGAATAATCCCTTGGGGTCACGGGTCAAATCAACTGATCTCCGCTTTGGAACAGTTTTAGGTCGGTAGAGACTTCTTGTTGAACATCCGATCTGCATAACTTACCTCCTAAATAACCAAGAAAGTTATATTTTAATTTGTTCTGTGAAGACTCAAAAATGTAAGAGGGAATTTTGCAATCTGGATGCGAATGTAATGTTGAGTGTCGCATGAGATGACTAAGCTGACTTCATGTTCAATGTTTTAATGTTTTACAGTTTTAAAGCCATTGGACACATTCTGAGCAGAACAACAAATTAAAAGTTCACAGATTTACAAATAACTTACAGGGTTTACAGACGGTAATGGTGAAAGACTTTCCTTGAAATATTATTCCATGAAATGCGTTACTTTTTAAGAAAACATTAAAACGATTAGTATTCTCTATATATCGAGAATAACGGATTTATTTGAAGAACAAAAACGTGCGAAAAAAGGGTGGGTTTTCCCGTTATTTTCTCTCGCATCCGATGACCGATTGAGCTTAAATTTTCACAGGTTTGTTATTTTATATATACGTTGTAATACACGAAGTGTGGGCCTTTGGACAATACTGTTTACCGATGTTGTGCGATTGTTTTAGAGTGGAAGTGATTGTGTTGTTGGAGAATGATTTGTGTTATTGAAATAAATGCACATTGAATGTTTTGGTTTCGAGTACAATTGTCGCCTGAAATACTCCATTGTGTAAACATAGTTGCAAGGACTAAAGGACAAGGACATGCAAGGACATGTTCAATGTTCAAAGCATTTGAAAACTACTGTCTGACTATTTAACAAGTTGTATTATTTTCATCCTTGGGTTTTTTTTTTTTTTTTTTTTTTTTTTTTTTTTTTAATCACTTTTAACAATTAATTGTATAGGCTGCATTTTTCATGTAATTCGACTCTTGGTCGCCATGGGAAATTTGTCGTTTAACATGCTGAATTGGCTGTACATTTTCTTGTATTTCGACCGTTGGTCGCCATGGTATTTTTTTCTTTAAAGAATGACATTACATAATGAATAAGGGAATCAATGTGTGGTGAAGAGGTTTTCAACTAGTGGTTTAGTCCCAACGAGGCCTGGTTCTTGATAAAATATCAAGAACCAGGCCGCGGCGGGTTTAAACCACTAGTTAAAAACCGATTCAACACACTTTGATTCCCATTCATAAACACATTTTCGGTCAAAAAATATCAACACTTTTTGGTCAAAAAGTAAAATAAATGTAATAATTATAATTGTAAACAACTCCTTATAATGGAATGATGTGCGCGTCGCGCGTATCGCGTGATGTGGCACGTCCCGGCCGTTGCTCTCGACCAATAGGAATGAAGAACATACAGGTGCAAGCTCGCGTGTCACGCCCATGTTTCAACACTTTTTACTGGTCATAAGTAAAGGTTTATACACACCCACGTGACGCGCTCTCCGCCAATATGAATAGCGAAACTGTCTGAGGTATTTATGAATGATTGATAATAAACACTGAGAATGAGTTTTCGGCACCAATTATGTCCAACAAGAACAACTTGTCGAGCATAATCGTTTTGTCGAGAACAACAGGTGTGAGACTTGGAATGGGTTGTACCTAGTGGTTTGTCATATAAAAAGGGTCGAACATAATGGTTTGTCGATATAACGGGTCGTACATAATATAGTTTTTAGAGCATTTCTACACAAAAACAACTGAAACTACGAATTGTCCGGACACATAATGGAGAATTTCGCAAGGGTAAGACTTGTTGCTCGTGTGTCATAGATGAAAAGTAAAACTAATTTGAAGAAAGTTTTGATTTGACATACTTGAAAGCCTTCAGGATGCAGAGCTCGGATACCTGATGAGGAAACACATGTATGATTCTAGGTCATGCTGTGACAAAGTTTCAAAAAAATTAGTTGGATTTTAGTGGTTCATCCGGACCAGAAATAAAGCACACTTGTTTACCCGCAAACCAGTTGTAATTAACACCCACATGTATCCACCCATTTCCTTCTTAATGAGAACAGCTGAGTCTTAAATCTGAAAACCACATTCATGTGTTTTAAAAATGTTTTAAAGGCAGTGGACACTATTGGTAATTACTCAAAATAATTATTAGCATAAAACCCTTCTTGGTGACGAGTAATGGGGAGAGGTTGATGGTATAAAACATTGTGAGAAACAGCTCCCTCGGAAGTAACATAGTTTTCGAGAAAGAAGTAATTTTCCACGAATTTGATTTCGAGACCTCAAGTTTAGAACTTGAGGTCTCGAAATCAAGCATCTGAAAGCACACAACTTCGTGTTACAAGGGTGTTTTTTTTCTTTTACAGTTATCTCGCAACTTTGGCGACCAATCGAGCTCAAATTTTCACAGGTTTGTTATTTTATGCATATGTTGAGATACACCAACTCTGAAGGCTAGTCTTTGACAATTACCAATAGTGTCCAGTGTCTTTAAGCTGGATTGGTGCTGAACTTGATGTGTTAATCTCGTTGATTGGCGCATGTTTTTGATGCCACAGTCGCAAACAAAGTAATGCAAGAAGCATAACTTACGTATCTTATAGTTGGGTTGCATATTACGTCATTGACCACCATCTTTGATGTAAAAACAATGGAAAAATGCTCCTGTGTACGCGCTGCGCACGACTGGTAATTAACATGTTATGAAAATTAAAAAAAGTGACGTGAGGTGTATCCATTTTTGTAGAATATTTCCCTCAGATATGAAAACATTAGCTTATTTATGTTGTTATCACGCAAATTAAGAACAATGACTTTACGTGCCGAAAATTTTGTTTTGTTTACGATTTCCTACTGACGCATTGGATTAAACCAACATTTCTCTGGATTAATATATTTTTATTATTATAATAAAAGAAAACATGAACACTGTCTGCGACTATTATGTCAGCATTACAAGTCACGTAAAACACCTTTAGAAGTTTGATAAAAATGCCTAATTTCTGAGACGCCTTCTATGGTATAGGTTCCCACTTTGACTCTGTTTCTCCTTTCTCTTCTCTACCTCAGGGCCCCTAGACATCAAGGAATCGCAATAATTGGACCCATAGGCTCAGGATCTGAATCCAACTGTCCCGAAGTTCCTTAGACTAATCAGTTTATTGAAGACATCAAAATACATAATTAACGGGTGATTGCAAGAGCGCAGTCTGTCAAACTAGAGGTATCGGAATTAGTCAATCCAAGACAAATCTAAACTTGTTCGTCTCAGTAGTGGTATCATTTTTGTAGCTGGGTTTTGTTCAACACGTTTGTTTACACTTAAAGACAATTTTGGGAAATTTGCATTAGGTAAAGAGCTCCAAGAAAGAAAAAAATGGAAACACTTCTGCCGTTGACGGCGTGCGTTAAAATGACAATACTTTGACGTCATGTGTGGGAGTTTGCTTTGTATAAAGCTCCATGCTGCTGCAAAGCGGCTTTACAAAGTGAAGCTCCCACATAAAAACATTATCATGAGTGATGACGTTACATGAGTGATGACGTAACATGAGCGATGACATATCATGAGTGATGATATAACGTGGCTTTTCGGGAACTTTTCTTAAAAGTTCCACCAAGGGGTGTTGACAATTTTTTTTGTCTACACAATTAAAAGCTGTTTAATCTCATGTTAACTCAATTTTCGTATTGATGGAAAACATTTGAAACTAATTTCACCAAAGATTATCTTTTGCCATTTTCGTTCAAGTAGGTCTTTAAACTTGTTGTCAACTCTAACTATCAAGTTCATTGATACACAGTGGCACTGAAGACCGTGTTATTGACCTGAAAAAAAAAACCACTCATTCAGTCACCTACGACAGATGTATCTATACCTTAATTCTACGTAATGTAGATTAAGCCGACTAGCATAAGAGCATTACCTGTTTACAAGCTCGGTTGGTTTCGAGACTGGAGTGTGTTCCCCCGGTAAATAATCATTCGTCACTTGATAGTGTCTAGTCGGTCGGAGAACTCCATTAGGGGAAGAAGGGGGGAATCGTCTCTGCGTACACCCAGAATGGTCTGTCATAAACACGCTTCTTATCCGAACGAAATAAGGAAATTGGGACTCAATAAAAGTTACAAAAACTGACAAGAATCTGCGAAGTCGAGTGGAGGTCATTTTGTATGAGTTTAAAGTAGAGACACACGTGTGACCTAGGCCCAAATGAATACAGGTGCTTAGCAGAAAATTCTGTTCTGCAAAAGATTTTGCTAAAGGCCCCTTCACACTTAAATATTATTTTAGAGTCAGCGAGAAACGAGTAGGGTAATAATCACAGTCGAGGTAATGAATGGCAACATATTTTTGCTAAGAATGATTTTCTGTACTTAGCACGATTTTGTGCATACAAGTTTATGAAATAGGGCAAAGTTCGTTTGGATACAAATCAGGAAAAAAACTTAAAATGTTTTGTTTTCCCCTTTCTCTCTTATAGGTACTTTGTAAAAAAAAAAGTTAAGCCATCTTGATAAATATTTCCGTTTGAAAAGCTATCGCTATTAAAACCAGATTGTATACAAATCACATCTAATTACATCTGCTGGCAAATTCATAAGTTCTAGCATAATACTTTGAAGCAACATTTTGGGATATTGTGGCAAAACATGTTATCTTAAACGCAGATTAATTTTTTTTTTAAAAGTGAGGTTATTACTTGTTTATAACCGGTTTCGTGATGAACGTGTTTATAACTTTGAATCGACATTCGGTTTCGTGTGGTTGGTTCCAGAGTTCGTGTGTAGGTTTTTAATTTGTTTTTTGGTGATTTTGTTTGTTGCTTTTATTTATTATATTTTGTTGGATGTTTGCCTTCAATCTTTTTCTTCTTTAAATTATTGTTTGATTGTTTGATGGGATGTTTGTTTGTTTGTTTGTTTGTTTGTTTGTTTGTTTATCTGTTTGTTTGTTTGTTTGTTTGTTTGTTTGTTTGTTTGTTTGTTTGTTTGTTTGTTTGTTTGTTTGTTTGTTTGTTTGTTTGTTTGTTTGTTTGTTTGTTTGTTTGTTTGTTTGTTTGTTTGTTTGTTTGTTTGTTTGTTTGTTTGTTTGTTTGTTTGTTTGTTTGTTTGTTTGTTTGTTTGTTTGTTTGTTTGCTTGTTTGTTTGTTTGCTTGTGTGTGTTTTTTTTGGGAGGGGTGTTTTCTCTCTTTTTTTTCTTCTTCCTTTTTTTCTTTTGTGGAATTCTAGTTCTTTTTTTTTCTTTTTTTCAGTTTTACTTTGGTTTGCTTCGGAAGATATTTGGATAACGTTCCTTCATCTCATTTCCTTTTTCTGTGACAAGATTTCAGTTAATTTGATGTCATCTTGTTCTTAGGAATGTGCACGTTTCTTGTTTGTTATTTATTTATTTTTTAAAGTTGTGCGTTTTATGTGTGTTGTATATTATATGTTTTTGTTATTATTAATTTAAATTTTTAGCAAAATCAGAAGAAAATAAATCGCACGGAAAAATGCAAAGATTTTCACTTTCTTAAATACGGGTTCTTTGCTCAAATCAACATCTATGACTTTTACAACATGAATGAAACACAAAATACACAATGTCATCGTGCTACCATCTTGGGCGTAGCCCCTTCATACAAGAAACTTAGAAAAACTTAAGGATTACTAATTTTGAAAAGAACCAAACAGTTGCCATACTGCTTGCCTTCATCTGTATAGCTATATTGACTAAAATAGAATATTAACCAATAAACAAACAAAAAGTTGCCGCCCTGGCCGGGATAAAAGTCTTTACTCTCATTTCCCACTTAAAGAAGAACCCCTTCCCATTACAGTTCCTTGCTCATCCTTCGCTATATGGGATTATATGGGAGACTTAGAGGCCCTTAAGCCGTAGATTTGGCAAGGGTCCCTTGCTAAATTTCAGCATGGGTCCCTTGCTAAGTTTTAGCATGGGTCCCTTGCTAAGTTTTAGCATGGGTCCCTTGCTAAGTTTTAGCATGAACATGCCCTTTTTTAAATGTACCTCGTGTGAAAGGACTCAATGTGTGTACGGTCTCTTGTAAAATCTTGTCACAAACAATTGTTATATTTTCAAAACCATGCTAAAATTAAGCAAGGGACCACTGTTGTCGTGTAAATAGCGCTTTAGGGACCTTTAAGCCGTAGATTAAGCGTTGCAAAAGCGATTGAGCCGTGGATGGGACCACGCTGTAACCATATCATGGTTCGTGGAGGTCCCAAACCCCCATTTCCTTCCGCTCTTTGTTGAATCTGCTCAATGTCAGGGGTTGTCAACGCGTGTCAAGTCGTGCTAGTGGGGAAGGAGGATGACAATCGACCAGCGTCGTCTACTGACATCATTTACTGCGTATACAATATAGTCCAATCCAGGTCCGGCAATGTTGTCATCCTT
The DNA here is from genome assembly GCF_902459465.1 of Asterias rubens. Taxonomy (NCBI): domain Eukaryota; kingdom Metazoa; phylum Echinodermata; class Asteroidea; order Forcipulatida; family Asteriidae; genus Asterias; species Asterias rubens. The sequence goes on from NC_047078.1 coordinate 3,764,504, forward strand.
GTTTGCAACACATAAAACAAATTACAATGTTTAAAAATATGTTCTAGAATTGCAAGGGTCGTGGGTTCGAATCCCACCTGAGTAATTATGCCTGTGATATTTTGTTTCACAGGACTCGGGAAGTACTGAGTATACAGTGCAAACACACATCGGTGTATGGGTAAACAAATATTATTCAGCCCCGATGCAACTTTACCATCTGTTTTAAAATATTGGTTAAAAATATGAGTTTCAGAGCTTCGCCCATACATCTCCTTTACACAACACATTAAAAAGCCAATTACTGTCATGCTAGCAACAAATCTATCCAACGTTTAAAGTCAAAGTGTATTTTTGTTTTTTGAAACCGTTCGATTATTTAATCATAATAATTACCGGTGTCGCCTGCTTACATCATTTCCTATAGACATTTTCGGCACAAGAAATAAAAGCCCTGGTACAAAAGTATTTTCCTTTCTTGCAACAAATCTGCTTCTAGCTACACCGGGCAATCTCGCTGGTTCGGTTTAAAGCCATTATACACTTTCGGAACAGAAACAAAAAACAAATGTTCACAGATTTACAAATAACTTACATGGTTTACAGAAGGTAATGGTAAAATTGAAATATTATTCCTTGAAACGCTTTACTTTTTGAGAAAACATTAAAACAGTTATCAACTCTCGACATCGAGAATTACGGATTTATAGTAAACAATGTCATGACACGGCGAAACGTGCGGAAACAAGGGTGGGTTTTCTCCCGACTCTGTTGACCGATTGAGCGTAAATTTTCACAGGTTTGTTATTTTATATATAAGTTGTGATACACGAAGTGTGGGCCTTGGACAATACTGTTTACCGAAAGTGTCCACTGGCTTTAAGCCATCTGCTCTAGATTGACAACAAGTAGTGGGTTCGAATCCCACCCGGGTATTATGCGTGTGGTTTCGGCGGGTCTATTGCCGAAGTACCTAGTCAAAATGTGGTAATTAAAAGAAGAAGAAAAAAACAGCCACCCTGGTGCAAGTGCCATTCAGTCCAAATTGGATACAGAACAGGATTTAAAGGCAGTGGACACTATTGGTAATTGTCAAAGACTAGTCTTCACAGTTGGTGTATCTCAACATATGCATAAAATACTAAACCTGTGAAAATTTGAGCTCAATCGGTCATCGAACTTGCGTGATAATAATGCAAGAAAAAACACCCTTGCCACACAAAGTTGTGTGCGTTTGGATGGTTGATTTCGAGACCTCAAGTTCTAAATCTGAGGTCTCGAAATCAAATTCGTGGAAAATTACTTCTTTCTCGAAAACTATGGCACTTCAGAGGGAGCCGTTTTTCACAATGTTTTATACCATCCAACCTCTCCCCATTACTCGTCGTCACCAAGAAAGGTTTTATGCTAATAATTATTTTGAGTAATTACCAATAGTGTCCACTGCCTTTAACAAAAACCGGCCAAAAACAGTACCTCCTCATTTGCATATTGTGTAGACGACTGTTCAAAGTGTTCGCAGCATTTCAGGAAATGAAAGCATTAATTATGGGAGGCATACCCTAGGCACAAGGTTGACAGCTACAGCATACCCCCCCCCCCCCCCCATTGGTCAGGTGTCTATACCCTATATGACGTAATCTGACAGGTAACGGATTGCATATTAATTTGGTTTAAATAAACAGATAAACGAGGACATTGAAAACGTGCAACCAAATTGTGCACATAAAAAACAAATAATTCACCTAAATTGCCGATTCCCTCACCAACCGACACAGACCGCCACAGAAAAACATCTTAAATTATAACAACATGTCCAACGGTGCGAAAGCCTGTCAATAAATCTAATAATTTGTTATGATATTTTGTTGGAAAACAAGTTTACACGTGGGGTAGGTAAAAACTGAGGCCAGCCTGAGCGGCCTGTTTTTCTTGGCTTTGCCCCCGGGGCTTCCCGGCCCCCATCCTCGGTCATGGGGGGTCTGGCACGCTCACGCGAGCGAGCCCCGTAATCTAAATCAATCATTGCTTTTCCTTAATATCAGATTATCTGCTCAAGTCCCCTGGTGAACGTTAGTGGGTTAGAGGATGGAGAAGGGGGATGTCCAGTATAAACAAAACTATGCCATACCATGGGCAATAGTGGGGTAATAATAAACTATTATTTGCAACTAGATACGACTTCAAAATATGAGGGGCCCAATTTTCTTTTGCAGGACCACTTTTCAGACGTCCCGTCAAAATCTCCCCACGGGTTTGACCTCAACCGGAAATACGTCACGGATATGAAAAAGGGTTACCCCTCTAGTTCGGAAAGGTACATGTACTATTAGCTCGGGTCATTTCCCTCGGCCCACTTGTTGTTTCTTTTGAGGTGAGGAGGAGGGGAGTCCTCAGGAAGCGAAAAGGGGAAACATGCTGGTAATGTTTTGTGGAGTTGAAAATCTTCCATCGGGCATGTTGTGTTTGAGGCAAGGTTGTGATTTTGTGTGCAATGTAAATAGCATTTAAAGTTACTCAAAGGGAGGGCATACGCGTTTGGTAGTTTCCCTCGGACGACTTTTGGTCTCTTTTGAGATGAGCGGGGAGGGGGAGGAGTTTCCTTGGGGAGCGAAAATGGAGACATGCGACGGTAAAGCTACCTCGGGTTTGGTGTCACCAATTTTTGAGTTGAAATGCTTCTAGCGGGCGTATGTTATGTTGGAGGGACGGTGTGGATTGTTTGCGCAATGTAGAAAGGTTACTCAAGGGGGTAGGCATAAGCTTATCATTCATGCAAATAAAACATTGTGGTAAGATGCCTACAACAGTTTTAGATATAAAGAATAATTTGAGAGACAGTTCACTTCGAAGTAATGTAAAAAAATATATATATGTTCTTTTTTATCGCCCAAAATTTAAATCTGAGAAGCGTTACAAGATTCCCATATTGTGCATCCAATATTGATGTTGTGTTCACCCGATCCCCATTCTCCGCTAACTTTGCGAGCGCCAAGTTTCTGTGCTAGCTGTGTAAGCAAAGAATGCCTATGGAAAACTTCCCTGCTAGAAAAAAACCCGTAAACTATGCCTACGCTAGACGTAAGCGCAGAATTCCCTGCTTCCGTAAGCACAGTTTCATTGCGGTATAATAAAGCAGAGCCCTCAAATTAGGTCTTGCATGGTACAAACCAAGTCAGCAATTATTATAAATTAAAGTCACCTGGAAATAGATATTTTTTTCTTTCAAACATAACAGTATATGCTTACTAACAATAAAACAATTTTTTTAGTAATTGTTTGTTCGATTTATATGTTTAAAAAATATATAAAGTTGTTTGGGGGCTGACTCCGCCTACCCCTTTTGTGACGTCAATCAAGGCAGACTTTGCCTGCAATGCGTATAGTAAACACACGTGCAAAGTACATGTACGTCCAAGTCGTGAGTTGGTACGTTTCAAAAAGTGTTTTTTTCTGCATTCAGCAGCAATACACCTGGTCGGCATTGCCGGAAAAAAACAAAAAAATCTTTTTTTGAAACGTACAAACTCACGACTTGGTCCGTACATGTACTTTGCAATTGTGTTTACTCTACGCATTACAGGCAAAGTCTGCCTCGATTGACGTCACGAACAGCGCCCTCTCGGGTCGGGGTCTACTCTTAAATTTGTAAATAACAAAAGAACTGATTTTTTAAAACCTTAGTTAACTGTTTATTCACATTCCACTCATCAAAACACATATATTAGTGACAAAAGCTTTATTTTGAAAAAAATACCACTTCCAGGTGACTTTAAGGTAAGCTCATTAAATTACGGAAACGCGTAATTGGGCACGAGCCCAAAATGAGGTTATGATCGAAGTAGATCAACCCCCTGTATATAATTCCCGTCATTTTATAATATTAACAAGCCCATAAACATTCTTGGCGTGGAATCAGCGTGTTTGGCCAGTCACCAGGAGAACGAGGTAGTCTTGCCAAGTACAACCGTTTGACTGACGTCATTGGTTTATGAGTTCTTCGTGACGTTGTTGTCAGGGCCCAATTTCCTAAAGCTGTTTGTGTTAAGTAGAAAATACTGCTTAACAACTTCCTTTTGCTAAGCAAATAATTATTGGGGCACCAGTTAATACAACAATGTACACCTACTGTAAGTTTTGCTGATAACATGTGTTCTGTTATGCAATACTTGTCTATGCTTAGCAATTTTTATACTAATACAGGCTTTGTGATATCTGGCACTGGTTTTACAATTGTGCTCAGCAGTTTTGTTGTGCTTGCAGGCTTTATGAAATTGGGGCCTGTTTAGAGACTAATCCTTAAAACCTATCTCCCCCCCCCCCTCCCTTCACGCCTCAAAGAAACATGCTCGTTTCTTTTAGAGGTCACAAGTATCATGACTAACGAAGATTAAATGTTGGGGATAAAGATTTAAGTTTTTAGAAAAATGGCAAGATTTAGGCGAGGATGTGGAGAGCCAGATAAGAAGGGAAAGCCGTCACAGCCGGTTATATCCCGAGCCATTCGACGTCACGGAATGTTGTTTTTAAAAGTGCTGACTGATGGACGGTGGGGTTTGAACGCTGCCGTCAAGCGACGGTTAAATGCCAGGTTGGTGATACTAGGGCGATGTACGAGAGAAGGGGGTATGGGTGGCCAGAGGGATTTAAGACTGTGTTTGTCGGGCCTTGTCACCTTCTTAAAGATTGTGTACTCTTTGGGTGACATTTTTCAAAGAAATATCCTTTTGTCCATCCTTCTCGGGGTTGTTTAAAGACAGTGGACACTATTGGTAATTGTCAAAAACCAGTCTTCCCACTTGGTGTATCTCAACATAATATGCATAAAATAACAAACCTGTGAATATTTGAGCTCAATTGGTCGTCGAAGTTGCGCTATAACTATGAAGAAATAACACCTTTGTCACACAAAGTTGTGTGCTTTCATATGCTTGATTTCGAGACCTTAACATTTAATTCTGAGGTGTCGAAATCATATCCAATAGTGTCCGCTGCCCTTTTTTTATTTATTCTTTTACTCGTGCAAAAAGAAACTATACCATTTGAAGATTTGTTTACATCACTATATTTAACAATTTTAGTTGTATATCTGAAATGAAACGACCGTGCGTTTTTCTAATTTATGAATCTCCACTCAAGGAACGGTCAAAACAAGTTTTTTTGTATCTGCCCCCTCGATCGAGTGAGGAGCGGGGTTTCTCACTTGGCGGTCAATTAAAGCACTTAATTAAAAAAATATCACCAATTAGTGCAGTGCACTTGTCTGACAAAAACAGCTCTCTAAACATTTCACAGTCTCTGTTTACAGTTTATTATGTGATTAAAGTTCTTGTCGATGCATGCTATTCTGGTCGGAGGTAATAATTTGCACTTCCATGGAGTGACGGTGTGATATTGAGGCACATTGCAACTGGTTAGTGTTCGTTTCATTTTATTTTTATTTTTTTCAGAGGAGATACATTTTTGTGTAGAGGTAAAATTCAAGATTTCTTGTGTTCGAAGAAATAAAATGGCTCCTTAAAAAAATAATATATCATTATTGATATTATTTCCCCTAAAATTAGAATACCTGTTTTGGGGTTTGCATTTAAGATATATAGCTACCTCTAGGCATATAAGTTAATGAATGGCCAGAAAAAGGTTCATTAGTCAAATTAATTTTATTCAATATTTTATGCATTTTTTTAGTGTTGTACTTTATTTGTGTTTGTTGTTGTTTTTGTTGATATTTATTGAACTTTGTGTTTTTAGTGGGGTTTTGGGGTGGTTTTTTTTAATGCTTCGAGTTGGTGATAAAACTTGCAGAGGTATAGTTTGATGTACATCCATCATGACTGTTTTTTTTTTATTTTTATGTTTTGGTTGGGTTTTTTTTTGGTTACAGGTAGGTGGTACTCCCCCACCCCCAATGCCTCGAGTTGGCGGTACTAAAGTAGTAGTATGGTAGGTATAGGGGTGCTTTCAAGTCTACATGAATTTTGCTTCCAAACTCATGCTGCATCGGAACTGACGGTTACGGCTGTTCCTAAGACCGTTGCTGAGGGTAGTGAGCCACAGCCAGTGTCAAAGCCGCTATATCGGACCCGGTCATATTTTTGAGCTAAAAAGACACCGCTGTTAAACTCTGTATGTTTTCTTCCGTGATTAATTAGGACTTGCATCAAGTATATCCTGAATCTGGAACGGCTTACCTTTGTCTTCCTTCTACTGATTTATCCAGTCTTAAACCTGTTCAAGTCCATCATCTTTAACCACACTTCTACCATGTGCACTTCCGTTTTAGGCTCTTTTTCATACCATGTCTTCATCTTGTTTGCGAGCATTGGCTTTCCTTAAGAAAAACATAGTAAATTGTTATTTTAAAGCTAAAAAAAAAACCATCCTGATCCAAATTTGATAGAGCTGCTTAAAGGAACATTACAGAAATGTGTTTTGCTGACCAAACAGTTGCTGGTAGTGTAAATACTTTATGTAATCCACCATATACATAAACTGACAAACCTGTAGAGGTTTGAGATCGATCGGCCATCTTGGTCACGAGAAAATAGTGAAAAACCGATAACACATTATTTTTTGCATGGCATCGATGCAAAAAGAAAAAGAAATAAAACGCTCACTGGACGATTAACTCAACAAATATGTCAACTACTATCATCATCATTAGACCGTGTAAGTTTTAGGTAAATCTGTGATCTTCACGATATTTTTTTTTCTTTTAACCAATTCTGTAACGTTCCGTTAAACAGAAAGTAGCTAAGCACAACAGAAGTATACTTATCGGAATAAGGTTGTCTGCCAGAGTACGATTTCACATAATGCTTTCTGCGACTTGTATCCTGCTCATTTTTTTAAGCAGCAAATTGTTGGAGCAAAACTCCAGAACCAGAAATAATATTGTGGAAAAACAATCATTAAAAAAACATCCATGAGACCAATTTGATAGAGCTTCTGAAACAAAACAAGTATCTAAGCAGAATACAAAATATGCTTACAAAAACAAGGTTGCCACCCCAAAATACCATTTCACATGTGCCACCTGTGACTGGTATCCTGCTAGTTTGTTCTAAGCAGCAAACTGTTAAGCAATGTTTGGTGCTCAGCAACTCTATGAAAACTGGCTCAGACCAAAGAAATTATGAAAGTAGTCGTGTTGCACCGCCCCAGGTTTGCATTATGTGAATCTCTTCAGATGATCTGGGGGTGGTGGGGTTGTTTTCTGGAGTTATGACCTCTTTTTATTTTTTATTTTATTTATTAATTTTATTTATTTATTTATTTATTTATTTATTTTTTTTGGGGGGGGGTCATATCGAACGCTGTATGCACGATCGGATAGTCTTCGTTTCGGGGTTTGTTTTTTAAACTGTTTTTCTGTTTGTTGGGTTAAAGTTGCATTATAATAAACGCCCTGTTTGCATTTTGAAGATTTATTTGTTTATTTTTTAGTTCAGGAAAAAAAAAGATTCATGAACACCCGCCGCTCTTTGAAGATTCATCGAGTTTGTATAAAATTGTTGCAGATTCACTGGGCGCTGCTCTTCTTCTCAGCGAGCTAATTATAAGATGGTAAGTGACAATCACTCCCCTGGGTACACCGATTAGAACCTTCACTCAAACCGCTCTTGACTCGGCCTAATCCACCAGACAGCGTCCGGTGATGTTGCGCGGGGCGCACGTTAACACCTCCCCCGTCACAACCTCCGCTGGAGTGTCGGTTAGCTTAGCGGGGGGATCGAGCCGCGAGGCCCCCTCTCTGCTTTGGAGAGATTACTCCCCGGGGTTTGTATCTCGCGGAGCAGACGGTTGTGTTTGTGACTGATTGGCGAGGTCACTGCACTCTTTGGATATCTTAGCTCTCGGGCCTCATGCAATCTGTATCACTTTTATTGTATAATAAAAGATGTTGACACATGACGTTGCGCATTTTTGAGTTCCTAAAAAATTAACTTCATACATGATCAATAGAGGGCGCTAGGTACGTTCGTAAACGAGACAATCGATTGTCTCTGTGGGTGCATTCGTTTAGCTTCCCTGGGTCGACCCGGTGTGTGGCGTTTTCTTTTTCAAGGACGAACGTGTGCAGATAGACTAGAGGGAGTTCAGTTTCGTTTTCTCAAATTTATTCATAGGACACTAAATAATGGCACTGTTTATAACTTGGATTATCTTGACCTATGTAAAATGTACAGACTTCCACCCCTTAGACAGAGAAGAATATTGAATGACTGTCTATTTCTCTACAAATCTTTCCACAATCATTTTAGCAACACTGAGTTCAACCCCTTTGCCTTACATGTTCCTAACCGTAATACTAGACAGTCTATTAAACACATCTTATATGTGCCAAGGAATCGGGTAGATGTGACAAAGCGTGGCTTTTTGTCAAGGATTTCCTCCACATTATAATAGTATCCATGGTTCTTGTGATGTGTTCGGAGCCCCTTCTCTTAATTCCTTTCGTGGTCAGGTTTTGCGTGCCATATCCTCTTCCAGTAACTAATGTATACATGTATTTACAGTGTTTTGTTTTATTCTATTTGGTATTGTTTACATCGATTTTTTTTTTCCCTTGTCTTTTTATCGTTTATTCTGTTTATAATTTATTTTAAATATATTTTCACAGTCGTTCATGGTGGTCTGTTTCTGTTCCCTATTTTATTTTACTTAATCTTCAATGTATGCTTTAATTTTCTTTCCTAAGATGATTCTATTTTAATTGTTAACTTTGTACATACCAGATTGTTTTTATATAGGCTATATGAATATTTCTTATTTTTTTTTTTTTTTTTATCCTTTCCTGTAATTGGCGGCTCGTCCGCTGTTGGTTTAGTCAATAAATATAAAATATAAATATAAATAAATACCCACGGTTGTCCTGGGGAAAAAAACCGCCACACACCGGGGTCGACCCAGGGAAGCTAAACGAACGCATCCTATAATTATGTTCGTCGTACCACTTTAATTTTTCGTACACTAAAAAGCTTAGGCCGTGTCCGAAACGGCGACTTCGGCTACAGCTACGGCTAGATCGCGCGCGTCTGCCTATTCTTTAACACTGGTAGACGCGCTGATCTAGACGTAGCTGTAGCCGAAGTCGTCGTTTCGGACACGGCCTGACTCTCAATATTTGTCTTCAAACTTTGTGTAACAGCGCCCTCTTTTGAATCGACGTATTTCAGCCCTGGTTAATAATTTACAGTATGGGGGGGGGCACACTAGGGGACAACATTTCCCTATGTGTGGTGATGTTTCCATTACGTTTTCCCTTACAGACTGAACACGTTCAGTATATTCCTGCCACCAACTTTTCATTTGTTTTGAAATAAAATAGTGTTCATTTTATTCAAAATAATGAAATATTTCTTAACGTAAAATTGAGTGACAACATGATTGCAAGATGCAGAAAATTTTCCGTCACAATTATTAGTTAAAGGCAGTGGACACTATTGGTAATTACTCAAAATAATTATTAGCATAAAACCTTACTTGGTAATGAGTAAGTGGGAGAGGTTGATGGTATAAAACATTGTGAGAAACGGCTCCCTCTGAAGTGTCATAGTTTTCGAGAAAGAAGTATTTTTCAACGAATTTGATTTCGAGACCTCAAGTTTAGAATTTGAGGTCTCGAAATCAACCATCTAAAAGAACACAACTTCGTGTGACAAGGGTTTTTTTTCTTTTATTATTATCTCGCAACTTCGATGACCGATTGAGCTCAAATTTCCACAGGTTTGTTATTTTATGTATATGTTGAGATACACCAAGTGAGAAGACTGGTCTTTGACAATTACCAATCGTGTCCACTGTCTTTAAGTACATTGCACACTTGTTTGGTTATTATTTTGGTACACTTGTACATCAGTCATTTTCTCGTAATTATACTTTTGTGTTCCTATCATGATAAGACTGGAAAGGTTTCCGTATGGCGCCACCACTTTTTCATTCGAAATAAAATAATATAGTATCTAATTTACCTGATTGATATATCCCTTTTTGTAAAAATGTGTGAACAAGTGGTGGCGCCATACGGAAAGTTATCCATAAGACTGTTCATGTGTATTTCAATTTCACAGTTGGCTTTTTGACAGTTTCAAGAGTTAACTCACCGGAGATAAGAAGTAATTGAGTTGCACTTCCGTAAAAAGCACGGTCGCCATCTTGTGGTGGTCTCAAACAGTCAACATCGTGTGTGTGTGTGTGTGTATTATACACACAGCCGCGTACCAGCGACATAATGTCCACTGCGCACATGATTCGAATGGTCTAAACAGAGCATGGTCGAGTTGGTCATGAGTTGACCGTTGTGTAGTTCCTTTATTCTTGTGTATAATATAGACACTGCTGTCTGATCATGCGTTGTAATACAGGTCTTTGCACGTAGATGCACTGACAGCATTTCTTTCCACATTTGTGGGTTTACCATGAAGCAGTCAAAGTTTTTCAATAGTAGTGGCCTACGTAGACTCTTCGTTCGGTACAAAAACCGTAAAACAAGAACACTCTAAAAGAAAATAGTTGCGCCGCAAGGTGCAATGTGGAGCAAGGTCGATCAAAGGTCTTCAGCTGAATGGGCGATTTTTCTTTGTACCCAGGATGTATTGCATGTATGGGTAACCATGGAATATTTCTACTGATCGCTGCATCAACTTACCCATAATAGGCAACTTGGAGTAGTTACATCATTGACAGCGATGTTCATTGTATACACAAAGAAACTCTCACTGATAATGGCGTCCAGTGCATACTTCCAATTCTTAACTATCTTTGCTAAAAAGCAAGATTAACTAAACTGAGATTCAACAGCTGCATAATACGCGAACACGATACGGTTTATTGCACAGCGACGCCACACGTGTGACGCGATGGAATGTAGTTTTGTGTTCTTATTCCATGGGTTGCAATGCCCAGGTCAGCAACCTGAGTGGTTGGATTTCCCAGACTTTAATTAATTTTTAATTCATTCATTCAACCACACAGAGCAGTCGTGAAATGCCACAAAAGTCAGTTGTCTGTAATTTCGGTCATGCCCTTAATTTAAAAGAGCACACAGCCGTCGGTTTGGGCGTTTATCGGGAAACTAATACATAATTGGAAATAATACAAAAATGCTTCAATTTTGCATAGTTTCCAATTTACTCTTTTTTAACCGAAATCGCCCAATCCAAATTGACTTCACCCTTTAACACTACAGGCTTGTATTTATTCTCAATTAGTATGTTACAAATACAATCGATACGATGATCGTTGGTTTAAATTAATTTTATTTCATATAGTTCTCAGTTAAAGTGATAAAGTGTGTTTTGACTTGTAAATACAAAAATAGTTGAGGTGGGTAATACTAATAAGTTTCAGTGAGAAAATTTATAAGTTCATAATATTATTATTATTTTAAAAAAAAAAAAAAAAAAAAATCACCTATATTTACATATCAGATACAGATAAAATAAGAATAAGTACATTATTCACAAAAATTATTTACACAAAACTTTTCAACTTCAGATACCTTGCAGTTAAATGGGGTGTCTAGGGTGTGGGGAGCGGCCCGTGGTTTTAGGACTGGTGCAGGTGTCATCAAGTGTTAATACAGTTATTTATATAAAGTTGCCAGAGACCAGCAGCAGATTTCACGAAACTTTACGCAACTGCGCCATAAACGTTGCGCAAGTGGACTTACGCAGTTGCGTAAAGTTTCGTGAAATCGGCTGCAGAACCAAACCATCTTCGCTCAATTTCATTTTGATGCCCGAGCAGAAAACATTGCTTAACAATTTCCTGCTAAGCAAACATATGGGTAAGAAACCAGTCAGAATATGGTACATGTGGAATCATATTTTTGGCCGGTAACCTTAATATACTAAAATCATAGTATTTTGTCGTGCTTAGCTACCTTTTAAGCAAGAGTCTGCTGCCACCTACCGTCCACAAAATGCTCACACCATGCACGTCCATTTTGCCAGACTGATCACCTGTCTTTATCCGAAAGATTAAAGACATGTATTGCGCTATATGTACATGTCTACACATGTACGTGAGATTTAACTGCGAGTCTCCAAGACCAATAAGGCCATGTAAAATTAGTGTCAGGTCAAAGGTGGTTATGGACGTGAGCTAAAAGGCAGATCTTTGTCGTAATAGCGAGGTTTAGCTTCACGTTATGCGAGCAATTATGTGAGCGTGAACGTCAACATTTTGTGTTGTTTCTGGGTGACGTCGCCATTTTGGCTTATTGCATGCTCACGTATGACGTATGCGTGCACGTACGTACCTGACGTGAAAAATTGTAATTTCACGTATGCTAAAAACGTGAGATTTTACGACACAATTTTTTGACGTTCACGTTCACGTTCACGTTCACGCGGAACGTGCAGCTAAACCTCCCTAATTTATGAGGCTCGAAGTGTGACGTCAGATGTTCAGGCTACATCTATATCATGATATATCAAACTGTAAGCAATTGTGATAATTAGAATGTGAGAATAACAATAATGTGCTTAGCAAAATTGGGGCGGATTGGAGGAGGCAGTTCGCATTTGCCTTAGTACAGTATTCAGGGTGCGTTCGTTTAGCTTCACTGGGTCATCCCCGGTCTGTCCCGATGCGTTCGAATAGCTTTTGACGTCATACCAGGGGCTCACCCAGGTCAGCCCACAGTGCCCTGCTTGTGGAGTGGGTCACTTAGGGGGTGGCCCCTGATAAAAGACGTCACTACGAGAGCGGTGAGTGGTCGTTCGTTTAGCTTTTGTCATGGGGCTCACCCGAGTGAGCACCGCGGGGTAGACCCAGGGAAGCTAAACGAACGCACCCATAATGTCAATTCACAGCAATGTACATATCTTAGAAGGACGCTCCTGGACTGGTTGTGGCGTGGGGTTTCCCCTTGTCTGAATGGGAATCTCCCGAGTTTGTTGGGGAGTCTCTCGGTCACCTTCGCTGGATGCTGCCGCTGTTACAGCAGCCATAACTGGGCACTTCATGGGTGTCGGAGAAGGGGTAAAGGCAAGAGTTGGTCCCCTTGGATCTTTCATTGATGCTGTGGATTTGTTGGTCGTTGGGGGCGGAGTGGTGACGTGAGTTGGTGATGGATCCTGCGTGTAAGGTGGTGGGTCTGTAATGTCCAAATAAATGCAAAACTCTCTCATTTATTTGGGTTCGAACAAAGACAAATATTGACTTGGGCTCAACATATTTGACCGCTGTACATGTACCGTAAGTCAGGATCCACTAAGCGTCCCTCAATATCAAACCATGCACGTCCTTCGCACTAAATCGAAATGTAGACAATATTGACATGGCAATTGGAATTATGCAATCAATGTGTGTAACAAAGAAGAATTGACTGTAGCACAACTTCTTCAAACAAAGACAAAAATGCTGGGGCTCAATATATCTTTGTTTAACCCAACCATTTAGCATTTTACCAAGTCAGTTTCCTTGTGGCTTATTACTTGATCTTCTCAAATTAAATTTATTAAAATGTCTCAATGAATTTCCATTGCAATTTCTCTTGAGAGTTGTTTACGGTAGTGAGGGCCATTATTTCAAATATTTCCATTGGCTTAACCACGTCGTACACATTGGTCAGCTCATATGCCCTGATATCCTAAGGACCATACCAGTCGTTATAGAGGGGTGTTAATCAACATGGAACATTGACTTTTATGGGGCAGTATAAAACACTGTCATCATCCTTTGTTTTTAAAGTGTCGATTGTCTATGATTTATCTATTTATATAACTTTTTAAAATAATGTTAAGCAGACAAATTAAAAGTCAATGGCATCAAGAAGTGGAAAAGTTGTGTCCACAGTAAAAGTAGGAGAAAAATGTGATGTTAGTTGAATAAATGTTAAAACCGTTATTTTGGAATGCTGTTTTGTATTATAAATAAAACAAATTTAAAAGTGTATTTAAGAAGAAAATCAAATTATGAACTTCAAAACTGAAATGTTTCAAATTTGTCGTTTTAACCAATTTTAAATAAAAGAAAAAGCATTACCTTCATCCGTGAAATGGTCCAAGTTGATGACGTCACTACCTTCATCTTTATGCATACCGGTCAGGAAGTAGGTGCGCATCTTGCCTTTACCTTTGACCTCGATGTCACCACGTGACTCAAAGATGAACTTGTCGTTTTGTGATTGGACAGCCCTGAGTAAGAAAATATAATAACAATGTCATGAAATATATTTCTTTTTTGAATAATCTATACCAGAACTTACTCTTTTCGGAGCCAAACACTCCCTCATAAGAAATTATCATATGGTTGTACGCGCAAGTTAGAGGAACACGTTTCCTTGGATCTGACGAGTTGGTCTATAAAGGCGTTTTACCTCGTTGACTAAAACGGTCGGCCATTTATGGGAGTCAACAAATTGACTCCCAAAAATGGCCGACCGTGTTAGTCGACGAGGTCAAAAGAAAACCACGGAATTTCGAGACATGTTTGTGTAGATCATTGTATTCTACTTTTACAACATCTTTCTACCCATATGCATTTTATAACAAACGATTACAGAACGCTTTTCGAAGACCAACTCGACCGATCCAAGGCAACATGTTCCTTAAACTATTAGGCCTAGTTATAACTAATCGTGTTCTTCACACCATGCAAAGCTTCCAACATCACTTGTTGTTATGTTGTTATGTTTAATTAAGTATTATTATTTGTATTTATTTTTTGCTAACAAAACAGTTGCTGGCAGTGTAAGCACTTAATGCAATCCACCGTATACATAAACTGACAACCCTGTAGAAGTTTAAGATCGATCAGCCATCTGGGTAACGAGAGAATAGTAAAAAACCGACTACAAATTTTGCATTGCATCGATGCCAAAATAAAAATGAATAAAACGCTCACTGAGCGATAAACTCCAAACGCGAAGTTAGATTATGTATTTCTCATTAAAACATTGTGAGAAACGGCTCCCTCTGAAAGGGAGTATTTTTCGAGAAAGAAGTAATTTTCCACGAATTTGATTTCGAGACCTCAGATTTAGAACTTGGGGTCTCGAAATCATAAGCATCTGAAAGCACACAACTTCTTGTGACAAGGGTGTTTTTCTTAGTATCTCGCAACTTCGACGACCGATTGAGCTCAAATTTTCACAGGTTTTTATGTTATGTATATGTTGAGATACACCGAGTGTGAGTCTTTGACAATATTACCAATAGTGTCCAGTGTCTACAAGCATTCTGAAAAACATTTCACTTCAAAGTTATGTGGTTATGTGAAGAAAAAAAATATTGGTCTGTATGCCCCAAAGTTAGAATAATTTGGACTCGTGTGGTCTACGGAGTTGCGAGAGAATAATGACAACAAAAACCTTACTGCTAGTGAAAAATTACCTCTTGTTCAAAACTACGTTGCTTCAGAGAGAGCCGTTTCTCACAATGTTTTATACTATCAACAGCTCTCCAATGCTTGTCAGGTTTTTAAGCTAACAACAAGTTATACAAACAGTTTCCAGTGTCTTTAATAAGCACTGAACACGTTTGGTAATAATTGTCAAAGACCAGTATTCTCACTTGATGTATCCCAACATATGTATGAAATAACAAGCCTGTGAACATTTGACCCAATGGGTCATTGAAGTTGCAAGAAAACGTTGTACAAATTTGGTGTGCTTTCAGATATCAGTATAAAAGGCTTCTGGCCAGAAGTCTTTTATGATTTGAGTGAGAAATTACCCTTGCTGCCAGTGAAAAATTGACCACTTGTTCAAAAATTGTATTACTTCAGAGGGAGCCGTTTCTAACAATGTTTTATACTATCAACGGCTCTCCATTGCTCTTTACCAAGTAAGTTTTTCTTTGCAGAACGCTTGGTGGCAGCAGACTTACCAGGTAAAATCCATTGTTCTCGGTAATGTACACATGCTCAGAACTACGTAAACAATTGAAATTTACCCGGTAAGTCTGATGTCACCTAGCGCCTCAAAGTCTTCCAATGAGTAAATGCCAACAGTGTCCAGTGCCTTTAAGTGCATTGGTTGTTTACCTTACTACATCTTCACTTGTATGCACCTTTCCAGGCACGCCCGTGCTCTCCATTCGTGACGCAGTATTTACGGTGTCCCCGAAGAGACAATATCGAGGCATCTTTAGACCAACTACACCAGCTACCACGGGACCAGTGTGTATTCCTACACGTATCTGGATTGCCTCTCCGGTGATTGGGGACAAGACTTCATTGGTTGAGTTAAGCTGCTGGAGACCGAACCGAGCTACTCGCTGAGCGTGTGCGTCTGTTTCTACAGGGAGACCACCGACCACCATGTACGCATCACCAATGGTCTCTACCTATATCAATCAATCAATCAATCCATCAATCAATCAATCAATCAATCAATCATTCAAAAGTCATTTAAAGGAACATTACAGAATCGGTTTTGATAGCAAAACAAGTTGCTGGCAGTGTAAGCACTTTATGTAATCCACCACCATACATAAACTGACAAACATGTAGAAGTTCGAGATCGATCGGCCATCTGGGTCACGAGATAATATTACAAATGTTGCATTGCATCGATGCCAAAACAAAAATTAATCAAACGCTCACTGATCGATAAACTCCAAACGCGAAATAAGATTATTTATATTCCTCAAATATGAAATTTCAGACAGTATATTCCTCAAATATGAAATTTCAGACAGAAATGTTTCAAGGGATGTTTTCTTCTTTTGTCATCACTAGACCGTGTAAGTTTTATGTATATCAGTTTGCGCCAACATCAAAAGTTTGCTCTAAAGCGCTGAGGCAGAGGTGAATGATTAGTGCCTCAATTAATATGTAATACTATTTACAAAACTCCACCACTCAGTAGCACTTTGGGTATAATGACCTACAGAGCACTGGTACCTAAAGCATATTGAACACTGGTACCTAGGGCATCCGAAACACTTCGTACCAACGAGCAATGTCACCTTGGGCATAAAAGGAACAATGGTACTTTGGGCATGCAGAACACTGGTTCCTATAGAGCATATAGAACACTGGTACCTAGGGCATCCGAAACACTTCTTAACAACGAAGGAACAACGGTACCATTGGCATAAAAGGAACTTTGGTACTTTGGGCATGCAGAACACTGGTGCCTATAGAGCATATAGAACACTGGTACCTAGGGCATCCGAAACACTTCGTACCAACGAAGGAGCAATGGCACCTTGGGCATAAAAGGAACTAGTGTTCTTTGGGCATGCAGAACACTGGTGTCTGGATCATATGGAGCAGTACCAAGGGCATCCGAAACACCTCTTAACAACGAAGGAGCAATGGCACCTTGGGCATAAAAGGAACTAGTGTTCTTTGGGCATGCAGAACACTGGTGTCTGGATCATATGGAGCAGTACCAAGGGCATCCGAAACACTTCGTACCAACGAAGGAACAACGGTACCATGGGCATAAAAGGAACTTTGGTACTTTGGGCATGCAGAACACTTGTGCCTGGATCATATGGAGCAGTACCAAGGGCATCCGAAACACTTCTTAACAACGAAGGAGCAACGGTACCTTGGGCATAAAAGGAACTTTGGTACTTTGGGCATGCAGAACACTGGTGCCTATAGAGCATATAGAACACTGGTACCTAGGGCATCCGAAACACTTCGTACCAACGAAGGAGCAATGGCACCTTGGGCATAAAAGGAACTAGTGTTCTTTGGGCATGCAGAACACTGGTGTCGGGATCATATGGAGCAGTACCAAGGGCATCCGAAACACTTCGTAACAACGAAGGAACAACGGTACCATGGGCATAAAAGGAACTTTGGTACTTTGGGCATGCAGAACACTGGTGCCTATAGAGCATATAGAACACTGGTACAAGGGCATCCGAAACACTTCGTACCAACGAAGGAACAACGGTACCATTGGCATAAAAGGAACTTCGGTACTTTGTGCATGCAGAACACTGGTGCCTATAGAGCATATAGCTGGTGCCTGGATCATATGGAGCAGTACCAAGGGCATCCGAAACACTTCGTACCAACGAATGAACAATGGTACCTTGGGCATAAATGGCACTATGGTACTTTGGGCACGCAGAACACTGGTGCCTAGTGCATAACGGAACAGTAGCACGAGGCATACGTAACCCCTTGTATACGGCATACAAAACCCTTGAACCACGGGCATATGGAATCCATACCGAGGGCATGCAGAACACGAGTTCTATGCTTCTCCTCATTGGACCCAAGTCTCGACACTCATGGGGTGACAGGTCTTTTTCTTCAGCCGCGCCACGCATCTGGAACTCTCTACCACTTAATCTTCGATCTTGTCTTTGTACTACAAAATTCAAGTCTCTTCTCAAAACTTATCTTATGTCAATAACTAATTTTGTTGTGTCTGTTTTTCTTTGTGTTGTGTTTTTTTTTTTTTTTTTTTTTTTTTTTTTTTTTTACTGCGCCTTGAACACCCAGCAGGGTGGATATGTGCGCATTACAAGTCTTATTATTATTATTATTAGTTCCCAGGGCATACGGAACACTTTCACTATTAGAACAATGGTACCTTGGGGTTCATAAAACACTTGTAACTAGGACAAACGGAACCCTGGTAAATCGGGCATACGGAACACGGGTGTCGTGGCCGAGCGGTAAAAGAGCGCCAAATTCAAGCTCTGCTGATTTTGTTCAGCAGAGTGTGGGTTCGAATCCCGGTCGTGACACTTGTGTCCCTGAGCAAGACACTTAACTATTATTGATTCTCTCCACCCAGGGGTAAATGGGGACCTGTGAGGGCAGAGAGTAGCGCGTTTGTTGCACGAGGCTGTATACTCCCCAGGAGCTGAGATGGTTTAAGGAGTGAGTTAAGGCCCAGTGACCAGGGGTAATAATTTGAAGCGCTTTGAGACACCCGTTCGGGAGTGAAAAAGCGCTATATAAACTCAAATATTATTATTATTCGGAATGTTCCAGGTGCCTTCCAAATCACCTATACCCGTTATGGTAATTCTCTGAGGGTACAAGCTAATTACCTTGTAGACGCCACAGGCGCTGGTCAACCTATCGAATCTGGTGTACATGGCATTGAGCAGATGGACTATCTGGATCGGCTGGCACTGACTGCACATGTCTGTGAAGTGAACTACGTCACTGAAGAGTATGGTCACCTGCGGAAACTCTCCTGTTAAATGAATAGTAAGAGTCTTGGTTTATGACGTTTATAACTGTGTTTTGAGGATAAGCTGTGTCCGATTTATATGGCTTTCGGTGGTGGTTGGCTATGGCTGAGCGCCAATTTCATATTCTCTATCATTTGCTTTGCAGACATTGGCCCTGACAGCCGTAGCCAAAGTCACTTGATTCAGACGTGACATTAAACTGCAAAACTTGGCGTGTTAAAGTTGCCACATTTTAATGTAAAAAGAATCAAATTTGTACACCTTATGGTGTTAAAATAATACTAATTTCTAACAATGCAATTCCATTAAAGTTGATTGGCAACGCTAGTTTTTGTATGGGTCACCGGCAGAGGGCAGGGCGCACAATCGAGTGGCATGAAAGGACTGGACAAGTCTGTTAATCTCGATCCAGATATGTTTTTTTGATACAGATATCTCTTTTCAAGTTATTCGTGTTGCGATATCGGTGACAAAACGTAGTCAATAAAAGACTAGTCTGACCACGGACTAACCTGCCTGAACGTGTCGTCCCTCTCGAAGCTCGTTGGCCACCTCCCTGGGCAGCATGGAGTATAACAGCGTGTCTGTCTTCTTCTTCTCTTCAGCGAGATCCTTCATCAGCACCCTCAGCTCCTCCTTCTTCTGTTCCAACTGCTTGGACAACTCGACTTCTGCGATCCTCTGCTGATTGAAGAGGATGAGATCTCGCGTGATGTCGTGGGGTGCGATGTCCGAGAAGTGGAGACCCCGCTCGGTGAGGTCCTCTAGCTTGGTGAGGCGAGGTGAGCAGAGGAAAGCCATCTTCTGCCCAGCTTCCATCCACAGCATCTGGCCTAGGAGGAAAATAATGAAAAGTGTTCCGGTTATTGGAGGACTTTTAGACGCTAGGTGGCAGCAGACTTAGCAGGTAAATCCTCATTCAAGCAATATACCTTATTGCAAATACTCGGTACGTGTGCGTTATGGGTGGAATGAGTTAGTAGGTGCATGCTGGTCTAGCTAGCGATCAATTTTGATCACTAACTAGACCAGCATGCACCTCATTCAACAGTTTCAACATGGGTAGTTGCGAAAAGGTAAAATCTATGATTTGTTTAAGAGAATACCTCTTAGTGATATCGTAGGCTTGTCTTGCATCTTTGCGTTCAGTTCCTCTTTTCGGAAGTCAACAATGAATATTGACGTCCTGAAGGTTCGCAGGCTCTCGACGTTGAGGGTGATGTTCGGATGTCTCACGCTGAAGAAGTCCTCGAACGACGCACCCTCTTCGGTAACCCTTGGACAGAACTGCTGGATCTTGACCCCAGAGTGCTGGATGACGAGGTTCTTGTCGAAAACCAAGTGGTACGGAAACGCGTGACAGAAGGTGGACGGATCCACATGGATCTTTTCCGGAATGTGGGCAACGAATTGTTCGGTTTCATGCTTCTCTTTAATGTTGGTAACATCGGGGATCTTG
The DNA here is from genome assembly GCF_902459465.1 of Asterias rubens. NCBI lineage: Eukaryota > Metazoa > Echinodermata > Asteroidea > Forcipulatida > Asteriidae > Asterias > Asterias rubens. The sequence goes on from NC_047078.1 coordinate 3,785,069, forward strand.
TCTTTGACATCAGAGTCTTTTTCTGTCACTAGTATGGACAACCACTCCTACAAAAGGAAATCAAATTGTCAGAAGTTTTTACGAAATTATTCAGTGGCTGTTTATGCTTCTGTCACGAAAACCTGATGTTGAAACGGATTTTTATGACACGGCATTACTGAAATCCCATGTTTGTTTTGATTTGTTAAACGTTTTCTTGTGTATGAAATAAGACATTGTATGATGGAGTTGGGTATATGCTTGATACATTACGGGTGTACCATGTAACGACTTCTTATTGTTGTTCTTAAAAGAGCTTTCATTGTTTGTTCATATTCAATACGGTCTATATCTGGGCCCAGTTTCATAGAGCTGCTTAAGCACAACATTTTGCTGAACACTTAGGCGCCTTGTCAAAACCTCCCGGGCGTTCCTCCGCTGACAGTCTGCGGACTGGACAGCAAATACCGCCGTTGCTAAGGACCTCGGACAGTCTGCGGAAGAACGGCGATGTGCGTTGAAGCGCGGCGAAGTTAATGAGCTATCCTTGCCGGGCGCTATTGTTAGTATAACAATAAGTCTCATGAATAAACAAGTTGTATTTTCAGGTCATAAATATCAGCGGCTTGGACGCGGACCGGCCGTGCTCTTCCAGAACAATACATTTTCTACTCATGAATAACATCCTCCTGGAAGCGGACAGGCCGCACCGACAAGACAATTACACCATCCAGCGCTTGTGATAATCAGGGAACGATTTCGCCTGTATCACATCGCAATTTGTGATGCAATTTTGATGATTTGCTTTGCAATTGTAAAAAGTGCATCGCAAATGTTGCGATCCAATTTGCGAAGCATAATTTGCAACATTTATGCTTGATACAAAAATATCGATTTTTAACTTGAAACCATTCACATTTAATCGATTTTCCCGCAAGAAAAACGATGCTAAATTAATAAGAAATCACCGCCGCCGCGAATACTTAACGTTTTCTTCCATTATGTTGAATACAATATGCTGCTCTGGCAGTAGGGCAAAATCGACCAATTAAAACATTCGTTACGCGCTATATGTAAATTCAACAGCCAATAGAAACACCGGTCTCTAAAACTGTGGCTCCCCCCCCCCCCAGACATTGGACAAACCAGACTATCTGGTTGTTTTGACATGGAGACACACTCGCACAGGTGTGTAGATTTGTTTATTGGTGACGGTGACTTGGGATTTTATAAATAAGAAACTAATGTTTTCCGCTTGGAAAGTAAGAACGAACAGTTAAAATTGTCCCCTGGATACTCTGACAACCCTCTAGTCACTGCACCGCCCGAGTTTCTGAAAACCAATTTTTCTAGATTCTTGCAGTAAACAACTGGAATCGTAGTTCAATTTTTAAAAGATAGCTTAATATTCATGCACAATTCTTTACCCTTTCGGTAATGTTTGTATAAAAGTACAATCTCCCATTGGGAACAATAATCGGCTCTCGAATATTTTTTTGTAAGGATAAAATGGACACAATAGCTTTTCAAGGCTTTTATCTGACTCAATGCTCAAACTAATTAAATGCGAAGGCGTTAGTTTTCGACAATATCAATATTAATGATGAATAAATACAGTTTCCTTTGTGTTTACTAATTGGTATGAGCTAAATTATTTCATCGTCATTAGCTTCGATGAAATAATTTAGCTCATACAAATTAGTAAACACAACGGAAACTGTATTTATTCATCATTAATGATGATATTGTCGAAAACTAACGCCTTCGCATTTAATTAGTATGAGCATTGAGCCAGATAAAAGCCTTGAAAAGCTATTGTGTCCATTTTATCCTTACAAAAAAATACTCGAGAGCCGATTATTGTTCCCAATGGGAGCTTGTACTTTTATACAATCATTACCAAAAGGGTAAAAAAATGTGCATAAATATTAAGCTATCTTTTAAAAATTGAACTACGATTCCAGTTGTTTACTGCAAGAATCTTGAAAAATTGGTTTTCAGAAACTCGGGCGGTGCAGTGACTAGAGGGTTAGCTTACAACGGAGTTTGCACGTAGCCTGGAACTTTTGTCGAATCCGGGAATAAAGACAACCATTTTTAAAATTCATGTTTTGGTAATGTAGGCCCAACCAAGTCTTAAAAATCACACATTGGAGGAAATGGATTTTAGTTACACATCCACCCTCGCTTTGCTTTTTAATCTGCAAATTAAGGTAAAACCATTGTTAACCACCTACGTTCCTGCGCGGTTCCGCCGGTCAGCTCATAAGCTGGACCTTACAATGGCCGACCGGTAGCTCCGCGGAGCCCCCGGAATATTCATGTTTATTGACATGTAAATGAGCCGTCGTGGCCGTGGACATGCCCGGTTGCTACGGGTTCTTTTGTTACAAAAATCCGCGGACTCCCGCAGAATGCACGCGGAATGGAACAGCTTGGAGGTTTTGACAAGGCGCCTTAGTTGCTAAGAATAAATGAGCAGGGTACCAGTCACAAATTGTACTTGTGACATGGTAGTTTGGCTGGTAACATTGTTCTGGTAAGCGTAATTTTGTTATGCTTAGCTATTTTGTTGTGCTTAAGCAGCTCTATGAAATTGGGCCCTGGAGGTTTTTTTATGCTTAGATACTTGTTTGTGCTTAAGCAGCTCTATGAAATTGGGCCCTGGAGCTTTAAATAAAGAGATTATTACGTAATAATACCTCTTGACTGATTTTGCCGTCCAATCCCATCGGGGTGAGATTGAACTCAACAAAGCGGACATGAAACACCCAGTGGTCCTTTCTAACCCCTCGATGGTACTCCTCCTTGTAATCAATCACCTCCATCTCAATCCGCTCGCAGAATATGATCCTCGCAACACCCTTAATCACACCTGGGGAAGAAGAAGAACACCAAATGTGTAAAGACACGCTGATAGTCAGCAATACAGTCCCTTTTCAAAGCCAAGGCTTCGGCTTTGGATTCGGCTTCAGGCTCCGTTTTTTCGTCTGAAGCCCTCAGCACGTACGAAAAGCACGCACAATTGTCAAAACAATCGCGGGTTAAAGCTAACTGTGGAGCCGAAGACGTGTTTTCGAAAAAAGGGTCACAGTTTCAGTAAAAGCTATAAAAATGGGAATTTTGTTCATGGAATACAAGGAACGGGAGTATCGTGCCGTTGTATCAGCTTTTCAATCAGTTTGATTCCATCATCTGATTTGTTTGTTCCAAATAAGCTTCTCAAAGGACAATAGGATACTCATAGACTAGTTTTGGGGTTTTGTTGATGTTTTTACAGTAACCTACATCTCAAAGCAATACTTTTGGTTCATGGATACCTCAAACCTAACAGATGATAAAGTTTTGTACGCACATCATAGGAAGGAATGTTTTCTTCCAAAACCGGTAGAAACATCTCTTTCGCTAATTCTTAATTTGGAACGGGATCCTTGCAAAGGTAGATATGCAGTTTTAAAATAAAACCGAGGGAATGTTTGGTACCACATGAAAATGCAGAAAACAAACAAAGTTTCCCAAACCGATCCGCATCCCAGCACCACCCTCACCTGATACCACACCATTCAGTCCCTTGCGCACGGAGAAGTAGTGCAACGTCAGGGTACCGTCCTCCCTGGTTTCCGCACGGAAAGACGGCTCGTCCATCATAGGGTACATGGTCTTCATGTATACCGTGTGCATGAAATCAAGGTTACCAATGAACTCAGCCAGGTTCTTGCCCAGAGTGCGGATGAGTTTGTCGTAGCCGATGCGCATGACCCACGTGACCCAGAAGACTCCGAAGAGCTCATAGACGCTGTCTGTATGCACACCTGTTCGGTTGATAGTAATTTGAACGTCACCATAAACAGTAGTTTGAATGAGGACTCCATTTAAAGCCTTAAGGCTCTGGACAAATAATTGTTAGCATATAAACTTACTTGATTTGGGGGGTTGAACAAAGAATTGACTGGAGTGGCATTCGAACCACAACGACCTCCGGATAAACATGCCGGTGCTCTACCAACTGAGCTGTCTAGCCCTATATTGGTGGTGTCCCTGTTGTGTCAATATCTTTGTTCGGGGTGCCAACTTACTTGGTAGCGAGTAATGGGGAGATGTTGGTAGTACAATGCATTGTGAGAAACGGCTCCCTCTAAAGTAACGTAGTCTCGAGAAAGAAGTAATTTTCCACTAAAATATTTGAATTTCGAGGCCTCAGAATTAGATATTGAGATCCCAAAACCAAGCATCTGAAAGCACACAACTTCGTGTGACAAGGGTGTTTTTATCTTCCAAATATTATCTCGCAACTTCGACGACTGATTGAGTTCGAATTTTCACAGGTTTGTTATTTTATGCATATGTTGAGATACACCAAGTGAGAAGACTGGTCTTTGACAATTACAAATAGTGTCCGGTGTCTTATAAAGCCTTCAATGCCTCGATCAGAAAACAAATCGTATCTTTTACTGCGCTCTTGTTAGACCTTGTAAGTTGTATTGGCGTTGGTTCCTTTAACTCACTATCTGCCACGCATGAGACGCGTATATTGGGGGCGTATTCAAAACAAATTTATCCGTTCCGTGGCAACAACGTAGATATTTCACAAACAACTTCTCTTGCCTCAAGTCGCAGGCATTCTAATTTGAACTGTATTTAACTTTGTTCTCTCCCCCTTATGTTTAATAACATTTTTAAAGCGTCAAATAAAAAAATCATAATAATACCCAAAAGATCTGCTGCTGCTTCTGCAAGCTTGTATGTGACGTCATCATCGTATTGTTGGAAATTCACAAACTTGTCTTCCACTCCAGCTTTTTTCCTGTTTGAGATAACAATACAAAAATAATTTAAGTATTACCAAACATATTTCGTTAAGGTAATCTAGTGTTTTTCATCCCACTTTCAAACTGTTATAAAAATGAGAATTCACACGTCACTGAGTGCTGTGGTTTTTGTTTTGCTTCTTTGTTTCTTTCCAAGAAAACATTAAATCAATCGTTCAATTTAAACCACGTCTAAACTAAGCTCTACTGGCAACATAATCCACCTAAGTGCCCAAAACAAGGGAAACTGCAAGGTCAAATCTGTCTCTAACCAAACAGTAAAATCATCCACAGACCTTTAATCCATAGCCGACACGCATGTAAGATTAATTAAAGGGTAACACAACGCACCATAGCAATCAATCACTTCATAAGCTTATCCAACAAAACGAGAAAACCTATACAGCTGACAACTAAAAAAAAAGATGAAACTCAACGATGAAAACCAAATTCGTGATTAGTTCAGCCTTCGTGAATAATAATTCTCCACTAGCGGTAAACATGATGTTTTCATTCATTAATTTTGTTGCTCAAGGTCAAGCAGTGAACAGTAACATAATACAACCATTGGGACAAAAAACTGTTGTTGTTTTTTTGCTGCGCAAAAAGATCACTCATCTGAACATCAAGAATTACCGACGTAAAGCCTTTGAAATTGCTGGGTGCCTTTGTAAAGTTTTTGTTTACTCTTATCAAATACTACTCCTGCATAACAACACAGCATCCCAGTGGATGTGTTGCAAGAAATCTTGCAATTATTATATAAAGGCGTTTGAACTGCGTTTTATAGAATACACATTTATTTTAGAGTTGAGAAAGTTATTAGCTGTCAGTTAAAGGGAGGGAAGGTACACGTTTGGTAGATACTCAAAACAAATAATAACTTAAAAACTGGCTTGGTAACGAGCATTGGAGAGCTGTTGATAGTATAAAACATTGTGGGAAACGACTCCCTCTGAAGTAACGTAGTTTTTGAGAAAGAGGTAATTTCTCACTAAAATAATAAAAGACTTCTAGCCAGAAGTCTTTTATTCCTATCTGAAAGCACACAAATTCGTTCAACAAGGGTGTTTTTTCTTTCATCATTTTCTCACAACTTTGATGACCGATTGAGCCCAAATTTTCACAGGCTTGTTATGTTATGCTTATGATGGGATACACCAAGTGAGAAGACTGGTCTTTGACAATTCCCAAACGTGTACGTTCTCTTTAAAGGGAGGATTTCACTATTGGAATTTATTCAAAAAATGAATGATCGTGAAAACTCTGTAGCTTGGTAAGAAACACTGCAGATGTGATACTGTGTAACATTTTGAGAAGCAATTCCCTTCTGAGGAATGTGTTGTCAGAGAGAAGAATTTAACAAAACAAGTTTCTCAGATTGTATATTCCATTTACTTATACTGATATTCCTGCGTGGACAAAAACCGTTCAAGATTGTTGGCAATACTACGGAAAACGAACCCAGTCTTCACAATGTTTTTTTTTTTTTTTAATCTTTTGAACCTTTGCCCTTTTCACCTATAGCCCCGTACCCCTGGATCAACCTACACCTTCCCTTGCATTATTTAAACTGGATTTAAAACTGTATTATACTTTGGATAAAAACATCTCCATGTAACCAATGATTCCACTGTTAATTTCCACAAAGAATGGGACTCTTTCAAACTATTGGTGTCATGTTTACATTGTGTGGTGTATTTTTTTTTATTATATTTTCTTTGCTGTTAATGTTACGGATTTTCAGCATGTTTGTAATATTATAGGAGTAGTCTTAAATGTGAATAAGTAATTTCCTCCGTGAAAAAAACAAACAAAAAAACTACACTTTTGAGGCTATCTGCGAAGCTCAAATACAGACCCAAAATGAGACTACTTCTTACCGTATAGTGTCCCATGTACTCTCGCCAAATCTCTCGAGAACTAAATCTTTCAGGCAGATTTGTATCAACCCGTACTGCAATACAAAAAAAGACCAAAACACAAAATATGTTAAGGCAGTGGACACTATAGGTAATTACTCAAAATAATTATAAGCATAAAACCTTACTGTGTAACGAGTAATGGGGAGAGATTTAAAATTTAGAGATTTAGTATAAAACATTGTCAGAAACGGCTCCCTGTGAAGTGTTTTTGAGAAAGAAGTAATTTTCCACAGATTTGATTTCGAGATCTCAGAATTAGATTTTGAGGTTCATCAAGCATCTGAAAGCACACAACTTCGTGTTTTTTCGTCCATTATTAGCTCGCAACTTTGACAACCATTTGAGTTCAACTTTTTACAGGTTTGTTATTTTGTGCATATTATGTTGAGATACACCAACTGAGAAGACTAATTACCAGTAGTGTCAGCTAAAGGGACACTCACTGAACAGCAAATCTTATCAAAGTGAACTCATATGAAATCAGGTTGTCCATAAACCTGAAGCTTTAATTCCAAAAAATCCACTTCTATCTACGTTCATTGGTTGAAAAATGACAAACGAAAATGACATGGTACGGACAAAGCTTCTCCCCAAAGATGGAGATGGATGGATGTTCGGATTCTCCTCAATTTCATGGAAAGAGTTTGTATCTCGTATCTTCACTCTTGTAATATTATTTGCTGTTACTGGTGATTGTACTTAATTTTGCAGTTGAAGTGATCGTCAATCAATTAAGATGTAGGATTGACCATCACAGTTAAAGCGCCTGTCAGCAAATGGACGCATGGTTTGGGGTTGCGTCTTCGCTGTCGCGACCAATTACTGTTTCGCTTTGTTTTTATTCTTGAACTTGCAATGGTATATCACTGGCCATTGACCGAAACAGTTATTGGTAAAAGAAGGGAAAACAAACAGAGAAAACGCACCCAGATACGACTCTTAGAAAGCGATTGGATCAGATTAGACAAAAACTGTAATATCCCACACTGGGTAAGTTAAAACTGACCTTGATTAAAATAGAAGGCCTACACATAACAAAAGTATCTTTAAATTTAGAGCAATACAAAATTTACAATTATTTCTTCAGACAAAACTTAACTCAATAAAATGCGACACTGTTTCGCTATACAACAACGCAATGAAATACAGCATAATTTCGCAATACAACGGCAATATAACGCAATGAAAACGGCAAATGTTCAATCGTACATTACGTTATAACTCTACGTGTTTTCAAAACACAATAGCATCTTCAAAGATTCTTGTAATTTTTCTGATTACATTAAACTACGTTTTGTCAGCCAGGAGGGCCAATGAGCACTTCTGTAATATAATTGAAAATAATGCTGCATAAATGAGTTTGTAATTATTACGTACTTTTTTTATGAAATCATTGGTTGCTGTTTTAACAGACCACGTGGTAGCAATCCATTTACAATTGTTCAACTTGAGTTTTGTTGTGTTGTTTAAACTGATTTGTGCGATTGTATTTACAAAATTAAAAGAAACCCGTGAAAACAATGCTTCAATAAATTATTGGCATCGCGATGTTGTGATAATGGTTTAAGCTGCATGGACTTTTGTTTCATACAATCGTTGGTTACTTCTTTATAAGATCTTGATTTCGCAATAAAATAAGGAACTGGTGAACTTGGGGCTTACTTCGTTTTAGTATTCCAAACCCTTAAGAATTGACTCGTGGGATTCAATTAACAAAGTAAAAAGAAAAACAGAAAACTATTTGTTGGCAATGTCTAAACAAATTTGGGCGTAGTAGGGTTGTGGTAATACGCACAGTTTACACTGCATGAATTAGTTTCTGTGTACTTATTTAGGAAATCTTTGATTGTTGTTGCGCAAATCAATTTTTATCTACTTGTAGTTTTCTTTGTTTTTAACTTTCCAAACTTCAATTACTGATTTGTGAGATTTAATTTACAAAACTATAAGAAAACAGAATATTAATGTTTAACAATGTTTATGCAAGTCGCCCAAAACAAGGCTAAAAGCCACTAAAATGCCCATTAAGTGCTGTGTTTTAACTGCTTGTATAGTTCTATATTTGTATACTGTATGCCATGTTTTAATAATGTCCACTGAGATCTGTAATGTCCTTTATTGTCTCTTCTTAAATTGTGGCATCAGGAGATTAACTCGAAAGTAATTTAGTTTACTTTTTTTAAATCCATCAGGGGTGCTACTTTTTTTCTTTTTCTTTTTCTCTCTTAATTGTTGTACATGTTTTCGTTTTCTTACTGTTCTTATTGTCTGTACTTGTATTTTTACCTGTGAAATGAATAATCAATGAAAATGAAATGAAACGTATGACGTAAACGCTGCGTGAATTTGTTCGGGTGTACTTTTTTTTATAAAATCGTCGTTTGAATCACGCTTTACCAGATCAAGAAGTCACGAAATCAATTTAAAAGTTGATAAACTTGGTTGTTTTCAAGTTTCCACGCTGCATAAAAATTAATAAATTTGAGGCTTTTGAGTCCTTCAAAGCCTAAAGAACTGACATGTGGGATTTAATTTACAAAATTCATAGTGAACAATGCATCAATGAATTTGGGGCATCTATAGAAACCACAGAATAAATGAATAGTGAACAATGCCCACATGAGTTTGGGGCATCACAGAGTTTTGATAATAGTTTACGTTGCGTAAATAAATTTATGTGTATTTTTTTATGAAAACATTTCGTTGACGCGTTATTAGATCTGAAGGGTCGCAACTCAATTTAACAATTTATCTACTTTTAATTTTCCAATTCAATTTTCAATTTACAGTACTTTAAGAAAACCGAGTAGTTTTCAACAAGGCATCGACAAAGTTGGGGTATCGCGGGATTGAAACAGTTTACACTGCATGGAAATGTTTTGTATGAACTTTTTTATGAAACCCTTGACCCACGTTACCAGATCAAGAATTCACAATCTGGTTGTATTGTTCAAACTTGAGGTTTGCAAGTTTCCAGCTGCATACATATTTGATAAACTTGGGGATTTATTCGTTTCAGTCTTTCAAAAACCTAAAGAACTGAGTTGTGATCTTTAGTTAACAAAGCTATAAGAAACACAGAACATTAGCCTCGGCAAAGTTCGGGCAATGCAGGGCTGTGATAAAACGTAAAAGTTTGGTAACGAGTTTTGTTTTTCGCTTAGTGACAATTTGATATCAAAAACATTCATTTTGAACGATGAGGAATTGAGCTGCATGGTTTCCGGTCATATCTGGCTGCCAGCCGGAACTGCATTTATTCACAGGTTGTATTGTTTTGTTGGTTTATCAGAAAAGAATTGTATATTTGGAGTAGATAATGCTGATAGCGCGATAGCTGTTTTCAAACCTCTGAACATATTACACAATTTAACATGCTGATACTAAAAAATAAGTGAAATAATCAATTCATCTAAAGAGTTCATTTTAATCCCAGGGGAGGTTTTTGACGTCTAGCCATTTTAGGTTTTGCCATTTTGATTTTAGAAGAAGAATAATAAGAAGAAGGAAATTTCTGACCCTTTTAAAGTCACCTGGAAATATATTTTGTTTTCTTTCAAACATAAGAGTATATGCTTACGAACAATAAAACAATTTTTTTAGTAATTGTTTGTCACGATTTATATGTTTAAAAAATATATAAAGTTGTTTGGGGGGCTGACTCCGCCTACCCCTTTTGTGACGTCAGTCAAGGCAGACTTTGCCTGCAATGCGTATAGTAAACACACGTGCAAAGTACATGTACCTCCAAGTCGTGAGTTGGTACATTTCAAAAAGTGTTTTTCTGCATTCAGCAGCAATACACCTGGTCGGCTTTGCCGGAAAAAAAATTGTGTTTACTCTACGCATTACAGGCAAAGTCTGCCTCGATTGACGTCACGAACAGCGCATTCTCGGGTCGGGGTCTACTCTTAAATTTGTAAGTAACATAAAAACTGATTTTTTAAAACCTTAGTTAACTGTTTATTCACATTCCACTCATCAAAACACATTATATTAGTGACAAAAGCTTTAATTAAAAAACAAATACCACTTCCAGGTGACTTTAGGCTCACAGAAATCAGCCGTACAAATTTCTTTGTGCTTCTAACTATGTCGGGAGCATGTTGTACAAGTTTCCATTGTGAGATGAAGATGTTACAAGCATCTTAAAAGGTTCGGTTCAAAAGAACCAACAAGGCTAATGGGAAAGTTTGGGTTGATGCTTTGACTAATTGCCAAGGGCCTAACCAATAAATAGTGTAGACACGTGGGATGGAGTCCGGTCCTTTATTCAAGAAGAGTGAGCATTCACAAAATAAACAAAGGCAGAATCCAAAAATTGAAAATAATCTAAAGTACTGATTTAAATCCTTTTTTTCAAGCACACAATGCACAGCACGGACACTTATTAATCACTACATCACTTGTGTTAGACGGTACACAATGATTTCCCTCGGGGAGCTTGCCCCGGTGTTCCCTGGCTGCAAAATGCGCCGTAGCACATTGTAACCCTTATAAGGTGACGCATAACTGGGTCTCAGAATCCGCAATTTTAATAACCTATTTTTCTGTAAAAAATGTAAGTATGCTGTGCGCCTTGAGTACCTTGTTGGTATATACGTGCGCTATATTTGACTGCGATGTTATTATAATTAGTTAACGTTTGGTTATTACTTTCAAACATAAAAGTAATACCATCTTTCGGATAGAAGCATACAGCATATTATGTTAGTGTAAAACATATTGGGAAACATTTCACTTCGAAGAAATGTTGTTGGGTAAAAAATATAACCTTTTGGGTCCCAAAATTTAAAACGTTACTGCAATAACGCTTCTCAGATTGTGTATTCCTATTGGCGACTGTTCTTCCTGCGGTGTACATAATCTTTTAAAGGCAGTGGACACTATTGGTAATTACTCAAAATAATTGTTGCCATAAAACCTTTTTTGGTGACGAGTAATGGGGAGAGGTTGATGGTATAAAACATTGTAAGAAACGGCTCCCTCTGAAGTGCCATAGTTTTCGAGAAAAAAGTAATTTTCCACAAATTGATTTTGAGACCTCAAGTTTAGAACTTGAGGTCTCGAAATCAACCATCTAAACGCACACAACTTCCTGTGACAAGGGTTATTTTTCTGTCATTACTATCTCGCAACTTCGATGACCGATTGAGCTCAAATTTTCACATGTTCGTTTTTTATGCATGTTGAGATACTCCAACTGTGAAGGCTAGTCTTTGACAATTACCAATAGTGTCCACTGTCTTTAATACTTTATTTGTCTATGATGAAAATAGATTTAGACAATTGTGTAACAAATTCGCATGCCCCTTGTGGGGGGGGGGAGCACAAGCCTTCTTCTTTGGTCTGCACATGCTTATTTCTGTAAACATAATATAACTTTCTAAATCGAATGTGATGCTACAAGTGAAACGGTTTACCCCAACAAACATTTCATCAATTACTCGTCTGAGGCATTTTTTTCTTGTACAAATTAGAATAAACATGGCAACAGATTTAGTGCAGCACTTTCAGTATACATTCTGCGGCAGCCGATTTCACGAAGCTTTACGCAAAATGCACAAGTCCAGCTTGTGTGGGGATTTAGTGTGTTGACGGTCCGCAACTTACACAATGCATCTCGAGCAGTAGTTGGTATGAAAATGCTCTAGAATTGCCAGGGTCGTGGGTTCGAATCCCAACGAGCAATATGCCTGTGATTTTTTTTTCTTCACAGGACTCAGGAAAGTACTTAGTATACAGTGCTACACACATCGGTGTATAATATGGTTAAAACAAAATTAATATTCTGTATCTTAATATTCTGTATTTAACATATCTTAAATTTACACAATACATGTTGTGCACTCACTGCGCGTACATATTACATGATCATGTAACACCATTCCTAAAGAAACTTCACTGTACTTCACTGGCTGCATGTCATGGGATGAATCCAATGTAAAAACCATGTGCTTTGTTTGATCTTGGCCGAGCATATTTGAAATCGTGTTTGATTTTGTGTACCCACGGAAGAGTCGGCTATCGGTCATCGAAAATACTACCTCAGCATTTTCCCTCAACATTATTAACTTTGAAGTCTGCATGCCTACACTAGGAGCAACACTTTAATGTGAAAGTATCAGGTATAAATATTATGGCACATTTTTCTTGGCACATTATCAGTTGCAGAGTTAATATTCTGGGTTATTTTACACGCGTTACACAACACATGGGACCAACGGTTTTACGTCCCATCCGAAGGACGAAGCAATTGTCAAGTGTATTGATTAAGGACACAAGTGTCATGACGGGGATTCGAACTCACTGTCTGCTGATCAGAAACACCATAGTTTGAATTCGGTGCTCTTAACCGCTCGGCCACGACATTTCCGCTCGGCCACGACACTTCGAACAGCTAAACAATAGCAATTTTTATGCATCAACCAGTACAGATTGTGCAAGGCCCACAGCTTAATATAGTTATAAGCAGTTTTTGTGCAACAGTGACACTATAAAGTAGGGTTTGAACCTTTTCATGATGGTGAACATACGATTTAGTTAGTTGCGTCTCACAACTTTTACAACCAATTGAGCTCAAATTTGCATAGGTTTTTTATTTTGTGCATATGTTGAGATACACCAAGAGAGAAGACTGGTCTTTGACAAATACCAAAGGTGTCCAGTGTCTTTAAACGAAAACAAGAACACAATTTATCAGGAAATATCATCAATTTGTATGATGACTTTTTTGTAAACTGTGCATTTCGGCTTTTTAGCCGCTGTATTGCAGTGTTTTAATAAATAAACCATGAATAAAATAATAATAATAAAGATATATGACTTACCATTTCAGAGTATCTTAACTTCCAACCAAAATGATTATTGTAGGACTCGCTGAAAAACACCAGCAACGGCTTCAGTGAGACATCAGTTATCAAGATCTGGAAACCTTAAGACAACGAAGAGGTTTTTATGTTAAGTTTAACATCAGATAAGACAGACTTCTGCCACACAGGAGAGGCAATCATCGGTGTGATCCAATAGCGTAGATGTTGCGCTCTCAGCCCATCCTGAACATCTGACGTCACACTTCGAGGCTCGTTAATTACGCCAGATATCTGTCTTCAGTTTACGTCAATCCATGTTCATAATCACCTTTGAACTTGCACTCATTTCAAATGGAGATTCTCAGTCAAATCATACGTACTTATATCATACAGAAATGTCATTTCTCTGTTCTATGATTGTACACATAAAAAACAGCTACACGGTGCTGCATGCAGACGACTGAAACGCAGCTGTCAAACCAATCGGACCAATCAAAACATATGGACAGATTACGTCACTGCACGTTTATCCAATGAAATCACAGGTTCTGTAAAGCCAATACCTGTTATCATTGTGGATTAGTCTATACGTCAGCCTATCTGAGAGTCAGCCTCACACAAAATAAGAACACCCTGATTAATAATCGACTAGACTTGAGTGTTGGTTATCCTGCGGCTGTTTGAGGTACCGCTATTTTTGTTTCAACGTTGTTTTATACATTAGAAACAGTGGTACAAACGTCATTTGTTCGTGTCATTCTTTAATAAAAGTCAATTAATTAACTTAATGTCGACAGTTGAAGGTTTACATGGCAAGCTTTTATTAATGTTTTATTGGCTCATGTAAAATTTAGTTATGCGGTGAAATGCATTTTGGTTTTGCGTGTCTAAAAACATGTTAATCGTCTATGACGACTTTTTTTTGTCATTGTTTGAGTGTTTGTAAAGTTGTAAAAATCACAGCTTATTTCAAATACAGCTGAGTTTTGTTGTGCAGTTGTTGTTATTGTTTGTTTGTTGGGGGAGTTTGTGTTTGCTTGTTTGTTCGGTTGTTTGATGGTTGTTAAAGACACTGGACACATTTTGTAATTTTCAAAGACCAGTCTTCTCACTTAATCTCAACATGTGCACGAAATAACAAACCTGTGAAAATTTGAACTCAAATGGTCGTCGAAGTTGCGAGATATTAATGGAAGAAAAAAATAACCTTGTCACACGAAGTTGTGTGCTTTCAAATGCTTGATTTCGGGACCTCAACATTTAATTCAGAGGTCTCGAAATCAAATTCGTGGAAAATAACCTCTATCTCGAAAACTACGTTACCTAAGAGGGAGCCGTTTCTCACAATGTAAATGTGTTACCAATTACCAATAGTGTCCAGTGCCTAAATTGTATATGCTGTATTAAAAATCCGTAGGCTACGCTGGATTAAGCCAATCAATTATAAACTGTTATTCATAATAATGCAATTAGAGGTGGCTCAACAGCAATAGAGCTCTAGGGCACCCCCCCCCCCCCTCATCTTGCGTCCTTCAGTGCTCTGAAATCTTTGATTCGTCAAAAACTGCATGTCTCCTTGATTAATTTGATTACAGTCTAAACTAATGTCATGAAGTCGTTGCAACAAAACCCTGAAATAGAAGTTTGTAAATGTAATAATATTTTGTTAATTGAATATCATAACGTGAAGAGAGCATAATGGAGGAAATTGAAATTATTTAGCATAGTTTAGAAAGCATTAAGAATTAAGAAATGGAAATATAGAGCAGTTTATTGACTGTCGTCTACTTAAAGGCACGGACACATTTGGTATACGTCATAGACCAGTATTTTGAGTATTTACCAGTTGTGTACATTGCCTTTAAGATTGTTCTAATAATAATAATAATAATAATAATAATAATAATAATAATACCAATTAAAACTTATATTGCGTCCCTTACATACAAAATTACCAGAGGCGCAGAACACTTGTTAAAAAGCACAGAGTGGAAGACAAAGACAAAGAAAAAAGACTGGTCACCAGGCCAGTGCCCAAACAAAAGTATGGGGATACGTCTGTCCCGCCAACAGAGAACTAATTAATTACTTATTACAAAGGCCTATCTCTGCTGGCATCGGTAATGTTTTGACCTTTTCAGGAGACAGACGCCTCGAACCCTAATTATGCTAAAATTCTAAACTAACTGGGATGGCAAGGTGACCATAGAAGAAGACATAAAAAAGCTAAAAAGCGGTATTAAAAAGATAGGTTTTTATATTACATGTACATTTAAAAGAGATGAGTTTCTGTTCGCTACGTATGTGAAGCGGTAGCCCATTCCAGAGCTTAGGGGCTGCCACAGAAAAAGCCTTATCACCAAATGTAGTCAACATTTTACCAGAAGGATAATCCAAGAAAATACCATTATTCCCTGACCTAAGTTTATAAAAAGATACTTTCCGGATGGAAACAAGATCCTGTATATACTTTGGAGAAAGACCATGAATAGCTTTAAATGTCCAGAGCGCATGATCCCTTAGAAGAATTGACAACAAGCTGTTTTACCTGTGACTCGGTTAATGGTATGAAACTACCAAACAGGATATTACTGGACATTGTTTCAGGTGTAAAATATAACGGCCTGTCCACAGAGGTTGAAACTTCCAAGTCATCAAGTTTAGCATGAATATTATATATTTTCTTTACAAAAAAGCTACCCATATTATTGGCAAGAGACAGTTTATCTTTAAAAGGTGGGTAGAGGACGTCAACACTATGCCCAAGCAGCTGTTTAGATGCTCTAAATAATTTCCTCTGGTCGGAACTACTACTTTTGATAAAGTCTTTGTAAAAACTGCAGCGAGCCTTATTAAGAAGAAAGGTAACCCTATTTCTAATAAGCTTATATTCTTTTCTGCACGTCTTCTCATCCTCAAGGCAGAGTTGATGTCTTGACTAAACCAGGGAAGAGCAGTCGTTAGGCATGATTCTTAAACTTTAAGCTTGCTGAACGTTGAGCAGTAATGCAGTTAGGCTGACGATGCCATAGCATGCCTTGTCGTTAATCCTAACAAATAGTAAATTTAAAGCTCCAAATAATTGAAAATTCATCCTTCAGATCACGTCCCCGTGACTTTCATCATTTGCAATTCACCTTGAGAAGGCACTGAACACTGTTTAGTATACTCAAAATAATTGTTAGCTTAAAAACTTACTTGTTAACAATCAATGGAGAGCTGTTGATAGTATAAAACATTGTGAGAAACGGCTCCCTCTGAAGTAACGTAGTTTTCGAGAAAGAAGTAGCTCTCAACGAATTTGATTTCGAAACCTCTCAGAATTAGATTTTGAGAGGCTCGAAATCAAGCATCTGAAAACACACAACTTCGTGTGACAATGGTTATTTTCCCTTCAATATTATCTCGCAACTTCGAAACCAATTGAGCTCAGGTTTATTTTATGCATATGTTGAGATACACCAAGTACGAAGACTGGTCTTTGACAATTACCAATAGTGTACGGTGTCTTTAACTTTGATGCAGAGTAAGATGATATGGTTATGTGTAGAAGTTGTATAACTCAATCCGTATTAAAGTTACTTCTGAACTGAAGGCCAGGTATGTCACGTCGAGTGATTACCAAGCATGACCTGGTTTTGAAGAGTATACAATTTATTCAAAGATACTTTTGTTTGTTGAGGATTCAGCTATTCTTCTCTGCTGCTCGACCTCACAAAGAAACAAGATTGGTCTTACTAACTAAGTCAAGTGTAATGTCACAGTAATGAAACTGACAACTCGTCTTGGCAAAATGCCATCGGGCTTATAATAATAATAATAATAAGACATTTGTAAAGCGCCTAATGCAAAAGCCTCTAAGCGCATTAAAGAAACAATAAAATAAACAATTAGAGAAAGAAACAAGATACAAATAGGCAAATGACAAAAAAGAAGCTTTAAACAAGGACTTAAAACATTGTAAACTATTAGCTTGGCGAATTATGCACAGGAAGACTATTCCAAAGAAACGGTGCGGCGTAAGAAAAAGATATGTGGCCATCGGGCTTATAATAATAATAATAATAAGACATTTGTAAAGCGCCTAATGCAAAAGCCTCTAAGCGCATTAAAGAAACAATAAAATAAACAATTAGAGAAAGATACAAGATACAAATAGGCAAATTACAAAAAAAAAAAAAGCTTTAAACAAGGACTTAAAACATTGTAAAGTATTAGCTTGGCGAATATGCTCAGGAAGACTATTCCAAAGAAACGGTGCGGCGTAAGAAAAAGATCTGTGGCCATAAAAAATGGAAGAAGCTCTAGTAGCAGAAAGCAATGACTGTTGAGATGATCGTAAAGTCCGAGTAGGAGAATAATGATGAACAAGTTCAGATAAATAAGCAGGAGATTGACATGTTTGAGCCTTGAAAGTTAACAGAAGAATTTTGTAAAGTGTTCGAAACTTAACTGGGAGCCAATGCAATTGCATTAGTACAGGTGTAATATGGTGAGAACGAGGCAGACAAGAAACGAGGCGAGCAGCAGTGTTCTGTACACGTTGAATTTTAGCAAGATCTTTATCGGGGAGTCCATACAGAAGTGAATTGCAGGAATCAAGTCTAGTAGTGACGAAGGCATGAACAAGACGAAGAGTAGTTGCTTCATCCAGGCGAATTTGTGATATTTTCCTAATAGCCATGAGAGCTCCTTTGCAAACATTATCACAATGTCTACTCATGCACAATGATGAATCCATAATAACACCGAGGTTACGGGCAAATTCAGATGGTTCAATGACAGACTGGGCAATTTGTATTGTTGGCGGCGAAATCTTTTTTGCGAAACGAGATCTCAAAAATAAAATCTCAGTTTTTGAGTCATTCAAAGCAAGTTTATTTGACAACGCCCAAGATTTGACATCTTGAATGCACACTTCAACTTTTGCAATGGCAGAAGCGCGATCAGCTGGATCAAATGTAATGTAAAGCTGGGTGTCGTCAGCGTAAGCAACACTAGAAATACCATGGGCAGCAATGAGGTCTTGCAAGGGTGCACTGAACAATATAAATTCAAGTGGCCCAGCTACAGAACCTTGTGGAACACCACACCAGAGATGATGGCGATCTGATTTAAAATTGTTGATGAGAACATGCTGGGTTCTGTTGTTCAGATAAGAAGAGAACCAGTTAAGGGCAGTTCCAGTAATTCCATAGCGTGAAGATAAACGTTGGATGAGATGCTCATGGTTGATCAAATGCAGCTGAAAAATCTAACAGCACGAGGATTGCTTCCTTATGGTTGTCCAGTGCACGTAAGATTTCGTCCTGCACACGAACAAGAGCAGTCTCAGTACTGTGGAAAGGACGATAAGCAGACTGCATTTTAGCATGGAGGTTATTTTCATGGAGATAGTCATGAAGTTGACTAACAACAGCACGCTCAATCAATTTGGAGATGAATCTCAAGTTAGAGATAGGACGATAATTTGACAAACACTCTGTGGGTCCAAATGTTGCTTTTTCAGAAGTGGCAGGATGCAAGCCTCCTTAAGATGATCAGGGAAATGACCAAAAGACAAAGATCTATTAATAATCTCTGTGAAGACTGGCAGCAATTCAGAATAACACTCCTTAAAAACAGATAATGACAGAGGGTCCAGCTTGCAGGAGGTAATCGAACAAGATTTGATCATCTTCATCACTTCATCAGAAGTGACTACACGAAAAGTGGCGAATGACGAAGTACAATGATCATGAATGTCAACGGAGATGGGTGAAGGATGATTATTATCAAATCTGCCATACAGTTTCTTAATTTTGTCTTCGAAGAAACTAGCGAAATTGTTGGCAAGATCAACAGGATTATCAAAACTTGGAAGCTTTTTCAAACACTTCGGAGAAGAAAGCTTGCCAATAACACGGAACAGACTTCGTTGGTTGCACTCGGATATTTGATGGCGATGATAATTAGATTTACTATTGTTTACAAGGTCTCTGTATATAGTACACTGTTCTTTATACAACTCCTGATGCACAGCAAGGCCAGATTTTATCCACTTTCGCTCACAACGACGTTTCACTTGCTTGGCTGCACGTAAAGTATCGCTATACCATGGAGCACGAGGACGTAGTATTACAGTTTTTAGAACTTCAGGAGCATGATTATCTAGAATATCCTTAAGAACAGAATCGTATTGCAAAACAAGTTCATCTAAATCGATGGCAGGATCCGTCATCAAAGAAGAGTTACAAATATCAGATTTAAAAGAAGGCATATCAATTGAACGAAGTTTGCGAGTAAGTAATGTCTTAGTTGATGCTGGAGGGCGAGCAATATTAATCAGACACTTCACAGCAGCATGGTCAGAAGGAAGATCATGATGAGTTGGAACCGAAGAAATTAAATCATCAGTGACATTAGAAATCAGTAAATCCAATGTATGTCCAGCGATATGAGTAGACGAAGTAACATGTTGTTGAAGGTTGGAAGTATCTAACAAGTCACGAATAATAACAGTTTCACGGCTGTTGGGAACATCCATATGAAAATTAAGTCACCTGACAAGAGGAAACTACAGGGATTAGCGACGAGTGATTCAATTAGGCATCCAAACTCTTCAAGAAACATCGGAAATGTGAGATTATTTTTCTTGTTAGGTGGAGGTCGATAGATGATGAGAAGACGGAAAGATGATGACATTGATGATAAAGTGAGCTCCATATGTTCAAAGGCTCTAAATTCATGATTTGGGTGAATTTTTATATCAATACCAGTTCTCACAATGATACCAACACCACCTGCTCTTGAATGAAGACGCGGACAGTGGTGGAAAACATAGTTAGGTAAAGTGTTACTGATGTCAGCAAGAGTACGATTATCTCGATCCCCTCCAGTTAACCAAGTCTCAGTGATGGCAAGTATTATCTAACTGATTACTGATTACAAAATCACAGAGTGCAGTAGATGTATCCTTGGATTTAATAGAGTGAGCATTCCATACAGCAAAACGAAGATTCTTATTAGACTGTACAGATAAATGATGAGAGTCAATGGAGGTAGGCAATATGGAAGTGGGTAATATGGAAGTGGGTAACTGTTTCATTCGTTGACGCCCACCCTTTTTCCCTCGATGTGTACGTCGATTGCATCTTGAGTTAATACTTTGGGTGACATTTATTCCAAGATGCTCAATATGATCCAAAACAGAAGGGTCCAGTGTGTAGTTCAAACCAATAGAACCAGAGGCCAAGTTCAAATGTAAGAGTTCATCACGATCATAATTAATGGGAGACAAACGAGAACTGGAAGATCTAGGAATATTGTTACAAGAAAGAGGTCCTGGGTTAGGATTGATGTCACCAGATGTTAGAAGTTGTAATTGAAAGGTAGCACTTGAGTTGCAATAGTAAGGAATGCGAAGACTCATTATATATTTATGATGTCGAGGATGTTGTTTTCCATAGTGTTCATTTGTACCAATGCACATGTAGTTCCAATAAGTGCCTGCAGAAGGCCCAATTAATGAGTTGACCAGTAAGGAATCATCACAAGGTGTGAGACCAAACAGGAAGAAGGTCAACAGGAGGATGAATGGCTTCATTGTTCCACTAGCAAGGTGCCAAAACTAGCACAATGCAATAAACATTAATTTTTTCTTGCTACTTTTTGTGTTTGTAAAAGCAGCTCTACAATAAGAACCTGGTTGATTTTCCTAAATAACTGAAATGGATTGTGGCAAGGAAAGGCAGCTAATTGTGCGCCTTTTTTGCTAGCCTCGGTCATTCAGCAGTAGCAGTAGACATATGTTAGTAATGCAATCTTTCAATAAAATGAAAACAACTCACGTGGTGATGTTAACCTCCATTTTCCTCGTTTTAAACGCCTTCCATGATGTGTAACTAACCCTTGATTATTCATAACTGCATTCACAAAAATATCTATTTTGAAGGTACTGGCTTGGGGTGGGTGCTCCTGCTAGCTGATACTGCTGTGGTTTTGGCTGCCCAAAGAAACAAAAATACCAAGAGCATTCACCCATGACAACCACTCTCCTGTAGAACAATCGGTGCATACTTTCTCTTTCACTCAGCCAACAAAGGGTGTTCACTCAACATGCATGTTCACTCATCTGTGAAATACCTGGTCTACATTTGTCGTTAGAACATAACCAAAAGTAGCCAAATCCTGGTAAAACAATTCTCTTCCAAACAAGGATTTTCACTCAACTGAAGGGTGCTTACTCAACTGTGACAAGCAATGTTGTTAGATTAGAAGTAGTTTGAATATGCCTTAATAAGACCATCAAAATGACAACACAACACAACACGCTTTCTCCAGAAGACGATCAGAGCATACTGATCGAAACGTCGAGTTGAAACCAACGGTTATTATTTAGAACCACCCCCAACTCATTTAGAGATGCCAATATGCAAAGTTTTAAATCCTACAACCCACATAAACAGGAAACACATAAACAAGTTTGATTTCATAATCACTATAATGGGGACCGAGAACAGAGCAAAAAATGGAACACAGAAAGTTTCAATAACCAGGGCTGAGTTCACAAAAGAAACTGGACACTATCGGTCTCAAAATAATTTTTAGCATAAAACCTTACTTGGTAACAAGTAATAGGGAGAGGTTGATAGTATAAAACATTGTGCGAAACGGCTCCCTCTGAAAGAATGTAGTTTTCGAGAACGAAGTAATTTTCCACGAATTTGATTTCGAGTCGACCTCAGAATTTAAGGTCTCGAAATCAAGCATCTGCAAGCACACAACTTCGTGCGACAAGGATGTTTTTTCTTTCATAGTTATCTCGCTACTTCGACAACCAATTGAGCACAAATTTTCACAGGGTTGTTATTTCATGCATATACTGTGATACACCAATTGAGAAGACTGGTCTTTGACAATTACAAATAATGCTTAGTGTCTTTAAGATGAGTTGTCAGTATCACCATAGTGATTTGTATTGTGACATCACACTTTGCATTAATTAGCAATTTTAAGATTTATTCCCAGTTATGATCAAGCTTAGCTCTTCGTGAAATCAGCCCATGGCTCAAAGAATAGCTCATTTTATAATCAATTATAAACCTATTAAAAGTTGCTCCTTTTGTCGCCACATGTTGGTTCAATTTAATTTCTACAATTCACACTGTTCATCTTGGTCAAAATATTCTTCGACCTGCAATTCTCTCTTAATTTTGTGTATAGGGTGAAAGTCACTCCAATCAATTCAAAATAAGTAACAACTGCAATTGATTTTTGTACATTATACTTTCAATCGAATAGAATGAATTTTAGTCTACAAATTTTAGAGAGTAACATTGCAAGGCTATCTGAACAATTTGGTTCCTTTGCTTTCTGACACATTGCATGGTTAGCCACTAATAAGTAAGTGTTTGTTCTGGGTCAAGCACCATGTGTTAGTGCTGCTGTAGTCAGGTTTATTCACTGTACTGCAAAATATTTTGAGCAAATAGAATTAGCTGCTCCTGCTTATATGAACCGAACAAGAAAAAAAAGAATACTTACAGGCACTGTACACGTTTGGTAATTGTCAAAGACCAGTGTTCTCACTTGGTGTATCCGATCAAAAGCATAAATTAACAAGCCTGTGACAATTTTGGCTCAATTAGTCATCGAAGTTGCGAGAAAATTATGGAAGAAAAAACACCTTTGTTGGACGAATTTGTGTGATTTAGGATTGGAATAAAACACTTCTGGCTAAAAGTCTTTTATAGTTACTTTAGTGAGAAAATACCTCTTTCGCAAAATCGATGCTACTTCAGAGGGAGTCGTTTCCCACAATGTGTTATACTACCAACAGCTCTCCAATGCCCACTACCAAGTCAATTTTAAAGTAAATAATTTGTGTTGAGTAATTACCGATCGTGTACCTTCTCTTTAATGGTCTGGCGTAATGAATATGGTGCAGAATCAATCTCAAAGGCTAAGACGGTTCGATATCCATTAGCGATGTACAACACAGACCTTCACTGTCGAAACATATGGTAATGACCAATATCCAATAGTCATTCACTGTACAAGTCTATGTAAATGACCAATATTCAATATTTAAAAAGCAACATTGATATTCGCTGTACAAACATATGGTAATGTTCAGTATCCAATATCGATGTACAAGGTAGACGTTTACTGTACAGACCTATTTGAATGCCCAATATCCAACATTTAATACGCACTGAGCTAAGTACACATAAGGACAACAAGAAACAATTATTTTCTTTATTCCCGATTCAAAATCAATATGTGAACTGGAGTAAAAGAAGCAGTCACGTGAAAATTAAAGGACAGACCAGCAGAATTGAAAAACCTGAGGGTATTTTTATGATTGTTTCGGAGGGATCAGTGAATGCATCAAATCCAATAACATACTCTAGCTTCCAATCAAAACAACCATCCAACTAAGGCATTACCTAAAATGAAAAGATCTTATTCTAGTTACGAAGTGGCCTCGGTTTTTTGTAAAACGTTGTTTTTATCTCTTTAGCCAGTGAGTTTATTTTCCGAAAATTATGTTTTTCTTTCTTTGGCCAGTGAGGTTAAAACAGCATCAGAGAGATTGTAAGCTTGTCCCTTTGTCCATTTAAAAAAAAACAAAAAAAAAAAAACGCATTCTGTCATTTTGATTAATATACTGAAAAGTAAACACAATTTTCTATTAAATAGGAATAACAATTTATTCGGAAGCTAATCCCTTCATTTTTGATATCAAAAAGTACAAGAGTGGAAACAAAACAATCAGAATTTCTGTCTTACAATCATGGCTTGATTTACATTGGGTCAATATTTGATAAATTAAAGCATGTATAAAATATTCACAAAGTTGTTATTTTGTTTGTGAACTAGATTGTCAAAGTACAGTCTATTATACACTAACTGAATATTCATATATTATATTTGCGTCAGGCAGGGCAGCAAATTTGCCAAACCATTTCACTGATTAAACTCGGCAAATGATTGAGAAACACAAATTAATCAAAACATCAAAGTTTGCCTCGATATTTATCCAGATCAAAATATGCAAATACATTTCACAAATTGATTAAAAACGTAAGCTGTCAAAAGAATGAGTAATCGGTAAAAACCCAAATGGTTTGTGAACAGCGATATGATACAATGCAAGACAAAACATCGTTAAAACCTCGGCCCAATTTCATAGAGCTGATAAGCACAAAAAGTAGCTAAGCAAATTTGTGAACAGCGAAATGGTACAATGCAAGACAGAACATCTTTAAAACCTGTGTCCAATTTCATAGAGCTGCTTAAGCGCACAAAGCAGCTAAGCACATTTGCATTTATGCTCAGCAGATTCAGGTTACCAACCAAATGACCATGTCACATGTACCAGTTGTAACTGGTATCCTGCTCATTTCCTCTAAGCAGGAAATTGTGAAGCAATATTTTCTGCTTATTTAAGCAGCTCAATGAAATTGGAACAGGATTATTGTCAGCACAGTTATTGACAAAGTCAAGATGAATAATGTGACTGAAAGCAAACAATTGCGGCCTTTTCATTTCTCCCTTGAACGAAATTGATGCGAAGATATGTCACAAATAATCAAACGGAAAATAATATGCTGTCAAAAAGTCAAAGCATGGTAGGCCCAAAGATAAGTATTCTATCAATATTGAAGACGTGAAAGACAGACATTACATGCTTAATGTCAAACAAATGAGGGTATTAAATTGTTGTTGTTCAATTGTCAACAGGCTCAAAATTAATCCTAAATGAAGCAATATTCAAAAACATATGTAATATGAAAAGCCTTTGTTTTCAATATTGAAGCTCTGTATATCCAGGGGTCATCATCACACATATAGTCCAGTCTTAGGACTAGTGATATTACCTTTAGGAGTTTAGCCAGTATATGGTTTTTTTAAATTCAGTTGTGTACATTCTGTGCCTGTAGGAAATACAGGGATCAACTCACAATGCACTCGGATTCATTTCGAGATGCCTTACTATCAGTGTCACCATAACAATATCGTGACATCACACTTTGCTTAGCAATAAATATTTACAACTTAAGATCAATATTAGGCTCTTTGTGAAACGAAGCTCAAGGGCCGAAAGATTGATCTTAACTGTGTAGCAATCTTTATTCCTAAAGGAAAGTGCGATGTCACAAAACCAATCCTTACGGTAAACATCGTCACTGTCTTCTATTAAACGTTTGATTGACATTGTCTCTCTCAAAGGCTAAGTTTCAATACAACACAAATGAACAGGTCATGGTTACATATTAAAGGCAGTGGACACTTTTTGTATTACTCAAAATAAATTAATATCATAAAACCTTTCTTGATTATGAGTAATGGGGAGAGGTTGGTAGTATAAAACATCGTGAAGAGACGCAGTTTTCGAGAAAGAATTTTCCACGAATTTAATTTCGAGACCTCAGATTTAGAATTTTAGGTCTCGAAATCAAGCATCTGAAAGCACATAACTTCGTGTGACCGTGGTGCGACAAGGGTGTTTTTTCTTGCATTAATATATCGCAGTTTGTCAATTTAACCAATAGAGTCCAGTATCTTTAATGTCTGATGTTTTGTAATTACCTGTTCATATTTGTTTCCATTCAGCATTCGAGATAGACTCTGCTGTAGGGTTAAAACGTCAATCCGTTATATATTAAAAACTATTTGTTAAACACAATTTAATTGCTTTTTGAAGGTCAATAAATACTTTATAATACTTATTGAAATAGTCAATAAGTAACAAAATAATAAATAGATATATAAATAGCAGTTCGTATACAAATACGTCACATTTACATTTATAATAATATATTAAAGTTGTTTTTAAATAGCACATGTTTAAGATGGTATTGCGTTAAAGCTGACTGAACATGCCATACTGGATAGTACACTTTTAGAGTTGAATTTATTAATTTATAAAACAAGTTGGAGTAATAAGTATATTTTATAAGTTGGTATTTGTTTATACCTTCAATTGTTCCAAACTATAAATATCAATGTAAGATAGTATACAAATATTGACTGCTTCGAGTGCTATGGTTAAAACTATGACTCCCTCGGTGATCCCCGGGAGCGTTCTATTTTCCCGAGGCGAAGCCGAGGGAAAATAGAACGCTACGGGGATCACCGAGGGAGTCATAGTTTTGAACCATTGCACGAGTAAAAGCAGTCAATATTTGTTTTATAACACCCCAAACATTTCTAAATACTGTACTATTATTATTAATAGCGCATGGCAAACCGACGCACTATCACACGGCCGTTGTCTAGCAAAACTAAGACATGTCATGTGACGCGCTCTAAACCAATGAGCAGGCAGAATACTTGCAAGGGGTGTTAATACAAAATAGGAATATTATAATAATTGTATCCGAGCTTCTTTATTAAAGCCCTGGTTCATTTTGAACCTCAACATTCCTGAAATCACCGGAACTCCTTTGGGGTAGGCTATGCAGCACCGCAAACCAAAGTTGCGCACAGGTTACTGGTCATTCAAGTTAGAGAGGTTTAGCAACACGTTCCACGTGAACGTGAAAGTGAACGTCAGACAATTATGGCGTTCAAATCTCACGTTTTTAGCAAACGCGAAGTTGCCATTTCACACGGCAGGTACGTATATGCAGACGCCATACGTTAGCATGCGATAAGCCCAAACTGTTGACGTCACCCAGAAACAACAGATGTTGACGTTCACGTTTACGTATTGCTCGCGTAACGTGCAGCTAAACCTCCCTATTACTATTAACAATCTCTACCCTCGCGTGTACCCATCTACTCCTGCGTGGTGAGAAGCAATTACAGTTAAGTGCAGCTTGCTCAAGAACACGGGTGTCAAAACCGGAATTCGAGTTCACACTCGGAACTTGAGTCCAATCTTCTAGACCATTTGGCCACGACTTATACATTGCAATCTTTAAACAAATTTAAAAGATAAATTCTACAAAGCATACATTTTAAAAATTGGTCCACCTCACATATGATACACTCAATTGCATTTGTAGTTACGTAATCGAAGAGTATTTCAATTTAATATAGCAGGCAGTTGATAACTTCTCATTTCGGTCTCACCACAAATATGGTGGTGTGACGAAATATTGCTCAAACTTTTATTTTACAAATATACAGGAATTAACATGTCAGCACCAATAGTTATGGAGCGCAATCATGTAAGCATGCACCAACGCGTTTTCAAAACCACCACTGAACATTGTTTTGCATAACAGCAAAATAAGCCTATATGTACAACATCGAATAGTCATCTTGCGCTAACAGAAAATAGATGGCTGCACTTTATCAGAGGGTTAAATCTGGGTCGGTCTGGATATCTGTAGAATTTTGTACACGATGGGCGGAAATATATTTACAGCCACCTCAAAAAGAAAACAAAACGAAACAACTCTTGATACCGGATATCCCCTACTAATAATAATAATAATAATAATAATAATAATAAACAAGCATTTCTAAAGCGCCCCACGAAGAACGTAGCGCTTGACAAAGAAGAGGAACAAAGAAAACAGTGAATCACGGAAACAAATGAGTTTTCAATTTCCGCTTGAAAACAGACAAAGACGGCGCTTCACGAAGACTGATCGGAAGTTCATTCCAAAGACGAGCCACGGTAGATGTGAAAGTCATGTCACCAGCTTTCTTGTACGATCTTTGGACAACAAGCCGGGTCCGATCAGTGGAGGAGCGCAGTCTTGGTCTGTGTTCAGCGGAAACCAGTGTTCTGGAGTTGAGTCATGGTACTTAGGTACTGGAATGGTCCAATCTAGGATATCAAGGGCAATGTACGTAGGATTTGGTAACTTAAATACAATGTGACATTACCTAGTCTTAACAGCACTCACTAAAGCGTTTTTAAGAAACATAATATGGCAATTGGCAGTGATTGTTTTTCCAACCTCATTTGTTGTTGTTTCTCTGTATATTTTTTATTAATTTTTTTATTATTTTAGAAAGCTTAAGGGCATTCAAAGGTGTAATAACCTCATAATATTGACGACAATTGTTTGCAAGACACATCACGAATTAGATTGGAAGAAAGCCACCTGCTTCCAAGTGTTACAAAATGAAATGCAAGTTGAAATTTCATTTGTTTTTACAACGTCCAGTTACAACGTCCTCTTCAACACTAATTGCAATTTCATCACCTTGAGGGGACATGGCTTGTGACTCGTATAACCCGCAAGGAGAAAACAGTTATGACTTCAATGGGAGACTTTCTGGGACGATAGAGGGCAGCAGACTTACCGGGTAAATCCATTGTTCTCAGAATTATGCGCATGTTCAGAACTACGTAAACAATGGAAATTTACCCGGTATGTCTGCTGCCCTCTATCGTTGGAAAGTCTCCTATTCAACAACAATAGACCCTTCCCATGAAATATGTAAATTGCACGTAGCGCGTGATGCGCACTAACGTTTTGGTTGGCAAAATGGGGGAACATCGCGCTGTTTTGTACACGGCTTATGGGTGCGTGACGCACACGCGACTGCGCGTCTGCTTAGTGCACAACTCTATGGCGTTTGCCAACCAACAGTGTCTGTACGCATGCGTGAATGTAGTTAGCATATTTCATGGGAAGGGTCCATTGTATTTCTGTTGACTCATTTCCATTTGAAATGACGTCAAACAAAACTTAAAAAAAAAAAAAAAAAATCTACAACTGAAATCGGATTTCAGTTTTGTACGACCAGATTTAATGACAGTGTGTTAAGCTAGCTGAAGATTTTGTGCATGATGTTTCACAATATTTTTCATGCGCAGTTTTTTTATATAAATTATTTCTATTCTATGGTTGATCAAATTTCATAAACCGTGTCATCTCTAGCGATCCCATGAATTTTGTTTTACAAAATACATAACGCCGAGAAAACATTGCGTGACTAATTGTTGCACATGCCCCTGTCAATACAAAATTAATAAGTTTTGTGTTTTCTGCTGCATTCATAACCGTTTTCTCCTTAAAGCCATTGGACACTTTCGGAACAGGAAAACAAAAATTCACAGATTTACAAATAACTTACAGGGTTTACAGAAGGTAATGGTGAAAGACTTCTCTTGAAATATTATTCCATAAAATGCTTCACTTTTTGAGAAAACATTAAAGCAATTGCCAATTCTCGATATCGAGAATTACGGATTTATTTTAAACAAAATCATGTCATTCACGGCAAAACGTGCGAAAACAAAGGTGGGTTTTCCCGTTATTTTCTCCCGACTCCGATGACCGATTGAGCCTAAATTTTCAAAGGTTTGTTATTTTATATATATGTTGTGACACACGAAGTGTGGGCCATTGGACAATACTGTTTACTGAAAGTATCCAATGGCTTTAAAGGCACTGGAGACTATTGGTTACTACTCAAAATAAATGTTATCATAAAAACTTACTTGGTAACGAGCAACGAAGAGCTGTTCATAGTATAACACATTGTGAGAAACGGTTCCCTCTCAAACAACGTAGTGTTCGAAGAAGGAGTATTTTACAAATTAGTATTTTACAATCAAATATTTTAAATGAATTCGATACGTCAGCCGAGGTCACGAATTCAAGCATCTAACATCAATTAACTTGTGCGACTAGTTTTTTTTTCTTCTTTTATTATTATCTCGCAACTTCGACGATCAATTGATTGATTTGAAATTTTCACAGATTTATTATTTTATGCATGGTCTTTGACAATATTACCAAAGGTGTCCATCCATGCCTTGAAGCCTATACATAAAACACAGGTTTGTTTTACTCTTTCTTTTTTAATTTCTATTACAGCGTTTATTATGGCTGATGGCACAATTCATGAACGTTGTCTGCGACTGTTCTGGCATCTCTAACAAACACATACATTTTTGTTTACAAAAACAATTGGCGGCACTGAATTTTTCACTGGCCCATGTCAAGACAAAATTAATAGTTGATCTGTATGAACTTCATGATCCATAGGATTTCAGACTAAATTTTTACAATGCTTCGGGGTATGATTTTCCTTTCAATAGGGGCTTATATCGCATAGTAAATTTCTAGTAATACTATTTTGCAATTCAGTGTGTATATACCTGTAAGCACTGATTGGCCAAATTAAATTTAACGAGAACTTCAGGTCACAATAATTACATATTGTTATTCGACTATTTCAAATTTGTGCACTGCCAACGTCCATTTAGGGCCCTCGAGCTCATATATTATTCTGCAATTTATCAGAAAATTGAAATACTAAGAACGGTTTATAACCTCCAGAAAAAAATATGAGCTATTGTTTGATAACAACATAAAAATTGAACCATTTTGGTAATTATATATTGATACCTCACCATGCAATGTCGCAACTCCCTATTAGCCTTTTAGAACCATGGTGGACACTATAAAGAGTGCACGGTTTGGACTGGGTGCAAACATACAACGTTAACCAAACCAACTGGTGCAGCAGTGATGTGTTTAGTCAACTCGTCCGTCGGACATCTCGACGGTTGAGACAGCTCGACCGTTCGGACAACTCGTGGTGACCATACCTCAATATGGCTTATGCAGGTCTTTACGGTGCTATACAATTGTAAACTCATCTCTGTAGTTAGACGGCGAATCCGTAGAAGTTGTGGATGACAGCACGTGTATTTCAATCTCCTCCATGCAATGATCGTTCCCATCGGGGCTGTGACGCCTCATTGGCGGTGGTAGCGGGGGTGAGCAAGATGGGAACGAGGAATGTTCTGATAAGACCTCAGATTTATTAAGATCCTCTGCATCCCACTTACTGGGTTCTTGGCCACCCATTTTGGGATCCTCTTCATCCCATTTGGGGTCCTCTTTCTCAGCTATGGTGGCTTGTGTTCTCCATTCTGGGTGGTCCCTGTCCCACTTGGGATCGGCGTAAATTGTTCTCTCGTTTTTGACGACGGCGTAGTTTGGAACGTGGTACTTAGTGTCGGGATGCACCACTTTTGGAACGGGGGTGACTGATTGTCGATGAGGTGGTGGGAGGGGCGGTTTTCTGGCGTGCCATCTTTCAGGTTCGCTTATTGAGCCTAATAAGAGATAAACAAAAACATAAGTAAACATGAGAGGGTTGGAATTCATGCTAAGCCATGTGCCATTTTTATACGCTTGGTATGGTAAATGATTTCATTCCTCGCCCCTTAAACCAAAAGAAAAAAGACCCCTCTTTATATAAAAGAATGGTCCAGTTTAGGATATCAATTCGTTCAATTCGTTAAGGGCTTGCAACTTGAAAATACAATGAAACACAGATCTTGTGACTCACGGTCGCAGGAGTACAGGGGCTCACGTAAGAGTTCATACATTTACAAAAGTATTCTCGTGGTTGGTTGATTCAGGACATCTTTCTACATAACAACCTTAACTTAACTTAACTTAAATGCATTTATAAAGCGCTTTAAAGCCATTATACACTTTCGGTAAACAGTATTGTCCAAGTCCCACACTTCGTGTATCACAACTTATATATAAAATAACAATCCTGTGGAAATTTAGGCTCAATCGGACATCGGAGTCGGGAGAAAATAACGGGAAAACCCACTCCTGTTTTCGCGCGTTTCGCCGTATCACGACATGTGTTTATAACAAATCCGTAATTCTCGTTAACGAGAATTTATATTGTTTTACCGTTTTCTCAAAAAGTAACGCATTTCATGGACTAATATTTCAAGAGAAGTCTTTCACCATTACCTTCTGTAAACCATGTAAATTATTATTAAATATGTCAACTTTTTTTTTTGTCTGTACCGAAAGGGTCCAATGGCTTTAACACTCTTTCAAAGCGCTGTACAGTAAAGAAAAACATTAAAATGCAGGATTAAAACACATGAGAAAAATAGCAATATGTTTTTTTTTTAAATACACAACAGTTAAAAAAAGTAGCAAGAAAATTAGTAAAAACATTGCAATACAAACAATCATATTACAAAATAATAAGCGTCAGGCGGACCCAGAGTAAATCAACCCCATTTCTGATTTTAAAAAAAACCTATGTGCAAAGCCTGTAAAGGCCCATCATCAGCATGAACAAAAATGTCCATCATTGGATTGAATCTCTGTTATAATCGTACAAATTTTGTTATCTTTACATCCTTCCCTGGGTCTTCACCAAAAAATTATGTTTCCTTTATTAAGAAATGTTCCCCTTCGATCTATCCCCTAAAATAATGTACCTTAATTATTTTACCTTTTCTTGAGGTCTTCTCCTAAAATGATGTTTCTTCTATTCACCCTTTTCCCTTTGTCTCCTCCTAAAGTCCCTCCTAAACACTTTCCCCTCGATCTTTCCCTAATTGATATCCATTCTATTTACCTTTTTCCCTGGGTCTCCTCCTAAAATGATGTCCCTTCTATTTGTTTTTCCCTCGCTCTTCCCTCGCTCTTAATCTTGTTTTCCTGTCTCTCCTTCTAAAAATGTGTTCTTTTTATATACCCTTTCGCCTGTCCTCATCCTTGATTAATGCTGATCTTCCATTTACCTTTTTCTCTTGGTCTCCTCCTAAAATGATGTCCCTTCCACCTCAGCTCCGTTCCAGTGTCACTGTCCGTAACACCACTTGGTGCCGCACTGAAGCTGTCGCACGGCAGTGAGATGTAACCCTCAGACGGGCTGGACGGCTCATGACGTATGTTGATCCGGCCACGAGAGCCGCTAAAATCAGGAGAACTAGAACTTGGTGTACTGCTACGGCTATCAAATCTGGAAGGAAAGGAAACAGATATTTTGTTTACTTGAACGATTTTAACTTGGGTGAAATTAGAATCAATTCAATAAACATTTTATTCCATACTCTTGTTGAAAAAAATAAACCATATAATAATAAAAATAATAATAAAAAAAAAAGAGCGATTTGAGACGCAAGAAGAAAAAAAAATTAATAATAAATTTAGAAACAAAATGAATATAGTCATATCTTCCTTGTTTTAATAGGGAAAGTTTGAAGCAACAATTTTGCAATAATACGAAAACTCAAGCTGCAAAATAAAGAACATTTTGCATGCATCAAAGGCGCATTAATGCATAAATTAATTCTTTGTCTCTTCAGCGAATAGAATTGTAAGTGTTGTTTTGTGCATTTGGTTGTCGCTACATTGTGTGCCCGTCGTATACATTATATTTTTACAACAGAGTGCGACGCAAAAATGACGGGTTACAAATTATGTGATTCCACCAGTACATTCTAACAAATGGACACGACTACAGCAGGCACCGTGACTATCTGCCATAATGGCGTTAAGTAAGCAGCCCCCTGTGCTGCAAAAACAACACTGTTGGTTGGAGGACTTTCACTATTGGATGCTATAGCGCAACTGGCTCATGTCCAAGGCTGGCTGCCCTGGAGAGTTTCAATTAGCCTCATTTACGTTTGGTTTAGGCGGCGTGTGGTCGATCCTTACGAATGAATGATCTTGAAAAAAAAGGAACAAAAGACAAGTTGTCAACGAATCTTCAAAGGGCTAAAAGGATGAGCACTTTCCCCCAGTTATGATGGGATGGGACTGTTTACTTTAGCCTTCATGATCCCATGTCGTGTTAGTTGAAGAGTCATACTGTGAGGTGACAAGACTAATGCGAGTCTAAATTTTAGTTCACAAAACTTTAATAATATTTCTGAAGGTCACTCGTCAGTTTAGAGGGTTAGAGTATGGGTTAACCCATGTGTTTCTAATTCAAAGCAAACACCAATATATAAAGGGTTCCTCAGGCTTGCGATCTACTTATAAAGTTACTTTATGAGGCGTCCTTGGTATAGGCAAAGCTGTGGAGCATTCAAATCAGTCAATAAATTTATTTGTATGTATTTGAAAACATAAATGATTCGCGGAAGAGACTACTATTTACGGAAAGGTAACATAATAAAATCCCGAGTGCGGCAAGCAATCAATATCAATCTAACAATTACATCACAATAATCACATTGTTCCCCTGTGACAACTCAATTTCGATGATTGACAACTTGCAATAAGAGAGTGCGCAAAAACGCCTTCCATGGAAACTATCCACAATTGTTCAATATCACAGGCACGCGAAGATCTAATAATGGATCCAAACACTTTCTCAATTTGATTTGAACCGCAGGTGGCGCTTACTTATACCGCAATTCTTAAGACGAGATGAAACCAGAATCTTATTTGTTTCTGTAACAGATCTTCTGTTTTTGACACGGGATATTTATGTGCAAA
The DNA here is from genome assembly GCF_902459465.1 of Asterias rubens. Taxonomy (NCBI): domain Eukaryota; kingdom Metazoa; phylum Echinodermata; class Asteroidea; order Forcipulatida; family Asteriidae; genus Asterias; species Asterias rubens. The sequence goes on from NC_047078.1 coordinate 3,819,772, forward strand.
GTCCATGAGTGCAAATGGTTTTCTGCCCCTCAGAAAAAAAAACATCTAAGACCCGACTCTCCTTTTAGATTTGTGGAATGGTCCAGTATGATATCAATGAATATGACTCCCCAGGTAATTACACGTTGTATAAATGTTTTCATTAGTCATTAATTGGAACTCCATCTTCCTTGACTGCAAATAGTTTTATGCCCCTCAAAAAAAATTCTCTGAGACCTGACACCCCTTTTAAAATTGTGGAATGGCTCAGTTTATATCATGAATTAATACTACTGTATATAGATAATTGATTAATGGATTAATTGCTATTCCATCTTCCTATGGATCATTTTCGGTAAACAATATTATCCAAGGCCCACACTTCGTGTGTCACAACTTATATATAAAACAACAAACCTGTGAAAATTTAGGCTCAATCTGTCATCGGAGTCGGGAGAAAATATGTGTTTAAAATATATCTGTAATTCTCGATATCGAAAATTGATATTGTTTTAATGTTTTCTCAAAAAGTAAAGCATTTCATGGAATAATATTTCAAGACAAGTCTTTCACCATATTTTGTTTATGTTCCGAAAGTGTCCAATGATTAAGATAAGATGTTAAGATGCTTTGGATAATTAATGGCTTAACTAATCATTTCATAGATTGATAAAATGGTACTCCATTTCCCTTTGGGGTGAAAACATAATCTTTTAAAAAGACAATGTAGACAATCAAATTTGTATACTTACTGTCGCTGCCTTCTAGCTGGTCCCCTGCTTGCCCTTATAACCGGTCTGGTTGCCATATAACCTTTCCTTTGCCCTCTCCTATTGACCTTGTAACGGGATGGTCTGTAGACCTGAACGTGGAATCTACCTCTGTCCTGTTCGGATTCGCTGGTCTCACTGGGGTGAGGGGAGGTAGTGCTAACACGGCGCATTTGCTCCCTCGGCCTGGCACCTGTGAAAAATGAGGTGTTTAATCAGCCGATAAGTAAAAATAACTTTATTCTCGGATAAATAGATTCAATGATGTTGAATTTTGTAATCTATATGAAATTTATTCTTAACAGTAATGCGATTAATAATTTAGCTGTCAGGTGGCTGACTTTGTAATTAAGGTTAGAAGCTGGTTCCTTTTCATCATTGAACACACAATTTAAAGACAGTGGACACTATTGGTAATTGTCAAAGACTAGCCTTCACAGGTGGTAAATCTCAACATGTGCATAAAATAACAAACCTGTGAAAATTTGAGCTCAATCGGTCATCGAAGTTGCGAGATAATAATGAAAGATGGTTGATTTAGAGAACTGAAGTTCTAAATCTGAGGTCTCAAAATCAAATTCGTGGAAAATTACTTCTTTCTCGAAAACTATGTCACTTCAGAGGGAGCCGTTTCTCACAATGTTTTATACTATCAACCTCTATCCATTACTCGTTAGCAAGAAAGGTTTTATGCAAATAATTATTTTGAGTAATTACCAATAGTGTCCACTGCCTTTAATCGAATAAAGTAGAATAGCAACTTGTTTGTAACCTTTACTTAAAATTGGTTGGATTTAAAAACTGTTGAATACCTAAAACCACATTACACACGATATATGTGTACAAATTAATTTTGAAAACATTGAAAAGATCACTTGGCAGAGTAAAAAGCAAAACACAATACACACAACAATGTTCAAATTTTAGTGCTTCAATAAATATAAACATAATTATACAATTAAGGGAACCGCCTTCCATTATACATCATCAATTGTGAATGATGAAAAATTAGAATTAGAACAAGACCACAAAATAGAAACATGGATAAAACAAATAAATTGAAATTGGGAAAACATTAACCAGAGAGAAACGAGCAAAACAAAATATGGGCTGCCAAGGAGAAAGACAAAAGTGAAATAAAACCTTGTCACCAAAGAGGTGTGTCGCTCGATCCTGAAAAATGTTAGTTGTATAGGCCCTTGACCTTTCCTTTTGCAAAGTCAAGGCCCGAGTTTTTGCAACCCACGGTTGGAAAACTATGGAAAGCCATGAGTGCAAATCAAAAACAGATCGGTACTGTTTTGTAAAAAATTAACAAAAGTTTGCAAACTTTTGTGTTGATTTTGTTGAAAACAAAACAACTAACTATGAGAGGTAGGTTTTCTCTGTTAATTTTGGCAATTAATTTTAATTTTAAATTTTAATTTTGTAATTAAAATTGGTTAATTTTAAACCACCAAGCTATTCTATTTCGCGCAAAATCGAATGCAACTGAAAGGGGGTCATTCCATTTCGTTTTACGATTAGTCAAATGTATTGTTGCGTCATTCGATTTTACAAAATAATCTGTCAATTTAACAGTTCATCGACGCAGCATTCAAATTCACAGACGCTTCTTGAGGCGTGTGTCACGACAACGAATACCGATACACTAAATTGAACAAAGTGCTAAAGGAATTTGACTCGACTCAAAACGAAATCAAATGACCAAATTCTGAATTTGAAACGCAGTAACTGGAGGGGCAAAACAGCTTTAATTCAAACGCATGCACATGAAATTGGCTGCTCATTTATTGAATTTGACCGAGAAAACCTATAATATTTGATTGCAAAAAATGTTCACTTTGGTTAAAACATGTTAGTATGATCCTTGCTCTATGCTATGATTGAGTGTTTTACTAACATTCGGCCCGCCATGCCAACCAAGGAGACTTGTTTATCAACAAAAGAAAGGTCAATTGTTTTCCTTACCCTCTTTGATGTATGTAGTCCGGGGAGCGTAACTATCTGTCCTTTCCGGTACGGAGGGTAATGGCGGTGACGCAGTGAAGTGTCGTATCCCTGCCTCTATATCGCTTGCTGTGGAGTAATCAAAATCATGGTGCCCGGGATGGTTCGGTGACGTCACCGAACGTGGATTCCTCCTACGAGCTTGCTCCAGCTGGCAGGCGTTCTCGTAGGCTGAGGCTAGCTCCTTGTCACTCACTGTGGTGCAGATTGAGGCTTGACTGCCTCTCTTTGAGTGGCCTAATTCACGGGAAATAATAATATTTACCCAGTCAGTTTCCCTTGTGGTTTATATAGATATCTTAAACAAAAAGTCGCATCCCCTTAAGGTGATCCCTGGCTACACGGCAGTTAACGGTTGTATGGCTTCTGACTGGCACCCCCGAACAAAGATATTGACAAAATAGGGAGACCGCCAATATAGGGCTAGATAGCTCAGTTGGTAGAGCGCCGGCACGTTAATCCGGAGGTCGTTGGTTCGAATCCCACTCTAGTCAATTCTTTGTTCAACCCCAGAAATAATAACACAATACTTAATTATTTTTTCTGACTAGGACAGGAGCTTTTCTTGTCGGTACGTTACTTCTTTCAATGATATTGTTTTGCTATGAACTGAAATTGTAATAAAGTATGAAAATAAACTTGGGTTTGAATGAATATGTAAACTAATGATGTTTTTTGAACCAATGCATGACAGAGTTTTACACAGTTATTTTGATTAGAGTCGAACTGTTCAGCCAAACACCAACTAGGACCAAAAGTCTACGTATCCGCCATGCGTTGTACGCAATGCGGAAATAATTATCAAGAAATGCACACATTTCCATTATTGTATCAGTTTTGCGTCATCCGTAAAAACCAATGTTAATTTATTGGCGTGTGTTTTCATTTTAAAATATTGCGCAAAAACGCAGTGTTATTTTAGCACCATGTCGATTATTTGTCGGTCTTTAGGCCTGTAGCTGACAACAACTATGGTATTTTTGTTTCTTTTTTTAACCAAGTTTGTGCAGTGTATCTCTCCCGTACCCACCGCCAATGTAAGTCGCATCTTCAATTGTGAAAGTCTCTAATCAACATTATTGCATAATAAGAACAAACAAAAACAGAAAAGATGGATGAATTTGTACCTCGACGTCTCTCAGAGGAGCTCATACTTGGTGTGTGTACACTGCGCACCGAGGGAGTGTGTGACCCACGAGATGGCGTGTGCCTCCCAGCTGGTGTGCCGCAGTAAACGTTCTGTGGACGGTTGGGCACAACAGGTATCATGTGCGGTCGAATGTCATCTAAACACGCATAGTCGTGGCTTGATGACATAGAAACACGGTTACCAGTTGTAACTGTGGAATAAATACATGAAAATAAATTAAACTCCTTTTGAAGAAGACTTTTGACATCCGTTTCCGGTTGCTTGTGAACAATTATTTTAAGAACGTCGCCGAACTGACATTCTTTTTAGCAACAAGCCTATGTAATAGACTTAAAGACAGTGGACACTATTGGTAATTGTCACAGACCAGTCTTCTCACTTGGTGTATCTCAATATATGCATGAAATAACAAACCTGTGAAAATCTGAGCTCAATTGGTCATCGAAGTTGTGAGATAATAATAAAAGAAAAAACACCCTTGTCACACGAAGTTGTGTGCGTTTAGATTTCGAGACCTCAAGTTCTAAACTTGAGATCTTGAAATCAAATTCGTGGAAAATTACTTCTTTCTCGAAAACTACGTCACTTCAGAGGGAGCCGTTTCTCACAATGTTTTATACTATCAACCTCTCCCCATTACTCGTTACAAAGTGAGGTTTTATGCTGATAATTATTTTGAGTAATTACCAATAGTGTCCACTGCCTTTAACAGTCTGGGTGTAATTAACAACTGGATTGTCTAAAAAAACTGTTACAATGTTAATTTAATAATGATATAAAAAATTACATTTGTATAGATAAAAAATAGCTACGGGAATTTCTATTTTCAAGAGGTTTTTCATCCGATATCTAACAGCGGATTTCCAACGCTTTAATAAATGTATAAATTTTAAAGCTTAGAAAAAAGTGTATTAATTTGTATTTTTTTTATTTCATTTATACGATAGCAGTTATTAAAGAAGATAGCTCTCCTTTATAGGAAACTATAGACTTCGTTCCAGTCGTTTTCTCCCATTTCAATGAGCGAGACTTTAGACACTCACCAAAGTACTCGCAGTCAGGAGGCAGATCGTACAGTCTGTCGACGTCAATGACGCCCCCATGCGGTCCTAAGTCACCCAGGCTAGGATCATCTGAACCTGTTGATCGGAATGTACTCATACTGGGGAATAGTACATCCGAAGAATCATCGGGGTTAAAGTTCATATATGGATCACCACCAACAGCGCCCTCTAGAACATCTATATCTGGTGAGAAAATAATACAGAACCCATGACAATCACAAAGATTTGGGTGTAGACGATGTGACCAATGTTTACATTCAAAACATCTGTTAAAATCATGTTATGGTTTTCATGTGACGTCAGAGGTCACATCGTCTATATTTTGTACATCCGAAGAATCATCGAGGTTAAAGTTCATATATGGATCACCACCAACAGCGCCCTCTAGAACATCTACATCTGGTGAAAAAATCATACAGAACCCATGACAATCACAAGGATTTGGATGTAGACGATGTGAGCAATGCTTACATTCAAACCGCCCTGTGTTGAAAAAACAGTGTACATGTACTTCATGTTTCGCCGGGCAAAAAGACACGTAGTCATGGTAAGATTGCATACACTTTCTAGCTGGCTGCCAAAACACAAAGGTTTTGCCCGGCGGTATGCGCGCGAATCATGTTATGGTTTTCGTGTGACGTCAGAGGTCACATCGTCTATATTTTGTACAGAAAGAATCATTGGGGTTAAAGTTCATATATGGATCACCACCAACAGCGCCCTCTAGAACATCTACATCTGGTGAGAAAATAATACAGAACCCATGACAATCACAAGGATTTGGGTATAATATTTAGTACGGACAAAAACAAACGTTCACAGATTTACATTAAACTTATACACAGTTTAAAAATATTGAAAGCTGGAAACTTCTTTTAAAGTATTACTTTCTGAGGTGAATTGAGAAACGAGTAAAACAATTTCACGAAAATAATGAATAAGTATTATCAGCATGTATAAAAAGCATTTAAGCGACTCTCCCGAAAACATCGCTAAGTGATTTTCACTGTTTGTTCTAAAAAAGATGACGACTAATGAAGCTGAAACTTGTAAAGGTAAATCATATTACCTCATCAGGACTGCAAATACAACATCTTCTTTCAAAACTGCTTTCAAAAATCACATCTTTAAAGTTAAATGTCTCTCATCATAATTTTTCTGTTCCTTTCTTTTGAACTGTTTTATTTTGTATCCTGAGCGAGCGCCATGAGCGCCTTTTTTGTGGCGGATACCGGCGCTATATAAGACTCCATTATTATTATTATTATTATTATTATTATTATTACATACATCTTAATTCACAGTGAGTATGGCTTCATGCCATCACCAAAAACTTGATATCTAGGAGTGAACCTTCATGTGCTTGGGTTATATTGTTTTGTACCTACAGCCCTGTTCGCATTGGACTTTAATGTGGGCAAACTAACCAAGCCAATGGGTAACTTACCCATTTTAAGTCCATTGGGAACAGCCCAGGAAGTTTTCCTCCCAGGTAACTTACCCGACCCGAATGGGTAGTTTAACCGAGCCAAAGGTGCCCAGGAAGATTGACCAGGTCAGTTTAACCGAGCCAGAAAGTCCAATGCGAACGCGACGACTCGGTTAAATCTCCCATCCATCCGTGACCCGAAGAAGCTGACATGTTTTGTCATGGAAGAATAAGATTATCGTGATTATCAAACTATGCAATGTTACGCAGGGGCCCAGCTCGGTTAGTTTACCCACGGTCTCAGTAAGTTTACCCGAGTCAAATAAATCCAAGTGCGGATGGTGGGAAAGTTACCCCATCGGAATGTTACCCAGCGTCATGGTTAAGTTACCCAAAATATTAATCCAGTGCGAACAGGGCTTAAAACTATACAGCCAACAAAGTTCAGTCAGTAAAGGGTTTCACAACATATCTCTTACCGAAATCAGAGCTACTGTTGAAGACCCATGGTGTTGCCCCGGTGATGCTGCTCAGGTTATTGATAGGAGCGACACCCCCGTGTAAGAATGGTTCATTCTCAGATGAAGATCCGCCTTCAACTGGCCGAATGTATCTACGCCCACTTTGAAGGGAAAAACAAATAATATATACAAAATGGTTCGTAAAGTATACAATTATTATGAATAAATGCAATTTGAAATTTTTAGGGATGACTTCTCTTTGAAAATCCTTCATGTCCGCTTTATTAAGGTATAAGGCAATCAAGTAGTTATCGTTTAAAGCAGTAAGTAAGTGTACAGACTCACAAAGGTATGTTGTTGTTATATTTCGGCTGAGCAGTGGCTCCGACACTGATGGCAATGCCCGTCGGGCTCGAAGACGTCATCAACAATAACACTAGACTTGCCTAAGTCCTTTCACTAAATACATATCACCTTTTTATTAAATCGGAAAAAAAACTTACTGTGTTGGGAAATTATTGTTTTCGAGTTGTGTGGTCTCAGCTTCTTTCTTGGCAGCCTTTTTCTTGATGTCCCTGCGATGACGCCTCGAACTGAAGACGAAGAGAGCTATGAACAGGATGACGAGAAGGAGGGTGATGCCACCCAGCACTGGGCCAAAGAGCATGGGGTTCTCATAAAAGGCAAGCTTGTTGTGACCGGTGCTCGGGTCGGATATCACCTCGATTGGGGCAGCGGTACCTGTTTTCAAAAACAAAGACGAGACTGATAAGTTTTGTTCAAAATAATCACAACGACCAAGGTTGCGCTGGGTGGACTAAATCCGAGAACTTACAGGTTGTGATATCACCGAGCTTAAGGCAGTAGCACTGTAAAGACAGGCAGGCTGTGGTGAGAGCAGGAGCCAGTGGTTCAGGTGCGATAAAACTTGAGGAAACCATGCGTAATTTTCTTTTTTCTACGAGAGAACGATTGTGAGTGCTACACTAGGGTGCGTAAGACTAAATTACTTGCAATCAAACGATTTATGAAAATTCACGTTATCCTTACCGCCACCATATGCAGTAGTCGCAACCCGGAACTCATACACGCTCGGTCCTGCACCATTCACGGCCGTCACACGAAACACGTACCACGACTGCGGGTGCAAATCCTCCACAACATACATTGACGTTGAGGGCGGTATATTACTTGAAACTGGCACCCAGTTGTCGTCGCCAAAGTTCCTGTATTGGATACTGTACGATTGTATCATGCATCCGCCGGTTGACCAGCTACTGAGCACCAATGAGATGCTAGTCGCATTTGAATATGGGACAATCTTGTCGGTTGATGGCGGTATTGGAACTGAGAAAGGGGAGAAATTAGGAAAACAAATATAATTTATTGCAAAGCTGGTTAGAAAAAAAGGCTTCTGGTTATTGTCAATATTGTTTACATACTTTGGGTATTGTGAAACCAAGGATGCCTTCTAATACTAAAGGAACACGTTGCCTTGGATCGGTCGAGTTGGTCTTTGAAAAGCGTTTGTAAACTTTTGTTATAAATGCATATGATTGGAAAGATGTTGTAAAAGTAGAATACAATGATCCACACAAACATGCCTCAAAATTGCAGTTTTCCTTTTACCTCGTCGACTAACACGGTCGGCCATTTATGAGAGTCAAATTTTTTACTCCCATGGCCGACCGTGCTAATTCGCACAGTAACGGGAAAACCACGCAATTTCGAGGCAAACTTGTGTGGATTATTGTATTCTACTTTTAAAACATCTTTCCAACCATTTTATGCATTATATAAAAAAAGAGCTACAAACGCTTTTTATAGACCAACTCGTCCGATCCAAGGCAACGTGTTCCTTTAAGACAATCACTGCAGCTCCAAAGCTCGCGGATACTTGTCAACAATTAGGTTGCCTGCTAGGCGAACCAGAAACAGCAGGGTTAACCTCCACTCTTCACTGATAAATTATATAAAGGGTTCTTTGGGGTACTCAACCAATCCCAGTACATGATGAACGGCTTTAATATCCACCAAAAGAACAAAGCAATTATGATGAAGTGTCTTGCTCAAGGAAAGCAAGTGCAACGACCGGGACTCGAACCCTAGCTGCTGATCAAAAACACAAAAACTTAACCATTCTAAGACACTGACCAGAAACACTTTAGTACGGAAACAACAGACAATATTCTCAGATTGTTTGAACCCCAAAGTAATTGTTTACACATCAGCTGTTAATGTTAGCTTGTGGGTAATATCATGAGTACTTGCCACAAAACCAATTAATTTTGAGCAAATAATTAAAGGGGTTTATTTCAAAAGTGAAAACGGAAGATCATATTAATTTCCCAAAACACAAATATCATTTCATTTGTTTATACATCTTGATAAATACATGCTGAGGAACTTACTCTCTCCAGTTGTTCTGACAACAAACTCCTCGCTAGGTTTTCCAATCCCAAGTTTATTCCCAGCCGTCATGAAGAATTTGTACGGTGTCCCACACAGGACATCGGTTAAGCGGTGGCTTCGTAGAGTGGCGTTGATCCGTACTAGGGTCCATGTCTGCTCGTGTTCTCGTTTGTAGTGCAGTTGGTACCCTGTAGACAGTGTAGCAAATAAAACATTACAATACAGACATGACAGGACACGTTTTTAGATTTCTAACTGGACGCCGTCTTTTACGCAAAAGTTTGGTTTTGACTTTTGGCGTGTCAACTGCTCTGCATGTTCTACTTAGCACAAAACAATGACGCCGTGCAGGGATTAGTCAAACCTGTATTTTGGTTTCCGCAAATTGCATGTACATTCAAATAATGATTATCATTGTTGCCACTAAATATGATTAAGATTACATTGCGTAGCGTCAAGTGGAAACATTGGTGATCTTAAGGAAAAAGTTTCAAGGTGTGCATATCTGCCGTCGATTTCACAAAACTCTTCCTAACTTAGGATTAATCTTATGACTTCGGACGAGTCCCAACCCTGCACTGTAGCATGCAGACCTTAAGATTAATCCTAAGTTAGGACGAGTTACTCGTCCTAACTCGAGATAAGACGAGTCCTAACTCTTTGTGAAATTGACGGCTGGCAAATTATTTAAAGAGTGGATGGTGGAACCGAAAGAAGAACACTAAAAGCAAGTGTTGCAATGTGAACACGCCACTTCAACAATGTTAATTTCGCCTGAAGACGATCGGAGCAGACTGATCGAAACGTCGTTAACGACCGGTTCATTTCAGAACCGCACTCTAGTCAAAAGAGATTTTCATATGCAAAGTTTCAAATCCTACTTACCAAGAATTGGGCTACCACCGTTTCCTCCTGATCTCCAGTTGATTTGAATTGAGCGGGCCGTCCTTGCACCCAGCGTAGGAACAGGTGCGTATGGGGGAGCTAAGGGAATACGACCAACCAGAGATGGAAACAAATTAGTATTTGATTTCACTTATTGTAATTCTTGTCAGCCATCTGTTGTTTTGCCGTCCTTTTTTAATCCCACAAGAATATTGTAACAAAAGCAGCGATTACTTTGTTTAAAATCATTTGAAAACATCGTGAAAACATGACTGTAAACTCTGGGTCGTACATGTACGATTGATGACACTTTTTAATACCGTTTTTATGTACATAAAAACGGTTGTACATGTACAATAATGGCACTTTTGGATTGTTGAGAAATTATGCATAGATTTCAACCACTCTGGATCGACAGACCAAAAAACCTTTTTAAAATCATGTGCGACTACCCTTACCACCAGTACAAATGTTATGTGCAGTCATTTACCTTCTCAAGTAGGCTAGCCATTTTTTTATTAATTTAAGTGACACCGAAATGTGATACAATAAAAGTAGACCTCAAGTACAGTACCATGGCCGAGTGAAACAACCTACCTCACAAACCCCTGCAATTACCCTACCCCTGCAATTACCCTACCCCTGCAATTACCCTACCCCTGCAATTACCCTACCCCTGCAATTACCCCATTCCCTTAATGACATCTCCCGAAAAGTTAAGATAATTTTTTTCATAAAAAAAACAGCCAGTGTGTACTTAAGGTCTGCGTAAAGTTAGCCACATACCAACCCGATGATCAATATCTAGAATCTAAGTCTAAGCTTTACGATACCACGACACGAAAATGAACCAAAAAGACAGTTTTGTTACCCAGTACTTATGTTACCGTATAAACCAAAATGGCAGCTACTTTTTCACGCAACGTTTTAATATCCAACACAATTTTGTTTGTAATAGTCTTGTTTTTGGTAGTCAAACGACTTGAGAACAAAATAATATGCGTCTCAAGACGATGAGTTGTCAACCTTGCTACAGTGATTTGTAATGAGACGTCACACATCGCTTAAAGGATTTGGGTACTTTTTTCAAAATGTCCATAGATTTACATTAAACTTACAGGGTTTGAAGATAACGATAGTGGAAAGCTTCCCTTCAAATATTACTTACTGAGGTGCTGTAGTTTTTGAGAAATTAGTAAAAACATGTCATGAAAATACATTTGTAAATGATTAAAATAATTTTCGTCTCATGAGACAAAAATTATTTTCATGACATTGTTTTACTCATTTCCCCAAAACTACAGCACCTCAGCACGTAATATTTTCAGGGAAGCTTTCTACTATCATTATCTTCAAATTGTATAAGTTTAGTGTAAATCTGTGGACATTGTGTTTTTTGTCCTACAAAAGTTACATAGGTCTGTGTGAAATCGAATGCAGATGTTGCAAATGGGGCTTTAGAACGTGAAAATCTTTTCTCACGTTTGTAAATTCCGTTGTGTGTTTAATTTGATATTGTTTGAGCCTCAAAAAAATAATCCCAATGATGTTACCAAATTGCACCACTGTACATATACTATACAACTTCAACACCGATCTAAAAAATAAAGCATGCAGTACCACAAAATGAAATGTCATTACATTTAAAACGTTCATGCACAGAGATCGTTTCATTTTTTTATAATCTTTAATTATGCCAAAATTTACTCGCAAAGCATCACCGGAAATATCGTGTCGTGCGTCACGATATACTTACATCCTATTGGTCGACGGACTATTACGTCATCAGGGCAACAGAATCAATAAGTTATTGTATGCAAATACATGCAAATCAGGCAGGAGACAAAAAGAGGTATCATTCAGTTACAAAAACAAAGGATTCGATGACAATGGGGCGTCCACAACAAAGACAAACACAAGACGTTTTGATGAAACTTATTTCGACAACTTTGATCAGCAACAGGTTAGTTCAAGGACGTGTTTTAGAAACTTGTAAAACATTTGATGGATCGAACCTTGAAAGACTTCTGGAAATTATAGTTTAAAGGGTCCTCTTTTTGTACTTCTACCCTTTTTTCAGATGGCTTATAGCTTATTGGAAATGCGTTTTTATGAACACTTTATGAAACATACATCAACGTGTTGACCAGCGCTCCACGGTGGTCTGTGTAAAAACAAGTTCAAAATATGTTCACGACGAACAAAAATGGTTTTCCAGAATTTAAGTTTGTTACTAGAATAAAGGAAAGTCTATCAATGAATTGATAGTGGTTTTTAAATAAAGTTCTGTCTTTCCATGTAAACATTTTGTGACAGTAAAATCAATAGTCGAAAAAAAAAAATTGTTGATGGTTGGAAAAAAAATGATAGTTTACACAAAACAGAGAAGAGAAAACACTTTAACAGACAATTTAAATAAACAAACAATACAACATCATTATTGTAGGTTGATAATGCATTCATATGGTATAATGGTGGTAACAATATCATTGTAACGGTCAAACCTGCACAAACAAATCTTTTTGGAGATTTAAAAAAAAAAGTAAGTCATACGCCCCCAAGCACAACCCAACTATTAAAGGCAGTCTTGGTTGCAGTTTGAGACATTGTTGTATAACAATGTTGTTTTGAAGCACAGGTTTGACTGTACAATAGGGTCTATGTTAAAACAATGCAAGTATAATAAGAACACAATTTCAAGGTACCAACGGATTCATGGGTTGCAATCAACATGCGGTGCTCACAGAGTTTGAAATGTGTCACAACCAGGGTTGGGTTGAAAAAAAGTTGGAAAAGGGAAAAGTCAATACTTAAAATGAACTCAGGGTCACATCAAGATGTAAAACTTCGTTGAAATATTCCTTTCTTAGTAAGTAATATATAACACACTTTCAGAACTCGTCTTCCTTCTTTCCTTTTGTATGTTTGGTTTTTTTTTTTTTTTTTAGTTTGTAAATTTTGTGACACATCCAACAGCACAATTGGTGCAATTACAGGATAAATATACGAAATGAGATGGAAAGTTCAGATTTAGAAATGAAAGAAAAACTCCAATGAGGAAAACCCATGTGACCAGGGGTGGATTTCACAAAGGTAGTCCTAACTTAGGACTAGTCCTAGGCAATGCTAAGAGATAGGACCAGTCCTAAGTTAGGATGAGTTACTGGTCCTAACTTAGGACCAGTCCTATGTCTTAGCATTGCCTAGGACTAGTCCTAAGTTAGGACTACCTTTGTGAAATAACTTAGGACTGGTCCTATCTCTTAGCATTGCCTAGGACTAGTCCTAAGTTAGGACTACCTTTGTGAAATCCACCCCAGGTAGGGACTGAAACCCCAATCCACACTCAAGGCTCTGAGTGGTGAAGGGAGAGACAAGAAACCACTGAGACAACCTGATTTTCTTCTTTTTTTTATAGTAAAGATTTCAATGCCAAAGTTTTGAACCAAAAACATTTTTAAAGTTTTTTTTTTATGTGAGCTTAATTTATTGACATTAGCCGTTGATTTAAGATTCAGAGGTAAAGGGCCAAAGGTGCTATGGTGAGAAACAAAGGGGAACTGTTGGTTTTGGTACATGCACCATACATATCAACTTGAAGGGGATTGTTGTGCAATGGTAAATTTACAGTGGCCTCAAAGGGACTCGTAAATCCGTACTATACAAACATTGTGTGAAGTTTTAATTTCTCCAAGTTCGATAGTTACGGTTTACATTTCCCTTCAGAGCCACCGTAGGAAAGTTAAAAGAAGGGGTGATATAGGATGTATGTTGTGTAGCATGCACGCATGCGCACTCTGGAAACTTGCAGCTAACGATTCAGCAGTGAACAAACGGGGTCGAAAACCATTATGGACCATGACGAAAGAATCTGGAATTATTTTGCGTAATATGAGACTTTTAAAACGCTAGGTGGCAGCAGACATACCAGGTAAATGCATTGTTCTCAAAAACGTACGCATGCTCAGAATGGAAACAATGAAAATTAAACTGGTAAGTCTGCTGCCACCTGGCGTTCCAAAGTCTTCCATTAGAGAACAATGGTCCAAGTGATGGCTTCAAGTTGAAACCTCGCACATTCATGAAGGGAGAAACCCAGGGAAAGTTTGTTCTACAGTGCGATCTACTTAATATAAAGCTTCCCTCCACCAGCAAAGAGCAAGGGGCATTCCATCAGAAGGGGCTTTCCCAATGATTGGAGAGAGAGGGGGGGGTACAGCACCCAACCAACCTGCCCAAGATACCCACATTCACTGACACCACGCCCTCACCGGTGAAATTGTGACTTACCTACAACATGGAGAGCTACAGTTATCTCGTCCGGTGCACCCCATGTGTTGACTGCCTTGCAAGAGTAGTTACCAGCATCCGAGGGTTGGACGGCCTTTATGGAGAGAGAACCATTCTGCAGGACCTGCATGTGGTCGTTCTCCTCCAGTAACGATCTGGAAATTTTTGAGAGAGCAAAGTTGTAAATGGTGTTCTGAACATCTTGGTGTTAAGGGCGATTCATATTGCAGTTGTAACCCCAGGAACTAAACAAGCAGGAAGGATTGTTATGGTTAAAGGCAGTGGGCACTATTGGTAATTACTCAAAATAATTATTAGTATAAAACCTTTCTTGGTAACGAGTAATGGGGAGAGTTGATAGTATAAAACATTGTTAGAAACGGCTCCCTCTGAAGTAATGTAATTTTTCGAGAAATAAGTAATTTTCCACAATTTGTTTTCGCGACCTCAGATTTAGAATTTGAGGTCTCGAAATCAAGCGTCTGAAAGCACACAACTTCGTGTGACAAGGGTGGGTTTTTTTTCTCGCAACTTCGACGACCGATTGAGCTCAAATTTTCACAGGTTTGTTATTTTTATGTTGAGATACACAAACTGTGAAGGCTAGTCTTTAACAATTACCAATAGTGTCCAGGTTCTTTAAAATGCAACCTATTTACCTGTTACGTCTCCACTCTATGGTGGGTCTGGGGTCGCCAACTGCCAGGCAGTCCATCACAACATCTTCTTTCCAGGTTGTTGTTATAGTTTTGGAAAATGACATCACTCTTGCTGGCACTGTTGTTATAGGTAGAAAGATCAAATTATACACATGAGCATATTGGTGTGTGTCCCCCCCCCCCTAGAATTCTTGACACCCCTAATAAGTGCCCTTCCCCGTCCTCTTGCCCCTCCCACAGATAGGAAAAGATAAATATAACTATATACATGTAAGAAAATCATGATCTTCCATCTAAAGGTATTCACCAAACCTTGTAGAGCCTACTTATTTACTAGCCTATTTATTACTTATACTAAATTTTTGTAATTAATTCTGTGTTTTTAAAACGTAATGTTTTTTTGTTTTTCTATCTTTTTAGTGCACACAGGGAAAACAATGTTCACTTTTTGCTTGTAATCTGTGATGAAATAAATAAATTGAATTGAATTGAATTGAATTTAATAGAGGGTTTCTGTCTTATAGTTTAAAATGTATTTCCTGATATAGTGACATACTGTACCTCGGGTCATTGGTATTTCAGTAGCCACACGACTTGACTCGCCCTTCCCGATGATAGTGTCACCTCGTACCCAAAAGTCGTACTCGTGATTGGTTTGTAAATCTGACACCATGTAGTGACTAACATGGGGGTCGAGTTCAACTTCTCTGGTGATCTGTGGTCACAAGAAAGGTAAGTTTTGTCTTTTAATAATGAAGTTAAATGGGTACTGTTGTAGTGTTTGTGAAGAATTTCACTTGGCAACAAGGAGTGTCATAAGGCAAGTTTACGATGGGCTCGATTCCATTGAGTTTCATTCAACAAGTTTCCGCTGTTGTCATAGTACACAAATACAATAGTGTTTGGATTTGTGACAACCCATTCAGCTCAGCAATTAAACGGGATTGACTGTTTAGCTGTTTAACATCAAGTTGTTACCTGAACTTTCGTCTTGTTGAACCTATTCTGCAATGTATTATCTTCCAATAAATAATAATAATGATAATAATTTACTCATTTATATTGCACCCATTCCAAAAAATGTACACAAGCGCATAACAAAATAATTATAAAAATATTAAAATTTTACAACAGGAAAATATACAGCAATCCAAACAAATGAAAATACAAGGACCTTACAGAACAATCCGTAGAGTAAAAACTGCAAAACATTAAGACAGTAAACCCAAATAAATTAGTAAAGGAACAATATAATATGCACAGGAAGGAACAATATATGCAATCCATTTCAGAGAAAATTCATATGCACAATCAATAAAAAGCTTCTTTAAAAAGACAAGGCTACCAGCGCTCCTAATATTAAGGGGAGTTTTTTTCCAGAATCCTACACATTCTGTCAGGGTTGAAGTTTGAGTGTGGTATTCGGCTTAATACACATTCAAAAAAGAGCTTTTAGTATTAGCATATAATTCCAATTACAAATTCAAATTTATGTTTAGCTTACCTCTTTCCGTTTTAAGTATTAGCATTTAATTTACATATGCAAATTTATGTTCAGCTTTCTTCTCTCTGTGTTTGGTATTATCATTTAATTTACCTAAGCAAATTTATGTAAAGCTTACCTCATTCTCTCCTTGCATGAACTTGATGTAGAGGTAGTAGTGTAGTAGGATGCCATTTATTGATAGAGGTGGTAACCAGGCGACTGTGATACTCGTAGGGGAAGCCGCGTATGCTTTGATGTTCGCAGGTGCCCCTGGCACTGTTATAGACAGATACCATCAAAAAGAAGTATTTGCTTTGGTCCGTTACCAAAAAAAAACAGTTATAATGGCACAATATGAAATTTCAAGTAAAATCTAAAGGGGGAACTAGCTTTGCAATGTTTTTTTTTAATTTGGGGTAGAACAAAGTGAGAGCGAAACATGAACCAACGACTTGTCGACAAACGTGTCCGCACTCTACCAACTGAGCTAAGTAGCTGAGGAAGCACGTGCCCTATAGTGGTTTGTGAAGTATGATCGTAGAGCATACATTTTCCAGAGGAACAGTTTTCAAATTGTCAGTTATGCGAACATGCCTATAAAGTCATATCAGTGTTTTGCATTAATTCATAATCTGCAAAATGGTTGATGCCTTAAACTCATATGACCATTAAACTGGTAACTGCTATCGAATGACGAATATGCTTGGCTCACAAATCCCATCCACGGTCCCTTTTAGGATAATATCCTGTTGCATGTGGTGAGAAACAAGGGACAAACACAGTGCTTTTAAAATGACAAACAGACCGAAATCCATTTGAAACCAGGCTTTAAGAAAGTATGAAATTCACTCACAGTCTTGTTGAGTGCGGACGAATATAATGGGACTTCTAACTCCCTCTCCAATGCGTGTGTAGGCAACCACTTCCACACTGTAGTTAGTGAACTTCTGCAGGTTGTAGATGTGGGCTGTTAGTACAAGAGTCTCGTATACCTGGGCATCAGACTCATCTGTAGAAAACAATTCAAATTATTACTTAAAAGTGACTTTTGGGGGTTGAACAAAGAATTGACTAGAGTGGGATTCGAACCAACGACCTCCGGATTATCATGCCGGCGCTCTACCAACTGAGCTATCTAGCCCTATATTGGCAGTGTCGCTATTTTGTCAATATCTTTGTTCGGGGGTGCCAGTCAGAAGCCATACAACCGTTAACTGCCGTGTAGCCAGGGATCACACTCAAATTACGATACAACCTGGGAAGCGGCAGCCAGGGGATCACCTTAAGGGGATGCGAGTTTTTGTTTCAGATATCAATATAAACCACAAGGGAAACTGACTGGGTAAATTTGGAAATGACTTTTGGGGTTGAACAAAGAATTGACTAGAGTGGGATTCGAACCAACGACCTCCGGATTAACGTGCCGGGGCTCTACCAACTGAGTTATCTAGCCCTATATTGGCGGTGTCCCTGTCAGTTTCCCTTGTAATTTATATTGGTGGGAAAAGTATCGTACCAAACGTACTGCGGTTGACAGTTAAAGGAACACCTTGCCTACGATCGGATGAGTTGGTCTTTGAAAAGCGTTTGAAACCGTTTGTTATGAATACATTATAGTTAGAAAGATATTTATAAAAGTAGAATATTATGATCCACACAAGTATCAGTGAAGGCTGACTCTAAACCTTCTTGCTTGCAAGAGCACCTACCTTCGTCTTGCCTAACCGGCTCGTAGTATATCCGATAACCCTGCAGGATGCCGTTGAGGGAGTCCTCCGTGGCTGGACTGTCCCACATCACCGTCAGGCTGGTTGGACCAGTAGGGACGGCGTTCACTGTTCTCGGTGGCTCGCTCGGTACTGTTTTAGGGGCAATTCAAAATTAAAATAGTTGATGTTAAAGACAGTGGACACTATTGGTAATTGTCAAAGACTAGTCTTCACAGTCTCAACAAAATAACAAACCTGTGAAAATGTTAGCTCAATCGGTCGTTGAATTTGCAAGATAATAATGAAAGAAAAAACACCCTTGTCATACGAAGTTGTGTGCCTTTTTAATGCTAGATTTCGAGACCTCAAATTCTAAACTTGAGGTCTCGAAATCAAATTCGTGGAAAATTACTTCTTTCTCGTAAACTACGTCACTTCAGAGGGAGCTGTTTCTCACAATGTATAATACCATCATCCTCTCCACATTACTAATAATCAACAAAGGTTTTATAATGATAATTATTTTGAGTAATTACCAATAGTGTCCACTGCCTTTAACAAAAATCGAAAATTTAAATTCGGTTTTATTTTTAAAATATATATAAATAATATATACAAATGAAAAGGGGACAAACAGGAGATCTGGCTAAGGTCATCAGTTTAATTCCTGATGAAATTACAGAGTTGTTTGATCTTAAACATATAGGGTCATTTGAGGCACTACTTTATTAAATTTGTTCTTCAGTGTGTAGATGATATTATGATATTTAAAAATACAAATACTTGGGTGGGATGAAAACTTCGAAAAGAAATGATGTATTGTCGTCAATATCAGTGACCGTTTTGTGTTCATTAATATTAATCGTTAGATTCCTTAACCACTGTTTTTGAGGCAGGGATAAGACGTTGGGAAATTCGAGTAAAATGTGCCAACAAATATTTTCAATTCAATTCGAACTCACACTAATTTGAATTGAATTTAAAAATATTTTGGCACATATTTTACTCAAATTTCACCCATGTCTCTCCCTGCCCTAAATTAGTGGTTATGGAATCTGACAAATAAAATTAATGAGGGCTTTCTCGCTTCAACTCGTCTCTCTTCTGGTGAGTTTTTAAGAGTGTGAATTTTAGCAGAACCAGAACCCCATTTCATTTGAGCTGCTAAGCACAACATTTGCTGAGCATGAAGTTTCTGCCTCGATAAAAACGGGATTGCCAACAAAATTTCCACATGATTTTCAGGATGAGCAAACATCAGCTGAATACCAGTAACAAGCAATATGCAACAAATGGAAATTTTGTTGGTAATCCTGTTTTTATCAAGGAAGAAGTTTCATGCTAAGCAAAATTTGTGTGCTTAGCAGCTCTACGAAATTGGGCCCAGACTATCGAACAAGGCTCTTTCTTACTCACCATCTTCCTGTGTGAAGATCTTCCTCTCAGGTGACCAAGGTCCCATGCCCTTCCGGTTGTACCCTGCCAGTTGAATGGTGTACTCCCCGAATTTCCTGAGATGTTTCAGCGTGTAGGTTTCTATGTATCCAGTCTCTACTGGGATCGAGATGGTCTGAAACGGCGAGTCACGATCTTTATGTCTGATTTGGTAACCAAGCAAGACGCCATTTTGAAGATCTGCTCTTGGTTGCTGTTGTAAAGAAAAGTTAATGATATTAACCATTATTTGCACGAGTATAGGTGGTATCAATAGCTAACTGCCAATTTTGTACATTATTCTTTTCGGATGTGATTCGTTTCTTTCCGTGCCGAACGATGATTCATACAAAGTACCTTGCACTGTCCTGTGAGTTGAAGATTTTGAAGTAATCTCGTTTTAAGATGTGGGGTTGAAGAATTGTGGAGAATTTATAAATCATTTTTGTTCAGTGGTTTGGGTATTATTCTTTCGTATTGTCACAAAATGACAATAGTCTGGAAATTGAATTTGCTTTCATTTGCTGTCATTGATGAGCAGACTGGACCAAAGTTCGTTGTCGACTAGCAGCTTTATTAAATGAAACTCGTGCTCAAAAGACATGTCGGGTACCAGGCAATATCCTCTAGTCGACAAAGTGGGCCTTTTACGAAGTCGCGCCATTTTCGAGATTGCTGCAGTTGCCTCTTGCAACTTTTAGTTATACTTTGCCGTTATGAATATACACAATCAAATGAACGGAAAAGACTTACTCTCCAAGTTATGGTGATTGATTGTGAAGATTCACTTTCCATTTCGATGTTCAACGGCGCCCCGGATGGAACTGCAAAGAAAAAGTAGAAAGTTATTTAGATCCATCACTAGCTTTCCAACAAGAGATCTCGAAGTGTAAAAAGAAGTTATTGGGCAGTTCCACGGGGTCGGACGTACATTTCGGACACTTTAACAGAGTGTATTATTACAGTGGTATAAATAAAAGGAGTTTTTATTTTGGATAGAGGTATAAGGCAGTCACTAGAGTTATTTTATCAAAAAATTGTTCATCCATGTCTTTGGATATAGACGCCATTCGCCCAAAACACCATGGTGTCGGACGTACTCAGAGAAACGCCTTTTTATGAAAACCAATATTTGTAGTTCAAACTCTGTGATGAGGTTTACATTTCTATGGAACTGCCCTATTACCAAAGATAAACCTTCAATTTGACAACGACAATGTTAAGATGGACATGAACGGGGAAGTGAAGCCTACCCTCTTCGTCTGTGGTGAATAAGATCTCAGCACTAGCTTCACTGATACCGATCGCGTTGAACGCGTAGGCACGCACGTGATATGTATTATAGGGATGTAGACTGGCAATAGTCCATCTGTGTCGTGTGACGTTGGCAGGCACATGCGCAGTCGGTAGTCCGCCTTGCCAAGGATCTAGATTGAAACAAACACAACACAAACATCAGTTGAAACTTTGCATGATATGGTAAATTTCTATTGGCATGATTGGTGAGCATGCACACATTACCGAGAACAATGGGTTTACCAGGAAAGTCTCAAAAGCCAACAATTGGTGTCTACATAATACATCTTGTAGGACCATTCGCCAGAGGTTCCATACTTGGCGCATAACGATGCAATGATCCGGTGTGCCGGTTTCAGTCTTCCGCCGTTTTCATTTTTCTGGGACTCAGTACGGCACTAACAATTGTCTACTTTCACTTGCTGTGCGCAGGCGTTGCATGACGTAATGTTACCGTATTTGGTCATTCGGTAAAACTGAACACAGCGGAAAGTTGAAACTGCCACACCGGTCGTAGCGGTACTCGTATCCGCTAACTCGTTCAAATTCATGCCTGGATTTGTTGAAAGAGTTTAAAACTCACCACTTCCATTCTTGAACTCCAGCATGAAGCCGGTGAGGGGGCTGTTTCCGTCAAACTCTGGCTTCCAACCCAAGAGGGCGCTTCGACTAGTTATCTCCAAGGCGCTGAGGTTGCTCGGTGGCTCGGGTGCCTCTTAAATAAAGAAATTTACAAAAGAAACAGAGCATGTAAATAAAGTTTTAGCAGCTTGTAAAGTCTGAATAGCGTCTACTGGCTGTTATTTTTCTGGTTGATTTAAGTCACATGGACGGGTTTGTTCTTCGAATATCGTTTCCAAAATTGCTTTATAAAAGCCATTATCGGTAATTCATGACATTGCCAAGTCTATACAGTGCCCCCTCTTGGCTGTTGTTCTGCTTTTGAACTTGATCACATGAAGACATAAAGAGATGTCTGTTATTCGTATATTGTTTCCAAGGTTTCTTCAAATAAAAATTTAAAAAAATTTGACATCACTTACCGAGAACCCAGAGGCGTATATTCCGCTCGTCCGTCCCGTACTCATTCTCGGCATGGCACGAGTACACGGCCGTGTCAACTCGGCCCACCTTGTACAGACTCAGAGTCGACCTCATCGAATTCCTCGCAATCACCGTATTGATTTCAAACTTTCCCGCCATCTCCAGTCTGGTGTAGAGGACTCCATCTTTTCGCCATTGAATCTCCAGTGGGTCATGACCGCTGGCCAGGCAGTCCATTGAGACGTCTTTGTTCTCTTCCGAGGTGATGTTTTCGGGGGTGAACTCGAATCTGGCCGGAACTGGACAAAAAAACTTACAATTTCACTGAATGGTTTTAAAAAATAACTATGTCTTAAAGGCAGTGGACACTATTGGTAATTGTCAAAGACTAGCCTTCACAGTTAGTGTATCTCAACATATGCATAAAATAACTAACCTGTGAAAATTTGAGCTCAATCGATCATCGAAGTTGCGAGATAATAGTGAAAGAAAAAACACCCTTGTTACACAAAGTTGTGTGCATTTAGATGGTTGATTTCGAGACCTCAAGTTCTAAATCTGAGGTCTCAAAATCAAATTCGTGGAAAAATACTTCTTTCTCGAAAACTATGGCACTTCAGAGGGAGCCGTTTCTCACAATGTTTTATACCATCAACCTCTCCCCATTACTCGTCACCAAGTGAGGTTTTATGTTAATATTTTTTTTGAATAATTACCAATAGTGTCCACTGCCTTTAAAACAATGCATAATATGGCCTTATCCTTCGTGACGTGGCCAGTGATCGTTTGTCCCATTTAGTAGAAAATGATAGGGTATTTATTCAGCGTTCACTCGCTAATACTGTTCCTGTGTTCAGTATTATGTTTATAACACACCTCTTGCTCGTTCTGTATTCTGGTTGGCTGAAACATGGTCACGTGGGATGAACTTATATAGGCTTGTGATCGCGCGCGCGTGTTTTGCTGGAATAGTAACAGAGCGGGCACTAGTCTTTGCAAATAGTGCCCGCGGTAACAGCGCCCTCTCTTCACTTGAACCGTGAACACACTACAAAATTCCTTTTTCTGTTCTTATTTGACATTTTAAGACCGAGCTGTGTTATAAAACACATATTGACTGGCATAATTCGGGTAACTAGTGTACGTCTATTCCCCCTCGGGCCTGTGAGTGACCAGAAGAGGGGCCTATTTCCCTCGCTGGTCACTCAAAGTCCCTCGTGGGATTAGACGTATACTAGTTACCACGTTGCCAGTCAATATGTGTATAATATTATCACTTCTAGGATAATGTGGAATAGTTAGTTTGGTATATTAAGTAGTAGGTGCACTTTGGAGAAAACAGTGAAACAAATAACACATGCCATGGCATTACCATTCTCATTTAAGTTATTTTTGAATGGATTGTCGCGACAAACTTACAATACACAGACAGCCTTACATTTTTACATGATCCCCTCTTAATAAGTGGATTGGTCCAGTGTTGGATAGCAGTACAAACCCACACTGCACTTTGGATAAAAAGGTGGGAAAATTTAAACTTACGATACACAGACAGCCTTGCAGTTTTACTGTCACTCCCGACGTCATTGGAGATGTGACACAAATAGAAACCGCTGTCCTCCTCCTCGACCTCTTCGATGACCATTGACCCGTTCGAGGTCACCCAGATTCTGGGGTCATTCGGGAGGTCAACAAAGTTGGAAGCACCAGGTCCTGGAAAATACAATAGAAAACATTGTTAAATAAGACAACGTGTTAATCAATTACAAACCTGTGTCTTCAAAATCCCCCTCTTAAATATGTGGAATGGTCCAAAATCCCCCTCTTAAATATGTGGAATGGTCCAGTGTAGGAAAGCAATGATATTGATACAACATTTGTGTTACAGTTGGGGAAAGAACTATTTTGTTACAATTGGTGAAATAAATATGTGTGTTAAAGAAACATTTGTGTTGGAGTTGGTGGAAGAAACATTTGGGGTAAAACACCAAGGGATTTTGGATTGATATATTTTATTTCATACCTTCCGCTTTCTTCCATAGCACCACGGGTTTGGGTTTACCGTCTGGCACGCACGGGATGTATACGGTATGGTTGAGAACAACTGATGTATCGCCAGGCTGCAACACAAATCTAGGAGGAACTACATACAGAAGAAAAAAAGCACACAAACTATTCTGTTAATGTGTTATTTTTCCCGTTCATTTTGTGTGTGGTAGGCCCTACCAGTACTGCACATTGTTTTACTCTTATGCAATCTGGCATATTATTTGTTTTATTGTAAGGTTCATGTCACACGCGGCAGTTTACAGGCAACCAGTTCTAGCAGGCAATCTCGAAGAAGAAAAGGCTTTCACATCTGAATGTTCACATGTTTTTATATGTGATCGAAGATATTGTTTGAACATGACTCATGTGCTACCAAAGTGGTCCTGTAGAATGCACTGCAGTTGGTTGCCTCCAAGTGGCCTGTACAGGTTGCTTGCTCTTGTGTGACACTTGAGGCCTTTGATGCAGGCTGGAAAACGATTTTCTTTTCTTTTGAGGTTTATTATTCTTAATTAATGTACGGCATTATGTGTAATCTTACTGGAAAAGATGGCTTAATTCCTCTACAAGGCATCATCAACTGAGTCATTTTAGAACGGATAGTCCATGTAAGACGTACCTAGAACAACAAGCTCTGTTGTATAGTTCACGGTCGCAACCATGTTACTAGCGACACACGTGTAGTTGCCGTCATGCACTGGCGACGCGTCCAGGATCAGCAGCGAGCTACTGAAGGCCGTTTGACTTTCAGTGATTCCAATTCCAGGGGGTATGGGTTCACCGTCTTTCAGCCATGAAATAGTTAACGGGACGTCACCCCGTGGGATGCTACACAGCATTTGTGTACGCTGGCCCTGTGGTAGAGGGGAGTCCACGTAGAAGGAGGCAATCGCTGGAGGAACTGAAGAGAGAGACAAACAAATTCTTTAACAGGCTAGAACTGGGTGGGTTTGTACAATGTTTTTTACCTCCATTGTTTAAATAAGATAAATAATAAACAAGCAATACACACACTATTCTGAGGACCCCCTCCAATGATTCTGTCCTGTCAACGGGAAAGGAGGCAATCGCTGGAGGATTTGAGAGACACAAACAATGTCTCAATATTAGAAGGAACTGGGAAGGTGAAAATATGTTTCAGACCATCAAAACAAACTTCACAAATTTGGGACCTGAACCCCCCTTTAATAATGTGGGATGGTCCAGTTTAGAATATCAAGGAATTTGACTCCCCAAGGGCACTGCACTTTGACTTTTGAGAAAATAGTGAAATAAATGTGCCATGCATGATATAGTTTCACCCTCCAATCATTTAAGTTTCTAAGACTAAGGGAGACTTATAATGCGAACAACTCTTGAACCCGATCTCCCTCTCAGATGTCAAAATGTTCCAATAAATCAAGGAAATGTAAGGTTTAAAAAACTTACTGCGCACAGCGAGATTGAACTTCTGCGAGTGACTCAACTGTTGTTTGTTACGGGCAGTGCAGACGTATTCCCCCTCATCCCTCCCTTGCTCAACGTTGCGTATGACCAAGGTACCGTTTGGAAACACCGTCTGCCTGAGGTTTGTTGGGAGGGTCAGGTCTCTTTTGGACCATGTGATGGACTGGATGGGGTACCCGACTACCCGGCAGTGGATGGTGAGGTCTCGATCTGAGACGGCGGTGATGTTCGGCAGAGGACGGACGAAGGGTGGACCTGGGTATGGAAATAAAATGGGAATATTTAATTTTTTTGAATGGCATTAATCTCCATCACCTTTCTTGTTGTTCTTGTGGTTCTTCTTGTTTTGTGATTGTTGTTGTTGTTTTACAGTGTGATTGTTTTCTTTATTATTTCAAAGTTTCTTTTAATTTTATGGTATTAAATTACTTTTAGAAACGCAGTTCTATTAGAATTAGATACACGATATCGAGCAAAAAGGGTTAAAAAGCACAACCTGTATAGTTTTGTTTTTAGTTTACGGTTGAATTGACATGTGTATACATTATTTGACCATAGATACGTGTACAGGGCTGGAAACACGTGTGCTATAGGCTAACAAAGTACATTGTCAACAGTGACACACGCAGTGTCCTGCTGTTCGACAACCGAACCGCTATGGACTAGAGTCACAAAGCCAGTCACACTGCCTTTCATTATTACATGAATCAATGTATCGATCCAAGCAGTGTCAATAAAGAAATAATCACACGACTGGCACGAGTATAATATTAGCTTATTTGCATACAGCTGTATAACTCTATAATACTTATAGGTAACAATCTATGTTAATGTTTAAAGGCACTGGACGCAATTGGTAATTACTCAAAATAATTGTTAGCATAAAAACGTACTTGGTATAATGAGAAATGGAGAGCTGTTGATAGTATAAAACATTGTGAGAAATGACTCCCTCTGCAATAACGTAGTTTTTGAGAAAAGAGGCACGAGGCTTGAAGCCTTTTATTACGCATCTGAAAGACCACAAATTTGTGCAACAAGGGTGATTTTTTCTTGCACAAATCTTTAGCAACTTCGATGACCAGTTGTGTTCACATTTCCACATAAAATTTGGTATTTATTGTAAAATTTACTTGTGGGGATACACCAATTGAGAATACTGGTCTTTGACAAATTAATACCAAAGTAATGTGTCCATCAGTCCCATTAAAGGTACATACGATTACGCACTGCATGCGTCTTTGGAGCTGAACACGTTTAGTATTGTCAAAGACCAGTGTTATCACTTGGTGTATCTCATCATAAGCATAAAATGACATGCCTGTGAAAATTTGGACTAAATCAGTCATCGAAGTTGCGAGAAAATGATGAAAGAAAAAACACCCTTGTTGGACGAATTTGTGTGCTTTCAGATAGAAATAAAACACTTCTAGCTACATGTAAAGGTCTTTTATTATTTTAATAGTGAGAAATTACCTCTTTCGCAAAAACTACGTTACTACAGAGGGAGTCGTTTCTCACAATGTTTTATACTATCAACAGCTCTCCGATGCTCGTTACCAAGCCAGTTTTTAAGTCAATACTTGTTTTGAGTAATTACCAAACGTATACCTTCCCTTTAAAAGGGTACATGTTTATCGTTCGATTGTAAGATTACATAATTATTACACGTAGTCCTTTGTAATGTATTGAAGACAATGGCCTTCTCAAGCGATAGCAGTACTTGTAACACTACAACAAACAATTTCATTAAGTCTTCCGTGCTTGCGGCTTCAACCAACAATGCAGCCGTACGGTTATTTCTAAAGCATCAGCCTGCGGTGTACACGGGATAGCCGTGGAAGCAACAAGTACTCTATTAATTAAATTGTTTAAGATGACAATGGGGCTTAACGGGGTATATACCATCACACAAGTAAATTATATTATATAATCAATATCTTATGGCACGTACAGTTTGCAATTAAATGAATTGTCATATGTATGGCAGATTAGGTCTTCGGTTCCATATGGTTTGCATGGATATTAAATATTAGTCAATTTAAAAGTTTATTTATTTAGAATCTTTCCGTGTAAACTTGGTATGAACTACATGTGTATCTTGAGGCAAGTATAATTTGAACACTCTTTTGGCACGGTAATGTAATTGCTATAACTATGTCGGATTAAAGGAACACGTTGCCTTGGATCGGACGAGTTGGTCTTTAAAAAGCGTTTGTAACCGTTTTTTATAAAATGCATATGGGTAGAAAGATGTTGTAAAAGTAGAATACAATGATCCACACAAACATGCCTCGAAATTGCTCGGTTTTCCTTTTACCTCGTCGACTAACACGGTCGGCCATTTATGGGAGTCAAATGTCAAATTTTTGACTCCCATAAATGGCCGACCGTGTTAGTTCGCACAGTAAAAGGAAAACCACGCAATTTCTTGTGTGGATCATTGTATTCTACTTTTAAAACATCTTTCTACCCATATGCATTTTATAAAAAACGGTTACAAACACTTTTTATAGACCAACTCGTCCGATCCAAGGCAACGTTTGCGGTAACACCATGTGTGTATTTTATATCTACATGCAGGTAGAGTTTGTTCTTAGAGAACCGTATTGCTTAATTCTACTACCGCGGAGTAGATTGTTCGGGTGTTCGGGAGACTTTTTATAATATGAACATTATGAAGTGACGTAATCACAACGCTATCTAAAGAGGTAAAACGAGAATGAAACGATGGAAAACGCAAATGTACGCGCGGCGCACATGGTGGGCCAAAATGATCAATCTTCGTGCGCTACTCAAACGACGCCGTGTGCATTAAGGTCATTCCACATAAAATTCAAATTTTATTGAAATACAAACCTATTACAAAGATATTGTCCTCGTGTCTGGAGATGCCGAGTTCGCTGGTAGCCTCGCACCGATAGAGCCCGCCATCTAGCGTCCTCAACCTGGTGATATTCAAATGACTCACGACGTCTCCGTCTGCGTTGATGACGTCGTTGTAGGCGTACCTTGCCATTGGTGGAAGTGTTGTGTCGTCACGATACCACGTGACTTCGGGGACGGGGTTACCGGCCGCCGTGCATGAGAGCTGTAGGTTAGGTCCGGGTTGTAGAGTTTCGTTTGTGAAGTGGTCCAACAGGATTGGTTTAGCGGCTACAGTTAGGGAAAACAAATAAATACATATAATATTAAAAATAACAGTTTTTTGTTTTATCATCTTCTGGGAAATACGAAGAAACTAGATACCTAGATGATGTTTCCGGTAACTCCGCATGTAAAAACATTATCTCAATCATTATATTAACGGAGTTGCGATTGGTTCTGAGAAGTCTTTGAAGCAGTTATTGAGAACTGTTCTCAATTTAAGACACACAGTTTCTAACAACAGATTTATTTCAGAAACCATGCTTTCGAATTTAGGATGCATTTGTGTTTAAAGCAGAGTTCTTGTTTTTGTTTTTGCGCCAGGAGTGTCATCATTGACAGACATGATACACTTTAATGTTCAATATTAATATGATTAAATCTGAGACCTGAACACAAAGGTGTTCCGACAGTGTTCTGAAAACAATGCATTGCAAAACAATGCATTTCAAAACAACGCATTGCAGAACAATGCATTGCAATGGGTCCGAGAACAAAGAGAAGTCTTTGACCTACCGGTCAACAACCCTCTTCGAAACGGCGTTGGTTTGTATCGTCTCGACGTTTCGATCAGTAGGTTCTGATGGTCTTCAGTAGAGCGAGTTTTAATGCCAAATGGCACTTTGGTTTCTCAGTCGACCTTTTGGCCAGCATGTTTGGGACGATTGTGTTGTTTATGTCATCGGATTGCGATAACGCGAGCTAAGTGCGGTTTGTATTTGATGCAATGTGTCGAAGTAATCGATACCATTAATTATAAGTGGCGTTGGCACTGCGCATGTTGTTGATGCCCGCAGTTGGTGTTCACACTGTTATAGCTTTAAGTTGATTTTGATTTTAAAAAGAAAAAGGAAACAACAAATCTGAAGGTCTTGAATCAATAATTATAATAACATGAACATGCGACTTAAACTTGTGAAACACCCCCAAATGCTAAAAAAACAGAAGAATTATACAGATACATAAAAAATGTACATTTTAAATACCACATGAACACATGAAAGTACATTCTCATGGCATGAAAAATATTTCCCTTTTGCAGCGGGATTAGTGGTATGCAATAGTTCTAGTTTATTAAAGCCTTACCAACATGACCCATGTTGGGTTTATAACACACAACTGAAGCAAGCATGTTTTTCTTATAATCAGTAATTGCAAAAGAAACAACCAATATTACATTCATGTCAAGAATATTTCTCTTTTTGAAGCGGGTTTTAATGGCAGTGGACACTATTGGTAGTTACTCAAAATAATTATTAGCATAAAACCTCACTTGGTGACCGTCGAGAAATGGGGAGAGGTTGATGATAAAACATTGTGATAACTGGCTCCCTCTGAAGTGACATAGTTTTCGAGAAAAAAAGTAATTTTCCACGAATTTGATTTCGAGACCTCAGATTTAGAATCTGAGGTCTCGAAATCAACCATCTGAAAGCACACAACTTTGCATGACAAGGGTGTTTTTTCTTTCATTATTATCTCGCAAATTCGACTACCAATTGAGCTCAAATGTTCACAGGTTTGTTATTTAATGCATATAGTTGAGATACACCAAGTGAGCACACTTGAGTTTGACAATATTACCAATAGTGTCCAGTGTCTTTAAGATGTTATAAGATGGATCTATTTTAGCACTACAATGGTGTCCTGTTTTGAGTTTATTACATTCAAATGAAGCAAGCACATTTTGTTCCACATCAGTACATACAACAATAAAACATGAAACGATATTCGAATTTCTCTTTAGCGGGTTAGTAGTATGAAATGGTCCTTCAATAGCGACTCATTTATTACATTCAAACAAAGCCAGCATGTTGGCCTTCCACATCAGTATTTGCAATAAAGCATGAAATGACATTCACGTCACGAACACTTCTCATTTTGAAGTGGGGTTAGTGGTTTGAAATGGTTCTGGATTTTAATATATAGCACTGCAATTTCATGACCCATTTTGGTCTAATTACATTCCAATAAAGCAAGCTTGTTTTTGTTCTCTTCCACATCAGTTCATACAATCGAACATGAAATAACATTCATGTCACGAATTGCTCGCATGTTTAAATTGAACGGCTCCCTAAAACTAATTTACCCATGAATTATATCAATAAAACAAAATGTCATTAGTACCATAGCGTTGAGTTTAAAATCTAAACAAAGATATAGATTGTCTATGTGCTCTACTGTTTGGAGGTATTGCGGGGGTGTTTCTGTGGACAACTTAATGAGATTATTTCATCAACTTCTGTTCAAAGAAGCCTCAAATCTTATATGATACATTAACATTTGCAAAGTATACTCAATAAACTTTTGTAGTTGTAGGCCTTTGGTGGTGATGGGTGAAAATAACTGCGTTTCAAACTGTGTAAGTTTAAATGACAGTTTCACACCTTCAAATGAGGTAAATGCCGTGCACATGTTGATAAGATGCATTCACAATATTGGTAATATCGGAAAACTATTGTAAGTGTAGGCCCTTGATTGTAAGTTGAGACCGGTGAAAATAACTTCTTTTCAAATTGTTCACTACCCCCTTGTACATTTTATACAATTTCACACCTTTTGTAAGTGCCGTGCACGTATAATGAATAATATCCATTTTAAATTGGTTTTTAACCAATGTGTACCGATGTGTGTTAGCACTGTATACTCACTGTTAACACGTATGTAATTAATACCATAGTATGATTAAATCACTTGTTGTAGTAATAAAAAATAAGTTGGTTATTGTTATCAGTGGTGACGTAATTAAGACACTACGGTCGCGGGTTAGTGACGCTCCAAGAAGCCGTCATGCACTTTGTTTAGTTTTACCTGAGCCGTCCCGAAGAGCATTGCTTGTGATGAAATCATCTGCAAAACATATTGAGATCCAGATCACAACAAACAAAAGGAGACCATGTGTTCGTTGGTGTTGTTGTTGTCCACAGTAATAAGTCATCTCTCCATAAAGTCTCTAAGTGCCGTTCTCATATTATGTATTGCTTTTTCCCCCGGGGTTTTCAAAAGGATTTTTGGCGGGTTTACAGTCCTTGAAACGTGATACAATTATGAAAGATGGCACTCTGGAAGTGTGTACACATGTGCCGAGCTGCTGAGACTGATATCCGCATTGCACTTTAGTAAGTTTACCATCTGGCCCTTTTTCATTAGTCCTCAATCTCGACGGCTTCCTGAAACACGAGACCAAGAGGGTTTATGATTGGCGCTCGGCGATTCGTAAACCACATGCTGTCCTATCAGAGACGGCGTTAGGTTTCACGGGTGGAAGTGCAAGACAATGCGAGGTGGCTTTTTATGCTTTACTATAACACCACAGTACAGGTCATTATTGCAAAGGGGAGTTAAGTGTTCCACAGCCGGCTGATAGTTTCGGACTTCGATTTTCTCTGGCCCCATTTCGGAAAGAGCCCCCGTGTAACCCTAGCCTGAAGTGGGTTTGACACGTTAACAGAATCCTTGTATGTTCATTGAACCATGATTGAACGAGGTAAGCACCAGGTTATGAGGCTATTCGACGTGAAACCAGCACACCTTGGCGCGTGCCATACGATGGTATAACATCGATCGAGACCCGATCAATGAACAAACGGATAAACCTGTGAACAACAACCGTTCACTTCTAACCCCAATAACATCCGCCCTTTATATTTCCTTGCAAACCTAATTACACCGATGTGTATTAAGCACTGTATACTCGGGTGGGATTCGAACCCACGACATTTGCATTGCAGAGCGGATGCCTTGCCACTTTCACATAATTGTTTATGCACTCATTAACACTGGGCGATCGATTCACTTTTAAAACATGCATTCATAAACACCTCAGACAGTTTCGCTATTCCTATTGGTGGAGAGCGCGTCACGTGGGTGTGTATAAACCTTTGTTTATGACCAATAAAATGTGTTGAAACATGGGCGTGACACGCGAGCTTGCACCTGTGTTTTTAAGACAGTTTCTTCATTCCTGTTGGTCGAGAGCAACGGCTGAAACAGGTTGTGCCACATCACGCGATACGCGCGACGCGCACAGCATTCCCTTATAAGGAGTTGTATACCCGAGGGCGGCGGAGAGCTTTACCATCTCATAGCTAGAGGGGTGTTGTGTTAAAATTGTACTTCTTTAGCAAAAAGTGTTGATGTTTTTGACCGAAAAGGTAGTTATGAATGGGAATCAAAGTGTGTTGAATCGGTTTTCAACTAGTGGTTTAAACCCGCCAAGGCCTGGTTCTTTATCATTTACCTCGATATCGTCTCGGTAAAATTATCAAGAACCAGGCCTCGTTGGGATTAAACCACTAGTTGAAAACCTCTTCACCACACATTGATTCCCTTAGTAAAGGACATGTAGGCGGTCCCAATCAACGAGGGTTCTTGGAACAAAGGGAAATTTATAAACAGTCCTTATTGGTTGAAGGGTGGGTGAACGAAATTGATGATGATTTCCTAGTAAGCTCAGAGTTTGGTTTCCCTGTGGTTTGAGTTTATTGTGGTCCGTGTCGATAGCAGTTTTATGGTGAGCGGATAACTGTTTCAATCGGTTATTGGACAGTGCCCCTAACCGATGTGCAACTCAGTCAAAACGGTTATATATTGGTTACGACCGCCAAAACGTACCCCAGATTTATATATTTCCTGAGATCAAACTTACCACCCATAGACAGTTGCATGGTAGCTTCTTTAGTCTCCCAGCTATTACTAGCCACGCATTGGTACATCCCCCGATCCTCCCTAGTCATTCCTGCCACCTCCAACGTCCCATTGTCGAAAATAGTCACGCGGTCATCACCGTCCAATGGCTGGGCGTTCTTGTACCACGTGACTCGCTCGATTGGGTAGCCACTGACAGTGCAGTTGAAGTTTGCAAAGGCCCCGACGTCCACGCTTCGGCGTTGGGGGTAGAAATAAACTGCCAGTGGTTCTAGAAGATGGACAGACACACAACATAATTATTTCGGACGGGCTAAGCACATGCTGTCGTTTATAGCGACAATTCGAATGTCTGGTTGACTTACATAGTCACAAGTGTTATAAAAAAAAATATAAAAAAAAAAGTGATAGTTGTTATAATGGTCAGGGAAAACTTTTTATAGCAAACTCTATCCCTGATGCCATTATTGCAATGAGTAGGATGTGAAACTTTGCATGGTGGAAATACGATATAGAAAGGTGTGCGGTAACACCATGTAATGACTATCTCTAGTGAGTTGGGGTGGTTCTGAAAAGAACCGTTGCTTTCAACTCTTATTGCAATGCTCATTCGTAATTGTGTATTTGTGTTCGCCGTCTCTTGAAGAAAGAACGCACCGGCTTGCCGTATTAATGCGACGTATAGCAACTGTCTCTATAGACATTTATCACTGTGTGGCCATCTTGATTTTACTCCATTCCAACTCATTGTAACCAAACTGAGGCTGGACGAAATAATAGTCTGGTGCCATGTTTACGTAATGGATGTTAGCATTCGTTACTGTTATGGAAAAAGGGAACATGACCAAGATGGTGGCAGCGTGATAAAGCTCTATAGTCTGAGGAGCTCAAATTTCAGCATGAATTTGTGACTAAAGAAGTCAATGTATCAGACATAATTCAAACAAGAAATGGCCTAATTGAACCAGTGGACATTTTATGGAGTTAAAATCAGAAAAGATCAATTTTGAAAGTTCCTCAAGCGGAGTTATTAAAAGTTGTGAACACTGCAATTATTGCGAATAATATATGCCTTTAATATCAATAATACACATACATGATTACATTCGTGTTATACAGTCTAAAAACTCCCGGGTCAGAATTGACCCGGATTTGGGTCCCAGGGGGCCAAACCCGGAATCCGTGTCAATGTGACCCGGAATCCGAGTCAAAATTACCGCTTTTAACAAAATTTCTGGTCACATTAACACGGACTCCGGGTCAATCAGACCCAAAAATGGGTCTTTTCCACTGGGACCCAAATTGGGTAAATTCTGACCCGGAACTGTAAAAGGTCTGTAACAAGCGAAGTGCACCTTGCAATGAGTTTGCACGGAGTTGGAATAGTGCAATAGTGCAATAGTGCAATCAAAATTAACAGGCATTAAGTCTCAGCTCGTACACAACTTCTGAATGTTTTAATAACATAAACTATTTCCGGGAAGTATGTGTCATATTTATGTGGATTGTTATTATTCAACAACAAAAGAGTAAATAATATGAATATTTTAGCGATGAGTAACCGCTGAAGGAATGCACAATATACCGGCACTTTTAACTATTACAACCAGTAAATTCCCCTTCAAAAATATTGTCATCAATAAAATATTTCACCTTCCAATGTACTTTAACGAGTCATGTTGAGAAAAAAAAACATACATGGGGGCTCAAAAACCTGTCCATATGTTCCACCAACATACCTTCGTTGCTGGTTTTTCAGGGCAATCTCGCGTAGCGTGTATGGTGCGAGTAAGTGGTCCTTTGTAGCAGGTCAGCTTTGAGTACGCTTGCAACGTCTGAAGTATGGTTTAATTGGGTTATGTGACACCGGGTGTGGTTCTCTTTTAATTTCTGAGGTTTGCTTCCCACTATTTTTATTTTAAAAATGGTTTTAGGGAGGATGTTGTCCTCCACATGACATCAAAGGTGGGTTAAAGGGAGAGGTGAACTGTTAACATGCTTGGTGATGATACGCCTCAAATCGGACAATACGAAAGCATGCAAAGGTTTCCTTTCCTTTCCTTTACAGCAATGTGTTGAGTGCGCCCTCATCTGTATGGAGTCGGCCCATCAGCTATGGGCGGATTCCAATTATAATTCATCCGAAGATACACACTGAAACCTCCCATGACACATTGACCCGGATTGTCTTGCTTCGGGTGTGTTCGTTTAGCTTCCATGGGTCTACCCCGCGGTAGACGAACGATCACACTCACCCTCTCATGGTGACGGCATGCAACTCAGGTCACCCCAAGTGACCCACTCCACAAGCAGGGCACTGGGGGCTGACCTGGGTGAGCCCCGTCAAAGCTATTCGAACGTACTGGGGCAGACCGGGTGACCCAGGGAAGCTAAACGAACGCACCCTATGTATGAAACAAGTGCCCCATACACCAGCGCCTCAGAGCAAACTTTTCATTTTTGCGCTTTATACATTTCTGTTTGATTGATTGATTGACTGGGGCTCGAATCTATCACTCTGCTGGTCAGAGACGCCAGAGCTTGAGTCTGGTCGGCTTAACCCCTTGGCAACGCCATCCATACTTATATTTAACTGACATTCTACACTTGTTTATGGATGTTCGTCTTCATTCTGAACAAAGCAACACAGACTACGATAGAAAGATTCCATCCAAATATACCGCTAAACTTACCTCTGACCGTCAAATGCCTGCTGGCAGTAGCGCTACCCGAGTCACTGGTTGCTTCGCACTCATAAATCCCATCATCCTCCAGTACAACTGCAGTAATCAGCAGGTTCCCGCCTTTGAGGGTCAATCGGTCATCCAGGGTAACTGGTGATCCGTCTTTGATCCAATGGTATCCAGGGATTGGGTAGCCGCTAGCTGTGCATGGTAACTCAACGGTGTCGCCAACTTTACCTACGTATTCACGACGGCTGTTTATCATCTCTGGGACAGTGTTTGTTGGATCTAAAGAGATGTATAATAGATGTTAAATCGTTGCGGTACCCACTGCCAAACTATAGGATTCAGTTTGCCTCTAGCACAAGCCGGGAAATCTCGGTAGTCTAGTTGTTAAAGGGTGTATGTACTTTTTGTTGGACAAAAAACACAATGTCCACAGATTTACACTAAACTTACACAGTTTGAAGATAATGATAGTAGAAAGCTTCCCTAAAAATATTACGTGCTGAGGTGCTGTAGTTTTTGGGTAATGAGTAAAACAATGTCATGAAAATAATTTTGGTCTCATGGGACCAAATTTTTTTTAAGCATTTACCAAACGTATTTTTATTACATTGTTTTACTCATTTCTCAAAAACTACAGCACCTCAGTAAGTAATATTTGAAGGGAAGCTTTCCACTATCATTATCTTCAAACCCTAAAAGTTTAATGTAATAAAATCTATGGACATTTTGAAAAAGTACCCAAATCCTTTAAGACTCTGCACTAGAATCGGTCGTGGGTTCGAATCCCACTGAGTAAATATGCCTGTGATATTTTGTTATGCTTGCATGAGCACAGAAGTTATAATCGGCAAGACAAGGCACCAGACTAATTGGTACGTTAAGCACCATTCATAATCAATGTAATGTTCCGCAAACTGATTTGAGGAATAAACGTTTTTTATGCAAAATGTTGACCCTACTTATTAACCCATGCATTGAAGTCATATGCAGCTACTCGATGTAGAGCTCTGAACAGCAGTGATGTGGAGTCAAATGCATCCTAAGATATGGAAGGCGTTTATCTGCATAACGCGTCACTTAAAGACACTGGACACTGTTGGTAATAATTGTCAAGGACTAGTCTTCTCACTAGGTGTATCTTAACATATGCATTTAAATCTTTGAAAATTTGAGCTCAATTGGTCGCCGAAGTTGCGAGATAACAATGAAAGAAAAAACACCCTTGTCACACGAAGTCACGTGCTTTCGGATGCTTGATTTCGAGACATTAAAATCTAATTCTGAGGTCTCGAAATCAAACTCGTGGAAAATTACTTCTGTATCGAAAACTACGTTACTTCAGAGGGAGCCGTTTCTCACAATGTTTTATACTATCAACAGCTCCCCATTACTCGTTACCAAGTATAGTTTTAAGGTAATAATTATTTTGAGTAATTACCAATAGTGTCCACTGCCTTTAAAAGTCTGGGTTAGGGTACAAAAGTAACACACTGGCAATTGAATCGGCCGAATAAATACCAAAGCAGTATTTATCATGTGGTGACGTCATGTGAAACTTGTCAAATTTAAAGTTGTACTCACTCGCAACGTTGAGTCGGGCTGCACGGCTCACTTTGACCGTGCCTGTGAGTCTGTTCCTCGTGCTGCAGCGATACTGGTACCCCGTACCGTCCTCGTCTCGAACGTCCCGGATGTGGAGCTCTCCCGTTGGTAAGATGCTAAATCTACCATCTGGGGAAAATTTAAGCGATTTTAAGATAAATTTAAATCAACAAATACCTTTTCAGCCAACAAGGTACAATTCCATAGAGCTCCTTAAGCACTAACAATAAGCTCAACAAAAATCATGCTTACCGGAACAAATTATAACCGTTCCACGTACATGTACAATTTGTGATTTTTGTTTTGCTCATTTATACTAAGCACAAAATAGTTAAGCAAAGCAAATCCATGAAATTAGGCCCAGAACAGCAAACACCCTTTTCAATATCTGGTAGGAAAACCTTTGAGCCTAAATGAAAGTCCTGCAAATTGAAACAAACAATGTTCTCAAAAGAATACTGATAAAAAAAATCAACTTAAACCTCCTCTTCTTTTGGGTCATTAACTTACAGTTCCATATAGTGAAACGTTATTAAAGGGAAGGTACATGTTTGGTAATTGTCAAAGACCAGTGTTCTCACTTGGTGTATCCAGACATAAGCATAAAATAACAAGCCTGTGAAAATTTAGGGCTCAATCGGTCATCGAAGTTGCGAAAAATGATGAAACAAAAAACACCGCTGTTAGACGAATTTTGTGTGCTTTCAGATAGAAATAAAAGACTTCTAGCAAGAAGTTTTAGTGAGAAAATATCTCTTTCTCAAAAACTATGTTACTTCAGAGGGAGTCGTTTTCCTCAATGTTTCATACTATCAACTGCTCTCCAATGCGCGTTACCAAGTCGGTTTTAAGTTAATAATTACTTGTTTTGAGTTATTACCAAAAGTGTACCTTCCCTTTAATTAAAAAAAAAAAAAGCAAAAATGACAACTGCGCGCCTACCTGAAGTCAGTTCATTGGTCGATCGCGACCATGACGTCACCTCGATATAATCTTTAACATAGGCAGGAACTGCACATTTGAAAACCGCTGTGTTACCTCTCATCACGTGATTGTCATGAAGTTCAACTGTGTAGGGCTGAATAATTACTGCAAGAAAAAGAAAATAATAATATCATAAGTATTTTTAGTTTTTGTAAGATACAGGAAGTTGATGAATGGCCCCAATTTCATGGCACTACTTCAAACACAAATTGCAGTGACATCAAACTTAGCGCAACAACGAAATCCTTTCCAAAACAATGTTACCAGCCAAAATACCATTTCACGTGTACCATTAAATTGTGACTGCCTGCAGCCGATTTTTAACAGCCACAATTCAACATAAATACTCGACATTCGTTCCTTTGTTATTTGTATCAGTCAAGCATTAATCTGTATTAAAAACGTCATCATTTTTTATCCACAACAGCTCTATGAAAATTTGTGAAGATGCGGCTTCATTTACAGACAAGCAAACTTTCTCAAATTGACATTTCAAGTTGAATATCCAGGCAACGGTGCACACGCGTCTTGAGAGGAGACTAATGAAGAGCCGCAACCGGACTAATAGCTGTCTGAAGTCCAGACAGCTACTTAGAATAGACAGCATTTATTCAGATAGCCATGACCGGGGACCAGACTTAATACATTAGTGTAATATCAACATCATGTCAATGAGTAATAAACCAACGTAAATCACCACATCGCACTGTCTGATTTAAAGGGGAGGTACACGTTTTGTAATCACTCTCAAATTTAAGGCAATCAAAACCTTTGGTTATAGAAGCCTACAGCAGCTTTCGACAGTGTAAAGCATTTTGTGAACATTTACGTCACTTTTTAAAATCATAGACATTCTCTTTAAAGGCACTGGACATCTTTGGTTAAATGTCAAAGACCAGTCTTCTCACTTGGTGTATAATCAACATGCATGAAATAATAAACCTGTAAGAGTTTGGACTCAATTGGTCATCGAAGTTGCAATAGAATAATGAGTGAAACAAAACAAAACATTGTTGTACAAAAGAGTATTTTCTCTGGTACCTTAAAAAAGCCCAAGGTCTGAAGTCTTTCAATATTTGAGTGAGAAATTACCGAACCCCCTAACATCTGCCCCGCGGTAGTAGGATAAAGCAAGACAGCTCTCTAAAGAACAAACTCTACGTGGCAAGTACCGCAAACCAAATACACATTGATACCTCACCATGCAATGCCTCGAATCCTATATAGAGAAATTACCTCTTGCCAAAAAAACTAACTATTTATTTGTAATCAGTTTCTTGAATGTGATGACCTCGATACTCTCGATCGGCTACTCAGATCGTTCTGACAATTTGTTGTATTCTTTGTCAAGATGAGCTGGCGGTCGCCCAGGTGAGTCGGGGTTATCCTGTTTCTTTATTTACGTGTTTATGTCCCTTAAACTGTATATTTGATGTAATTTTTATAAATCTTGTTGTCTTCTCCATTTTTTGAGGTTTTGAGGAAATCAATAAATAAATTACTTCAGAGGGAGCCGTTTCTCACAATGTTTTATGCTATCAACAACTCTCCAAACTAAATTGGTGTGCTAATAATTAATTTGAATATTACCAATAATGCCTTTAACCCTAATAGAAGAAAATGTTGATATTTTATTAACATTTTGCGGTCACTGATTCTCCACCGTTCAATCTTTTGGCGGCACCGTCTCCGAGCGAGCTCCTGAAGACATGAGCAAACACGCTCCAACCATGGACTGTCAGACATAAGTACTATATAAACGACCACACCACGTTACACGGACTCGGAGTTCGAGGCACCGTATTTCTCAGCATCGCAACAGCAGGGGTTTCGGTCCTAAGTGCCCGTCGACGTGGGTTAATATTTTACGAACGGGAGCTTTTTCTCCGTGGAGTGCTTTCCCGCACTTAATGCAGACAATTTTTTTGTTAGATACGTTTCCGTTAAACATGTCGTCGCAATCTGATAAGAGTTATTGATATGATATCATAACAACGGAGCAATTTCCAATTTTGAATCTCTTTATATATTCATGATAATTATGCTTTGTCAGGGATTTTTTTGGTGTGGTTTTGCTTGTTTAATGCACTATTATCAAATCACATTAAAATTTTAGAACGACTGTGAGTTCAGTATCGGACTGTGCAAGTCTCACGCGTATCATTAAACAAGAGAAAACAACTGAAACGAAGACACGATTTATCTATTAAACCAAATCTTTTTGAACTTTATTAATATAAATTCAAGAAAATGAAAATAAACCAGAATCTTAAATTGTAAATGAAATTTAATTGTTTATATGATACATAAAACTTATGATACAAATGTAACCTTTGGAGAGGATACTTTATTGCACACATCCCATTTGCCAATACGCCAAATTGGTGTTACTATTATATATTGGTTTAATGGTAACATAAACGTCAGTTGGGAAGCATTCTTAATTGGCACGTTACCGAGAACAATGGATTTACATGTACGTCTGCTGCCACCTAGCATCACTAAAACCCAAATTAAATTGTTTTCTCCAAAACGAAATATTTCAAGCAAAACTATTTTGAGGGAAGTTTTCCATCGTGTGACAATCTTCATACTGCATGTCTATGTTGCGTGCAAATCTGTGAGCAATTATTTGTTTTCAATCTTCACCAATGTGCACAGCCTTAAAAATGACAAAAGTCAGCTTTTGGATTAGAAACCAATTTTTTTCTTCGAGTGAATATATCATACCTTGGAGAAGATTCATAAATTGCCATTTTTGTTAATGAAAAATCTGCCTCTACTGTCTTAGAAAGATTTCTTCACTAATGTGGTGCACAGCCTTAAGTTATAGTACAAACAAAGTGTAAGCTTTGGCACCAAATACCACAATTTTCCTTTTTTAACCAATGTATACTGTTACCACAAACGTTTCCATATTGTATCGTGTATAACACCTTGAGATGAACAGATTGGCGTTAGTGGTTATTGAAAAACCGGCCTCCACTTTCTAACAAATATATCTTCTGTGTTGCACAATACAGGTAAGCTTTGGTGATTAAAGGCAGTGGACACTATTGGTAATTGTCAAAGACTAGCCTTCACAGTTAGTGTATCACAACATAATGCATAAAATAACAAACCTGTGAAAATTTGAGCTCAATCGGTCATCAAAGTTGCGAGATAATAATAAACGAAGAAAACACCCCTATAACACGAAGTTGTGTGCGTTTAGATGGTTGATTTCGAGACCTCAAGTTCTAAATCTGAGGTCTCGAAATCAAATTCGTGGAAAACTATGGCACTTCAGAGGGAGCCGTTTCTCACAATGTTTTATACCATCAACCTCTCCCCATTACTCGTCACCAAGAAAGGTTTTATGCTAATAATTATTTTGAGTAATTACCAATAGTGTCCACTGCCTTTAAACCACTACTTTTTTTTGAACAATAACTATCGTAAGTTATACCTTGAAGAAGTGAAGATTGACATTTTTGTTAATGAAAAACATGCCTCCACTTCTGAGAAATAAGAGAGAGGCGATTCGATCTCTGTACATTGCATCATTAACGAGTCTTTGCGGTCGCCTGATTGTCGATGTGTAAACACGAACTTCGTACCGTCTTCCAGAAAATTCCAATTAAGCCCCGAAGAAAGCATAATATAGTCTGAATTTTGTATTTTAGGATCGTCTTATATTACCACTTAAAGGCACTGAACACGTTTGGTAATTGTCAAAGTCCCGTATTCTCACCTAAATAACAAACCTGTTATTCGCACAAAATAACAAACCTGTGCAAATTTTGACCAAATTGGTCACTAAGTTGCAAGAAAATTATGAAAGAAAAACACCCTTGTTGTACATAATAGTGTGCTTTCAGGTAGAAATATTTTAGTGAGAAATAACCTCTTTCTCAAAAACTACGTTACTTCAGAGGGAGCCGTTTCTCACAATGTTTTATACTATCAACAGCTCTCCAATGCTCGTTACCAAGTCGGTTTTTAAGTTAATATTTGTTTTGAGTATTTACAAAACGTGTACCTTCCCTTTAACGAGACGTTCAACATATCATTCATTTCAGTATAATGCAATTTTTCGCTAAAATGTTTTTGTATCATGTGGAAGTTTCTTCCATTTCCACTTAAAAACATTGTTTCGGTCATAATTCTCGTATTTGTACATACATTGTATATTCATAATTGTATGTTTGACTGTTTTTATTGACAATGTAAACTGAAATGACGGGTTAAAGAAGACGAGTTTATCATAAACAAAAGATAACAAATATGTATGCCTTTTTGTATACTTGTTTGTATTCGTTCAAAGACCAGTATTACCATTTGATGAATTCCAACATATGCACAAAATAAAATAGCCGTGAAAACTATGGCTCCTTTGGTCATCGATGTTGCAAGAGATAAAATCCAGTAAAATTAAATAATGTCATATTTCCCTGAGTTCTCAAGCATCAACTGTATGCGTAAAAGGATCTAATTATCTTTGCCGTGAAGCAGATGAGATCCAATGATTATTTCAATTGCCGTCAAAAAAAAAGAGCAGTCGCAACATCCTGTGACAACAACAAAAGAGGTAAGTATTTGGTTTTAATTAACTCATACTTAGTTTGTAGGGCGCATGTATTTATTTTCACATCAGTGTAAACCAACTTTGTTTATCGCCAACCTGTCCTGTCAGCGACGGGATCCCTACTCTGTAAACACCAGCCCCGGGTCGCCCCACCTCTAACACGTGCCACAAGTTCAGTCTTTCTGCTGATATAGATTCGATATCATGTAGTAGTGAAATACAAAAATCGATTGGAGAGTAGTTTCAATAACGGACAAGGCCATCAGTGGGCCAATTCAAGCTCTCGTATACTCTTTCAATGCAAAAGAGTTTGTCGAGTGGTCTACTCTTTTAGATTGAAGTTTGCATCTTTTTGAGTGTTTTCTGTACTGGAGTGAAAACCCTATTCAAGATTGAAATGACCACAAATCTTTTTAAAGAGCCATATGAGGGACAACTCAAAGTTTACAGAGTGGTGTTTTCACTCTTTTACATTAGAGAGTATAATGGAGTCCTCCTCTCTCACTATGTAACGTCGCCTTTACTCACTACTTATCTATTTACATTTGTCGTCTTTTATTAGCCCAGAACTTTAATTATTTGTATTAGAAGACGATCAGAGCATACTGATCGAAACGTCGAGTTAAACCAACGGTTCTTTTCAGAACCACCCATACTCATTTATTGTGTATCTTTACTACTCTATGTTTAAAAAATCTTGTCCTCTGAAATGATTGAGTGGAAATAAAACTGAACTGAACTGAACTGAACTGAACTAATAGTCGTAACTCTTCTATATCTTATCATGCAAAGTTTCAAATCCTACTTATTTGTATTAGGTCGTCAGCATTTTGTAGTGTCAATGTTCGTCTTGTCCTTGTTTCGTG
The DNA here is from genome assembly GCF_902459465.1 of Asterias rubens. Taxonomy (NCBI): domain Eukaryota; kingdom Metazoa; phylum Echinodermata; class Asteroidea; order Forcipulatida; family Asteriidae; genus Asterias; species Asterias rubens. Next base: position 3,863,851 of record NC_047078.1, read on the forward strand.
ATTCGCTGTTTGCTTATTTGTTTGTTTGTTTGTCTGTTTTCTACAAGCCTCTGCTTACTCTAACAGCCTCATGGCCTTGCTCCTCTCTTTTAGATTTAATATTTTAATATTAAATGTAGTTATTTAAAAAGTATAGTTATTTCCTAGTTAGGCGTTTTTATTTTGTTATACTTTTCTATGTACTGATAAATTCTCATATTTTAGTTTTTTTCAAAAAGAACAAAGTATGGAGGACACGTCAAATTTAATTGAAGGAGAAAAAATATATATACTGGGTGCCCTGGACGTTATTGTTTTCACCCTAGCTGGTGATACTGTTAGTTTGCTGTCGCCGATTGTGCAAATACAAGCGGGGATGTTGTTTGCAGTGAAGGTCTGTAAAACACACATCTCATGTTGAAGCTCAAACGATCGGGAGTTTTGCACACAAAAAAGAGTTTGTTAAAGGATTTTTTTTAATGCAATTTCGCCCCAAACAAGGCTAAAAGCCACTATAGGTAAGGGCTACAAGAAGAAAATGATTAAACGTGAAAATAACTCGAGCTGAATGCAGGAATTGATATTCCTCTCAAAATAGTGTTGTGTTTTCTTGCGGGTGTTTTCTTGAAAGAAGAAATCGGATTTTGCCACTATGAAGAAAAGGTCTCTAAAAAGACAATCTTTTACCAGAATTAATATCGGCGAATGATGATCAATTTGTCTTCTTTTGAAAAGAGTGCAAGAGTTGAAGCATCCATTTTGATTTATCGAATCGTGGTTCGATTAAATAGCGTTAACGAAAATTTGCCGTATATATAGCTAAAAGTTATTTTCAAAGGATTTTACGCAACAAACCTATGGCTATGACGTACAAGCACAAATTATGATACAAACCAAAAACCTAGAGCATGTATCCCGAGACCCGAAATCTCGCGTAAAACAATGACATCACACTCTATAAATAGATCACTACACTACAATTTTCATAGGGTTCTTGTCTCTTTCCTTCTTGCCTCGTCTATACCCAATCAGGCTCAATGTAAAAATATAAATGAAAAGCAAAAACGTTATCTTTGAATGGAGATCTTCATGTTTCCGGCTCGTTAACTTTAACAACCGCACCTCGCCCGTTGTAATCGTTAAACAAAATGGCCACCGTGCTTTGGTTTACAGGAGGAATTCGCACCAATCATTTTGATTGCAGCTGAGTAAGTGCTTTTTTGAGAGAAACGAGGATAGGCGCCCGGGAAGCAATACACACACACTCACAAATAAGAGGGGAAAAATACGTGGAATTAAAACCGTCACTTGGAAAAATCAGAGAGTTGTTTGAAGTACCCGAGTCGCACGTGATCAAACACTTGGATAGCACAAACCATATATAACTATATCTCATCGACGAGCCATTACGTTTACCTACCCCCTAGTTCAAACAACCAACGGGACTGGAGATATGAACAGATGAATGATTCCCATGGTGGGAACTCTATATTAAACTGTAGAATCAGGGAGATATCTGATGGCGATGCAGAAACAAATAAACCACGAAAACTCATGCAGAAATTTGATAGCTTGTTTGGAAGAAGCTCAAACACACTTTAATGTTAAGAAGTAAGATGAAGATTATGGTCAACTCCTTAACACTGTCGGTGCCTGAAAGTTTTAGAACATGTTGCTCTTCAAACCAAAAGAAATAGCCATAATAATATCGGATAATGGACATTTTTGTGTCAATATGTCCACATAGGTCAAAGTAACTGCTGTGGCAGTTTTGAGTTGAAGTATGCCCACCTATACATATAGTATTTGGTTGCCTTTTTCTGCTGGGCTGTGTATATAGGGCTATGCAGTTCAGGCTCTGTGGATATTTTTTATAAACATGTGCCTTTTTTTTTACAAGATCTAAGTGGGCCTCAAGCATTCCTGAAACCATCTTAACTGAACTCCTTAGCAGTTTTCAAAAACCTTTTCAGAGAAATGGACTACTGTTGGTTTGTTGCAGCACGGTGCAGAAAATTGTCTTCCCTACCGACAGAGAGAGAGAGAGAGAGAGAGACGGAGAGACAGACTATGTCAAGTCCATTTCACTTCGTGTCAAGATCAAGTCTAGTAACCGCCCCAAAGAAAATCCCGTACTTATGATATGACTGCAGACTGGCCCCAGGGCATACACTTATATTGGAGAGGTTTCATCGATAAGGTATAAAAGATGATATCGTTGAAAATGACTTCTCTTCGCAAAGGTTTCAAGGAATTTGTGAGAAATCGTGAAGCAATAATTATTGATATTCTCATTTCATTGAGCGTCACTGAGTAATGGATACGAGCGCTACAAGAAGCTAATTATTTAATTATTTTCATTTTTTGACTCTGATTGATTGCGAAATCAATGGTTATCAGAGAAGCGAACTTAACGCGGGTCAATTCTGATCCGGATGTGTTTAATGGTGTTCAGAACTGAGAAGTCTCTCGAACACCCGAACAATCTACTCCGCGGTAGAGTAGAATAAAGAAAGACAGTTCTCGTAGAACCAACTCTACCTGGCAAGTAGATACACACATGGTGTTACCGCAAACCAAATATATATATACATTTTGTTTTGTTTCTCATCTCTATGAATTTGCCAAAAACAGTAGCTTCAAACATCACTTTAATAAACAAAAAAATATGTGTCAAATAAATCACAATCTTCGACACATGCGAAACTCTTCTTGGTGGGTCAAGTTACCTCAGCCTAAAATATTAATTTTCAATCAGGAACACTCGCAGTCCTTTTTGTCGCACTGCAATATTGAGCGGGTAGAGAGCGACTGACTGTAACAGATGTCAGGTTTGTGTACATGCACTGAGCCTTTTCTGAAGTACGTACTTTCTGCGGTAGAAAGCAATCATGACACTGTTTCTGGTAACCTCGTTTCGTTTTTTGTTTTTTTTTCTCTCAATCTTATCTGTCCAGTAGGCTTAGACTGTTTTGAGATGGATTTTTTTTTTTTTTTTTTTTTTTTGGGGGGGGGGGCGTGAGTTGGGTGTTTGATTGTTTGTTTGTTTGATTTGTTTTGTTTGTTTTTTTGTTGTTATTTGGATTTTTGTTGGTTTTGTTCCGCTAACCAGATGCATTATTATCACATGATTGCTGTTGAGTACAGTTACAACAGTATTGTTATCAGTTGATTCTTTGTTCCACAATTATACGCTATTTTAACTTTTACAAGGTGTCACCTTTATTAATGATGTACCCGCAGTTTTATACAGTTTACTCTAAGATCAAAGTTGTTTTAGCCTTTTAAATGAGGGCTTGGTTTTTTATGACTGCAAGCTTATGAGGTTTTTTTAGTTTTACGTAACATTTGTCAATACAGATTCAATGTAATGCAAGAGACCTAAATATCAACTCTTCTATCTAGAAACATTTAATATGGTTATTCCAACAAGGTGAACAACCACGGGCGTCCATGTTCTCCCCAAAGTCAATAATTCTCGCACCCCCTTGACACAACGAAGCCCAACTGGACGAAATCACCCTGCAGCCAGGTATCGACCCGGGAGGCAGGGGGTCAGCACTCACCCCTCTCAACGGTAGGCTACAGCTATTAAAACACGCCTTGCACTTCACTCCTCGGTGTTCATTTCTTCATTGATTTTGTCCGGTCGCAGTTCGCTCAATGTGTTCGGAACACCATTCGATTTCCAGGGGTTTAAACCTCGCACGCACGGCCAGTGCATTTAACCCACGGATCGTTTGGTAGTACTTTTCCAGGGTTCATTTGAAGGTATTTTTTTATAAGGTGGATTGTAATTTAGAATTTCCATTTAGGAATGAATCATTATGCAAGCATTGTTAGTTTAAGAAAGTCTACCGGCATTTTTTTATTTTTTATAAAGGAGACAACATCAGTAATCATAAATTGTAAACTGCCGGTAGTTTGTCTCCTCCACAGACTCAAGTTGGGTCTCATAATTAAGTGTCCTTTATTATATTGACGAAACTTGTCCCCTTTTTTTTGTTGCTATTTCTAAGGGGCTTTTGAAGTGCCATCCGACATGATGAGACCCTGCGATATTAACCTGCCGGATAATGACATCAGAAACATAAGATGACGACATATTGAGATGATTTTGCTCGAGATGACGACATCCTGAAAGTAAGATGTATTCCCGATAAATCTTATTTTAGGATGTCGGCAACCTGAACGTAGAATGTCGACTTTCCGAGATAACTCATCTCGGATGATAACGTCCTGAAAATATACATGGAAGACGGCATTCTTACTTTCGAGATAAATTATCTCTTGATGTCGTCATCTTCTCAAGATCTACTAGCTGTATGGCACTTTTAGAGCCCCGTACTCTCTAACAGTTTTTAGACTGAAATTCACTCTAATCGATTAAAACTAGGGGACAAAATCAGAAGCAGTAACCACTAGTTTCAATATAATTATAATGTCAATAATAATATTTCGTGCCCTTTTATGATATAGAGTGAATTTCAATCTAAAACTTTGAGAGAGTAGCAATTGATCTTATTTAAGAATATAATCTTAAAGGCACTGGACACTATGAGCCTATTGGTAATTACTCAAAATAACTTGGTAACAAGCAATGGAGAGCTCTTGATAGCATAAAACAACGCGGGCAAACGGCTCCCTCAGAAGTAACGAAGTTTTCGAGATCAAACAAGTACTTTTCCCACTTAAACATTTGAATTTGATTCCGAGACCTCAGAGTTAGATTTTGAGCTCTCGAAATCAAGCATCTGAAAGCACACAACTTCGTGTGGCAAGGGTGTTTTCTTCCCCCATTACTATCTAGCAACTTCGACGACCAATTGAGGTCAAATTTTCACAGGTTTGTTATTTTTTATGCATACATGTTAATATACACCAAGTGGAAAGACTGGTCTTTGACAATTACCAAAAATGTCCAGTGTCTTTAAACCTTTACAGGATTTGTATAATATACAAAGGTTCGATCTGTACTGTTTGTTATTATACTTCCGTTTTATATACATCCAGTCTTCTGAGTACAATTTAACCTTCCCTTTAAAATGGTTATCATATTATGTGGTTGCGAAAAAAATGTAGGGCAAAATTGCCAACGATGGGCTCCAACGCTTGTAATTTAAATTAAACTGTGGAAAAGTGTCTTCCCTTGGGGTTTAATTGTTGCTCATTTTGTGAATCAAAGCTTCGGGAACGGTTTGTTCCGCCCTGTCGAGTCCTGTCTCATAAAGATGAAACTGCTTACGTGCCGAGCGTGGTGCTGCCGCGAGCTGGAGGGGCAAGCTAGGAACGGATATGGTTCAATTTGATTTCTAGTTTGGAAACTGTGTCGAGAAACAAGCATTTTTGTTAATCATTGGTGATTGTCGTGACTCAATGATAATGGGAGAACTTGGGGAGTTTTTTTTTCGCAGTGAAACAGATGCATTAAGTCGGCCATCTTTGGTGACAATTAAATTTATTTGATGCAAACGACTTTGCTGGAATATTAGACGTGATTGTTGCACTGGAATAATCCCTAATTAATGCGTCAATCTGGAAGTTGAAGATGAACATAATTTTGTTAAATCTCCCACTCTTAATGAGTGAACGCTTTGCAAACTTGAACTCAAACTTATTAATTCAAAAAAGTACAAATATTGTGATGTTTTTTACCATTTTATTTTACAAAAATGCTTCAGAAAAAGGCACTTAAATATTAGTCACATTTATTTTTCCTAAATCCTTGTTGGTTTGATAATATAGATCTAACTATCAAATTATACCAGAATGTCATATTAAGAGGTTACACTGCTCTAAAATTTACGCCTCAGCAAAGCCTAGTTTTTGAAAATACCCAAAGTCTATATAACAAAATTAAAAATAATAATAATACAAAAATCCTTGAGATGTTTGATGGCACCTCACGCCTTCTCACAGAGTAATTTACAAGTCCAACCCGGACCATCATCCTTAAAAAAAAATGGAAATTACAGTCCATCAAAAAGAGGGTTTAACGCTGTTTAATCACCATAGCATGCTGCTTTTCCTATCAGTGGACTCAACTTGCAGTAGACTACGTGTATCCAATTCTAATCAAAGCATATTTCTCGCTTCCGTACGGGTGATATTGAGAGCCATGGGCCATTGCTGTTAATCCATCCTTTAAATAGCCCCTCAGGGCTGGTAGGAAATAGAAGACGACGGTATCAGTGACACTCCCAAACACGCATTTAACACAGCTTCACACGCACGTGTGTTGAAGGTTGTTTGGGATTTTTTTTTTTTGGGGGGGGCAGGAATGGTGTTTCCATGTGTAAGCGCCGTTTCACCCGAGATGAGATATTTTCTGAATTTGTATAACATATTTTGTGGATGTTCAGAACTGGTGATTAAAAAAATGAAGGGAGTATACCATTTCTAGAAAATCCAGCCTGATTATTATTATTATTTTTGTTTTACTTGGATTAAAACCAAATTACATTCAGAAGTTGGAGGAAATTCTTTCAAATGATTACAAAATTAAGATAATTTCTTTCTTGTTGTTGTGCATTAAAACAAATATAGCAATGTTTGACGTTCAGAACTGGGGCTGGAACGTTTTGGAATAACTGTGTTTGCCAAATCACAATGAGCCCTCTCTTATATGCTAATTCTTGCAATTGCATTATTCAAGGCCGAATTTCTCAATCCAAGAAAAAATATTACACTCGTGGACTAAAAAATCAACAAAGATTTGAAGTTATTTGTGTTAAAGGCAGTGGACACTATTGGTAATTATTCAAAATAATTATCAGCATAAAACCTCACTTGGTAACAAGTAATGGGGACAGGTTGATGGTATAAAACATTGTGAGAAACGGCTCCCTCTGAAGGGAAGTAATTTTCCACGAATTTGATTTCGAGACCTCAAGTTTAGAACTTGAGGTCTCGAAATCAACCATCTAAAAGCACACAACTTCGTGTGACAAGGGTGTTTTTTCTTTCTATAATATCTCGCAACTTCGACGTCGAACTGAGCTCAAATTTTTACAGGTTTGTTATCATGCATATGTTGAGATACACCAAGTGAGAAGACTGGTCTTTGACATTTGCCGATAGTGTCCACTGTCTTTAACAGACAAAGGCAATAAGGCCTAAAGGTACTGTTTATCTTATTTTTTTTCAATGTGCAAATGTAGATTTTGCACATGAAACGCGTGCAGTATGGCTGATTATGTACACAGCGTTCTGACTTGAAACATTCCTGCATTGCAAAGTGTGTGTGCCATCACACCGATCAAACATAGCCTATGTACGTATGTAAATCGCACATTAAAACCCACACAGGCACTCATATCTCTTTCTGCACATACATAAATAACAGTAAGTGCCGAGTAGTCTATATGCAAATACCTGGCAATACTTATCATTGCAAATAACTTGCACATTGTTTTTTTTTTACAGTCCGAGCCGGGCCTTCACGACCTTGTAAGCTGCTGAGGCGGAGACGTCCAAAAACAAGCAATTTCAATCTTGGAGCTTCATAAAAAAAAAATACTTAGACTCCATTCCGCTGCCAAATATTTTGTTGATTAATTTGGACGGTGCGATGATATATTAATTAAAAACCATCCAGCAGCGGAGCGTGTGACGTCACCTCAGCGAGAGCCGCGCATGCGCGGAGTAGCACCTGGGCGCTAATAGAGTGCCAATCGCTCAGTGATCGATATTTGCTGGTTGCGCTGGTACTAATGACTAGTGCAGCGCATCAGATCCTAATCGATAAGTTATGTATCGGCTGGATCCGAACGTGACTAAAGGAAGACGATATCATAAACATCGTCTGAGACCTTGACAGTCTACACTGTGGCTATAAAGTGCCTTAAAGGCATTGGACACTTTGGGTAATTACTCCAAAATAATATTTAATTGCATACAAACCTGACTTAACCTCTCTGTTTTATGTTAATACAGGATTACAGAAAATAATTACAGATTATGCTATAACACTTGCATTTTATCCAATTACTCATGAAAAGTGCTCCTTTAAATGCATCGGACACATTTAGTAATTACTCAAAACACATTGGCATAATCACTTACGCTACTTGATTATGAGCAATGTGGAGCTGTTGATCTATAGTATAAAACATTGTGAGAAACCCCCTATGAAGTAACGTAGTTTTTGAGAAAGAGATAACTTCTCACTAAAATATTTGAATCTCAGAAAGACTTCAGGCCCGAAGCTTTTCTCATGCATCTGAAAGCACATCGGCAACAATAGTGTATTTTGTGGTGCAGGTCTTAATTTTGAACCATTATTCCATGTTGTTTTAAAACGTGTTCATTGTTGTTCTCCTATTTTTATATTTCTTTTGTGTTTTTTTTTGGCTATGTGATAAATGCTTAAACTGATAATATTGAGCTCTTTCTATTTAAACAACTGCGGGTCGTGTTGTCATGCCAATCGATAATCTATGTAAACATTTCCACAGATTTGTTTACTTTAATAGTTTGCTATTATCTTCATCATCAACATACAGTGTCAATTCTCTTGGCTTATTTTTTAGCTTGGTGAACTGATCACGAAACTAAGAAGAGTTTTACATCTTTCTTCATGATTACATGGTCATGGCCAGTTCACTTCATCTTTGCGTGAGTCCCTTCCTTCAACTTCTTCTAACCCTTTTCACTTCGCTCATTTAGTAGCCCCTTTCATACGAGAGCAATTTAGCAAGGGTCACTTGCTAAATTGTAGCAAGGTCGTAACATTACCTCGTGTGGCCCCCATCACCAACAGGGTCACAAGAGTCTGCCGTGACACCCAAAACTACGACGACGACAACTTCTTCTAACCCATTTTACTTCATTCATCCAATAGCCCCATTCATACGAGAGCAATTTAGCAAGGGTCACTTGCTAAATTGTAGCAAGGTTGTAACATTTTACCTCGTGTGTCTCCCATCACCAACAGTGTCACAAGAGTCTGCCATGACACCCAAAACTACGACGACAACGGGGGACAAATGTCCGTGCGCCATGACCGTCAACACTGCGGATAACGACACTTCTTTTGATTTCAATTTTAATTATTATACATTTTCCTTAATGATTCATGTCTATAGGGAAACCGCAAAACAAAATGGTGCAGTTTCTCAAAATTCGTAGTCTGCCAAACGTGGGAATTCGATTTTCCCCCATTGTACGCGTTTGCAATATTCATTCCCATCCGAAGCCCTTCTGTTCTCCGGTAAAAACTTCCCAAGCAAATTCTGTGCCACAAATTCTGTGGGCCATTCCGAAAAGAACGTGCTCCAACTCCACAACGCAGTAAGAAAACACGACCTCTCTACTAATAAACAACGACCATCAAAATAATAATTAAGTGAGAGAAAATGATCCTTTAATAATGGTAGATATCTTCCGGTCGGTCGGTTTTCGGGTATTGTTTACCATCGATCCCCCATCAACCAGATACCCTTGCCGTGGTGCGGTCCTGGCGACGGGGCGGGCAACAAGCAGCGGCTGGCGGTCTTACAATACCATGCCATTCATTGCCATCGTGAAGACACCGGACAATTTGGGTGTTTAATTAAAATGTTGGTTTTTGCTGGATAGTGACGGCTGGAATTGAGTTAGGCCTGCTGCAGTGCGGTATCTTCTTTATGACATGTCGCGGTAATAATAATTTATGAGAAAATTTAGACCATTGTTTAGATGTATATTACCGTTTCGTGGGAAACAATTGACTGATTGTGTGATTCAACAGAGAACCATTGTTTTCGTCAAAAGCCCAGAAAAAAAAATCATGGATTCTTGTTTAATATTATTCTCACGGCACTTTGAATGGTACAATTCCATTGTCACTTATCAAAGGATTAATTACTTTACGTTCTTTCATTTTTACACCAGATGAGAGCTGTTCATGCATTTACACTCTATAAAATGATAATAATAATAATGTGTGTGTTTCCTATAAGTTATTTGCGGTAGTTAAACATCAAATAAACAAGCGAAATAATAGCGTAATTTGTTATTTTGTTATGGTGTAATACAAAGACTGATGTAATAAACATTATTCCACAGCGGTGTTAAAATTAACATGTGTGTACAAAACAATAGGTGAAAGAGTGAAAAGGTCCTGAAAATTCCGAAAATCTTCCAGCGATAGTAGACTCAAAAGCAAGACAAGTTCTCAAAAGAACATAATCTACCCAGCAATCAGAATGGAAATACAGTTAACGCAAACCAAACATAATGATAATGTCTCTGTTTAACTTTTTATAAAATAAAATAGCACTTACCCGCATTAGCTCGTATTGTTGGGCTTCGTATAGACCCAACGCGGTTCCGTGCAATACACCTATACGAAGCCTCATGCACGGCACTGACGTAATCATCGGGTAAAAAAGGCGGGAAAGTCAAAGTTCCATTTTCGGTCACGAGGCGCAAGTTCTCCACCTCAACGACCGGGCTATCGTCATCGGCTAGAATCCATTGGACAGTGGGTGTTGGTTGACCGTAGGCGGAGCATACGAGTGTGGCACCGCTATTGTGAGCGAAGTCGACACGGGGAGGGGGGACTGAGACGAACTGGGGGCCGATGAGCTGTGTGAGCTCCCCAGAGACGATGTGAAAAACTGCAAAGTAAATCAAAACCACGTCAAGATTATGACAAAATTCAAAATACGAAACTGAACGAAACTCGTTAGTGAGCTCATCGTAGACCTTTTCACAAATACCCATTGTGCGAGCGCTAACTGTTAAATGAGGTGCATGCTGGTCTAGCTAGCGCTCAATCTTGATCGCTAGCTAGACCAGCATGCAACTCATTCCACGCATGTTTGCGAGTATTTGCGATAAAGGTCTATGGTAAAGAGGTAAAATAAAGGTTGAGCACCTCCACGCGAGCTGTTCAAAATTCAAGTAACAAAGCGATGGTATAAGTTTAATGGGGATTTATGCTTTTGAGCACAGCTAATTTTAGGTGGGGCCACTGTATTGAAAACTAGAAGTCATAAACAGAGAAACCGGCTATAGGCACCAAGAGAGAAAACAAATTAAATACAAATCTCAGCGACTCAACCAATGAACTGATAGAATGTTTAGCCTAAATAACCCGTCCCATAAAACGTCCAGTCTTTCCCAACGCAAACAAAATTCACGTGGGTATTTTGCTCTATTCATTGTAAATTTCTTCTCGTATTATAACTGGGGTTTCTACGAGAAAACAGCGATGAATGATTTGTGGAAACAACGCAAAGAAAACAGAAAAACCATGTCAACATCTCTTTGATAATTGCATCTTTGTTCTGCAAATACAACGTTTCGAAATGTTTCCTTCATATATCTTTTGTGAAAACAGGTAATGAGTTTTACGTTGTACAGAAGCCAATGGTCAGCGTTGAACTTAAATGTGTACTTATCATAGAATAAGGTGCAAAGTATACATTACTTTCCAGACATTATAGACAACATCCTATTTTATTCGTGTTTATTTTGCTGTGGTGAAGCCGCAAGTAAACAGACAAAATAATAGCAGGGTTATTACTTTTTTATGAAGTCGAAATATTACGCGCTCGCGGGCATTGTCCTTGTGATCGCGCGTTGTTAAAATGAAGACCAAACGAGGAATAATTATGCTGGTACATACAAATGATTATTGCAAGGTCTGGTGACAGAATCATTATAATTTCTCTAGAAGTGCCTTCACTTTGTGCTATTAAATTCAAAATTGTCAATGCTACTTCAATATTATCGTAACGCCTTGAACTAAAGTTCAACTTGTCAAGGCAGGCTATCACGAGCCTTTCTGGTTCCATTTTAAACACAAACGTAAAGCAACGTAAAGCCATTGGACACTTTCGGTAAACAGTATTGTCCAAGGCCCACACTTTGTGTATCACAACTTATATACTTATATATAAAATGACAAACCTGTGAAAATTTAGGCTCAATCAGTCATCGGAGTCGGGAGAAAATAACGGGAAAACCCACCCTTGTTTCCGCACGTTTCGCCGTGCCATGACATGCGTTTAAAATAAATCCGTAAATCTCGATATCGAGAATTGATATTGTTTTAGTGTTTTCTCAAAAAGTAAAACATTTCATGGAATAATATTTCAAGAGAAGTCTGTCACCATTACCTTCTGTAAACCCTGTAAGTTATTTGTAAATCTGTGAACTTATAATTTTTTTCTGTTTCGAAAGTGTCCAATGGCTTTAAATGCTTAACAGCTTATGGTTACCAGCCACAATACCATTTCACATGGGCCGTTTGTGACTAGTTTCCTGGCTATTTTTGCTTAGCAGGAAAACATTATAAGCGCCTATAGTCTGCCAGTGCTCGATCCCTTCAGAGACTAAGCGCACGCTTACTCCATCGAACTATTGTTAACAGTTAGTTTCATAATCGGGTGATATATTTTTTGGGTGAACACAACCCCTTTCAGTTGTCTAAACCGTTATAGGCCGCTTTTAGGCCGAATAAAACAAGTGCCGAGTCATTTAGAAGTATTTTTTAGCACACTCTGTGTGGCTATTGGTGCACTTGATGGACAGCGTAAAAATTATTTTTTCTTTCACAAACAGTTTTGTTGTCAATTTTGCTAAGAATTTTGTTTCTTCAGAAATTGTCATACGTCATAATACGGAGCAAGTACGCAATACATCGATTGTATTGATTAAGAAAAACTAGATCACATTGGCGTGAACAATACCATGGCCTTTGTTTAATGGAAGGTGACGTCTACTCTATGTCATTTTAATGACAAATTTACGACCATAGTATTTCACACAGGAGCTTGTTTTCAAATCAGTATCATGTGCGATCGGGACAATAGACAAAAATTATTGTATGATTATAAAATTGATGGTTAATAAATGGCGCTTGTGCTCGATTTTATTTTACTGTAGTAGGGGCTACATGACAATTAAAATTGTACTTGTTCCAAAGTTCTATGAATGCTTGCAATTTTAAAGATTGTATGTAAATATATATATAGTAGATCCTATTTTAAAGAAAAATATGATCTTTGTTTGATTTTGTTTTCTTTCTCGTTCTTGATACCACGTACTACCTGTACCATGCACGTTTTGTGTTAAGTGATTACATGTAATTATTTTGTGGCTACTTCTTTCGCACATCAACTCTCATTGCAAAAATGATCACGATCTGGAAATACTGATAACAAGAAAGATTGTTGTTATCAAACAAAATGTAGATTTCCGGCAAGATATGTTTCTTAATGCGTATAATACCTCCCGGGCTTACAGTCAGGCGCAGTGGTTAGATGTTATTCACTTTGACAACAGAACCACGACATGTGTGATAGAAATGACAGGTCGATATTGCAGTAATGAAACTAATTTCACAGAGCTGCTTCGGCACAAAAAGTAGCTAAGCACATCAAAATTATGCTGAGCAAATAAGGTTACCAGCCAAACTACCATGTCAAATGTACAATTTGTGACTGGTATCCTGCTCATTTCTGCTTAGCAATGTTTGCAAAACCCAACGTATGCTAACCCTCTTTTACTCAATCCAAAGTATACATCCGTATGGACTGCAAAGGGGGTAACCCTGTTTCAGCCCTTGGAGTAGGTGGCAACGGCCTCTCGAAGAATACAAAAATTGTAGCCCACACCTTCAAGTGGCCTTCAGGCCTTGTGTGTCTGGCGAATTGCATTAAAACAAAAGCATTGGCACGGTAATGTTTGCAAAACCTATTGTCACTCTTATGTCTGTCTCATTTATTTATTTCTTTGAATAAAGATAATGTATCTTCGGGCATGCTTTACCGTCTTTCAATCAAGACAAGGTAGCTGTCTCTGACAGGGTAGAGGGTAATGTTTGCAAAACCTATTGTCACTCTTATGTCTGTCTCATTTCTTTCTTTGAATAAAGATAATGTATCTACGGGCATGCTTTACAGTCTTTCAATCAAGACAAGGTAGCTGTCTCTGACAGGGTAGAGGGTAATGTTTGCAAAACCTATTGTCACTCTCTTGTCTCCCCATTACCTTCTTTGAATCAAGATAATGTACAGTGTGGCAACATCTGCACAAAAAACGTATTTTGTATGCTAACCCTCTCTTTCAGCGCATTTGAGCAACTTTCGTGGGCATATGGCGCTTTGTAAATGCTGTTATTAGAATTACTACTCAAGACATGGTAGAGAATTGACGGTTACGTTTGCAAAACCTATTGTCACTTTTTTCTCTGTCTCATTTCTTTCTTTCTTTGAATAAAGATAAAGTAGGCCTACAGATATGGTGACAACATCAGCAGAAGTTCTGCTTCGGGCATGCTTTACTGTCTTTGAATCAAGATAAGGTTGGATGCAGCATCGACAATGTTACAAAGAGTTGCTGCCGAAGGGTCTTAGATCTCTTTGTTTCAATACAAATATTGCCAGGGTAGTCCAAGTATGAAATAATTGTTCTCATATAGCTTCGTATAATCGTATAGAAGGCCTTTTTGTATAGCATTTGCTTAATATTCAAATCCAATTTAATCCAGTTCAAAACTCACATTTATTTATTACCATACTTCATGAAAAAGGTACACAAAGCCATAACAATAATTTATAAAGAAGTAACCATTCAACTAACAGGACTTTCTTTCTGAATGTTTTTATAAACTCAGCGCCTCGATTATACCTTTGTTTGGTAGATACGTGCACTATATAAGACTTTTAAAAGGGCAGAGAATATCTTAATGAAGTATGACGGCATCGAAGGTCTCACTTGTCGTGAGACACTGTTTTATACTTTTGAAGCTGGATGGAGAGATGACAAATAATATTTGCTTAAAGCTGTTGCGCTTTGGCAGCTCGATAATAATAATTGGTAATGATCTGTCAGGAAATGGTTATGTAACAGCATTTCTTATTGGTAGAAACTCGCCGCTCACTCGTTAGTGTTCTCCTAAAATGATACAAACCAACCATTGCTCTTACTAATCTAAAAAGAATGTTGACCCCCAAAAAACTAAGACATCAATAAATGCGCCACCAAATGAGAAAAAATGCCCAGACGTTCCTCTGAATTAGTCATAATCAGTTGCAATTACGGTTTGAATAATGGAGCGCTATATTGGAAGGCTATGAGTAATATATACACAGCGGGAACCAGGCATGAGAGAAAGATTGTTGGCTTTTCGGACAAATTAATCACATCGGTGGAGTTGTGAAGGGAAAACCTCGATGCTCGTTGACTGCCCTGGGAATCCTGATTAGGGAGTATGTTTGGGTATTAGTGGCGTCCAATTAGAGTTGAACGCGGCACAGCATGCAAGTAGTGGGTGATCTATAAAATTATTGTCTGTAATATTGAACGCAGGGAATTGGTGAGTGGGTCTGTATCGGTGGTACCGTTATGATCAAAGCACGCCACAATTGTATAGGTCTGCTTAAGCAGACAATATTGCTTAAAAAATGTTCTGCTTAGTAGAAGTAAACAGGATACCAGTCACACATTGTACATGTGACATAGCAGATTGTAATCTTTTTCTGGTAAGCATAATTTTGTGGTGCTTAGCTACTTTTTGTGCTTTAGCAGCTCTGGGAAAATTGGTCAATGGCCTAACTGCAGAGAATCGGCGCTTACGGGAGCAGGGAATTCTGCGCTTACGTCGAGCGTATTTCATGAGTTCCAGGGAGTATGGATTGTGCACGTGCATGCACTGCCCACACTACTAGGCATTTTTTGCTTACACACAAACTCAACGCTTGCAGAGGGCCCAATTTCATAAAGCCTGTAAGCACAAAAACTTGCTACAGACAGGCACAGACACAAATTTCTTTAAAAAACAGATTACCAGCCAACATTCCATTAAGTTAACATTGTCTTGACTGGTACCCAACTAATTTTTCGCTTAGCAAATCATTTGTTTAAGCAGTATTTTCTGCTAAACAGCTTTATGACATTTGGCCCAGTTAGCGGAGAATGGTGATCATAAGCGGAGAACTCGGCTATAAGCAAGTCCATGAAATTTTGCACAGGGCTGTGGCTGACTGTACATGGAATAATAAACTCACACCCAGTTACTTTACGCGCGCAACCTCCCTCCATATCAAATCTGCCGACAGCGCGCGTGCTCGTATCTATCAACCCATTCGTCTGGTGCAGTTTTATAGCTCCAAAATTGGGGGGGGGGGGGGGAGGGGGGGTTCTGAGTCCCCCCCCCCCTTCCCAACTGTCAAAATAAATTAGTCCAGTGTGCGTTAAGTCGATGTTCAAAACTGAGTGATGTATAATTTCCAACATCGTAGCGTCACGGACAACTCGAGTTAGCCCTAACTAATTAAGTCCAATGTTTGTAAAACACACATCTATCATAAATTAACGAGTACAATTTAAATTACCATATTTTTATGTCCCCTGCATACATAATGAATATTCACTGCGGCTACGGTCCCTTTAAAAAGTCATTTAGTTTAACACGATGCACGCGCGATGGTCTGAAGGCAAACCCAAACGCGTAAACACCCTCCCAAAATCGCCAAATTAATTTCACCATAACTCACAGCGGGACCCGTCTTCGTGGCGTCTTTCTAATTAGCTCAGGCAACTGCTTGCTGATTTGTTTTTGTTTTTACTACTAGCCTAAATATTCTGATTATAACTGATTGGGAAGGGTTTTGGTGGAGTTGGTTTAATTTGCAAACAAAAGGGGAGAAAAAGAACAGCTTATTGTTGTGCATTGATATGCAGATGAATTCAAATCTTATAATCTACAGGAACAAAATGGAAGCGGTGATGCATGGCTAGAAATCATGCATCTTAGGTTGACATGTTGCTTGCACCAGAGTAAAACTGCACAGTTATTATACATTTAGATACCGTTATTGTTGTTATAGAATTCGGCGCACCTTGGATAGGCGCAACTTTTGCAAAGTATTATGCAGTATGATTGCTAGGTGTTGTGTCTCTCATCACTTTCGAGTGAGTGAGGCATAGTCCAATAACCATTATCTCCTTCTTTTCTTCTTGTTTTTTTTTTTTTTTTTTTAACAAGCACTTATAAGGGATGTTAAATTTGCATCGGGGATAAAGAATAATATATATATATCAAATAGTAAACCACAAGGGAAACTGACTGGGTACATTTTAAATGATTTAGGATTGAACAAAGAAAAATTGACTAGAGCGGGATTTGATCCAACGACCTCCGGTTTAACGTGCCGGCACTCTACCAACTGAGCTATCTAGCCCTATGTTGGTGGTCTCCCAATTTTGTGAATATCTTTGTTCGGGGGTGCCTGTCAGAAGCCATTATATATATATATATATATTTTTTTTTTTTTTTTTTTTTTTTTTTTTTGGGGGGGGGTTCCCATGGGTTCGAACCCCACCCGAGTAACATGCCTGTGATATTTTTTTCACAGGAAAGTACTGAGTATACAGTGCTAAAAACACACATCGGTGCATGGGTAAACAAAACAAAACAAAATTAATTAATAACAAGCACTTAGCTATCCCTATGGGATATTATGGTTGTTTTTCATAGGGTCTACTTAAAAAAAATATATATATAAAAAATATAAAAAAGCAGTGCGATAAAATTGGGCCCTGGGGTTCATCATGTTAGGCAATCTTTCTTCAGTTATCTAATACTTTACTCTGTGTGTTGTGTGATTAACGCATAAAAAAAATCACCGCCTGGGAGTATACCAGCACAATTGAATCAAACATATTCTGGAGGGTTGTACGCTGTTAAGAACACAATTATTACGTAATGCAATCCTCAAGGTACCACTGGCAAGTCCTTAATTGTTTCTTGCCATCAACTTCATAAGAGGTGGATGTATACATACAGAGCTTGCACAGCCTCTATAAATTTTAATCCTCTATTAATGTGCGGGTGTGCATATTTCATGGCTATTAAAAATGCCTTAGCGAGATACGTGAATGCGTTACACTAGATTAGCGTATTATGTCACGAGATCCAATTGATGAACAGGGTAGACATTCACTCTCTAAATGCAAAGGAGCGAAAGGCACTCTTTGAAGAGCCATAATATGAGGAACAACTCCTTTTCGAGTGGATTGAAGTTTGCATCTGTTTAATAATTTTTTTTACTCTGTCCTGGAGTGAAACTCCTCTAAAAGAGTGAAATAACCACCACTCTTTTTAAAGAGCCACATGAGGGACAACTCGAAATGTACAGGGTGGTGTTTTTCACGATTTTACATTTAGAGAGATTACTGTACAAACCTATGTGAATGTTGAATGTCCAATATAGATGTACAAGGTATGACATTCATTGAACAAACCTATGCGAATGTTGAATGTCCAATATCGATGTTCAAGGTAGACATTCTGTGTACATTAAGTGAATGTCCAATATCCAATATCAAAAAATTACATTGATATTCGTTGTACAAACATAATGTGTGACTGTACAATGTCAAACTAACTTTATTGTCATTATTGTTTCTTACTTATCGTCTGCAAGACGGACTCATGTTTGGATGGGTCAATAGGGGGGCAATTCCAGGGCACTTAATTGTGAGGGTTTTCGGGGTGTTTTCTGGGGGTGTTTGTTTGTGTGTTGGTTTGTTTGAACATAAGATATGTACGACATGTCAACTGTATTATAACACTTATTATTCGCCCTTTCGTCAATACTTTGACAATAATTCGACAAACAAAATTAACCTTTATATAGTCACAACTCATGGTGTTGGTATTAACCAACTAATTATAGATCTTGGAGGTATTTCCACCTGAACTAAATAGCACAGATTGGAAATGGTTCCGGACTAACTCGTATTTTTTTTTACATTCTTACATGATCTCCGATTGAATTACTTCTTTGTCTAGAATGCAGGTCAAGAGTTTATAAGAGTTCAGACTAGTCTTATCTCGAGTTGGGACGAGTAACTCGACCTAACTTAAGACTAGCTTTGAGTTTTTAGTCCGAAGCTAGGACTAGTACTAACTCTTCGTAGCATCGACCCCATGCATTTAAAGGCACTGTACATGTTTGGTAATTACTCAAAATAATTATTAGCATAAAACCTTACTTGGTAACGGGTAATGGGGAGAGATTGAGGGTATAGAACATTGTGAGAAACGGCTCCCTCTGAAGTGCCATAGTTTTCGAGAATGAAGTAATTTTCCACGAATTTAATTTCGAGACCTCAGATTTAGTACTTGAGGTCTCGAAATCAACCATCTAAACGCACACAACTTTGTGTGACAAGGGTGTTTTTTTCGTTCATCATTATCTCGTAAGTTCGATGACCGATTGAGCTCAAATGTTTACAGGTTTGTTATTGTATGCATATGTTGAGATACACCAACTGTGAAGGCTTGTCTTTGACAATTACCAATAGTGTCCACTGCCTTTAAAGGCACTGTACATGTTTGGTAAAAGACCAGTGTTTTAACTTGGTGTATCCCATCATAGGCATAAAATAACAAGCCTGTAAAAATTTGGCCTCAATTGGTCATCGAAGTTGCGAGAAAATTATGAAAGAAAAACCACCTTTGTTGGACGAATTTGTGTGCTTTCAGATAGGAATAAAAGACTTCTAGCTAGAAGTCTTTTATTATTTTAGTGAGAAATTACCTCTTTCTCAAAAACTACGTTACTTCAAAGGGAGTCGTTTCCCACAAGGTTTTATACAGCGTTCCATTGATCGTTATACCAAGTCAGTTTTTAAGTTAATATTTGTTTTGAGTAATTACCAAACGTGTACCTTCCCTTTAAAACACAGTACAGGTCAAGAGCTTACACTAAAAGATAAGTGTGAATTCCTCGTAAAGCAAAGATCTACCTGTTTTTGATATGTCCTAGGAGTAGTCCTAACTTAGGAATAGCCTTAAGTTTTTAATATCTCCTAGGACGAGTCGTTAGTCCTAACTCTTTTAGAAATCGACCTCAGTGATTTTAAATGCAGTACAGGTCAAGATTTTACACTATTAACAAGACAAAAAATTAATGCATATGTTGAGATACACCAAGTGAGAACACAGGTCTTTGACAAATTACCAAAGGAGTCCAGTGCCTTTAAAAGGCAGTACAGGTCAAGAGTTTACACTTTAAGATAAATGGGCATTCCTCATATGAATTACCTGCGGCTACTGCACGGTGAGGCCTGCCTCAATCCCCCGGCCAATTTTCATTTTCATCCGCGTAACTCATTCAACGCCAAAATAATTGGGACTGTAATTTTAATAGCCGGTGTAATTGCGCATGTTTATTTGAAGTTGCTATACGGTGTATATTTTGAACATTGCTCGGACTTCGGTGCCGTTGTTTCTTTTTGTTTTCTTTTCTTTTTTGAGAAGGAGAATATTATTTACGACGATTGGTTTGGCTCGTGGACTAACGGCAGGGAAATTGTTTAGTGTAAGCGTGTCTTTACCCTTTGACACTGCGTGCTTAAAATGGATCGGGTGGACAGAAAACTCGGGACGTAAAGTTCTCGATATAACTTTGTTCTGTTGAAGGCAGTGGACACTATTGGTAATCACTCAACATAATTATTAGCATAAAACCTTACTTGGTAACGATTAATGGGGAGAGGTTAATAGTATAAAACATTGCGAGAAACGGCTCCCTATGAAGTAACGTAGTTTTCGAGAAAGAAGTCGTTTTCCACGTATTTGATTTCGAGATCTCAGAGTTAGATTTGAAGGTCTCGAAATCAAATATCTGAAAGCACACAACTTCGTGTGCCAAGGGTGTTGTTGTTTCATTATTCTCTCGCAACTTCGACGTCCCAATTGAGCCCAAATTGTCACAAGTTTGTTATTGTATGCATGTGATGAGATACACCAAGTCAGAAGACTGGTCTTTAACAATTACCAATAGTGTCCGGTGTCTTTAACAGGAGAAAAACATTCCTCACTCACTCAACTTCGTTTTTGTTTTCCAAAGATTATTACAGCATGCCAATGTCTTAATGTAGTATTTAAGCCTACCTTTGGTAATTACTACAAAAAGGTATGACTATATAACTGAAACGTTTATGAGATTGTGCAGGCCATTCCGATTCCGGATTTTTGTTCCTGCTGCCATTAATTAAGCGCTACAGATTTGTGGATGTACTTAACAACTCGCACCACCATTTACACATGTATATACATTTTCATATGATTAAAACAGTCGAACTGTTCCTAATACCAATGTATTATTTTCCTTTCCACCAACAAAATAAATTTATTATTCCTGTCCTGTCTTTACTCAGAAGATTTTGTTTGCTAGTTGTACAGTGATCCATTCAACGAAATAGTGTCGTCTTCTGATGCTCACTTAATTAGAAGGTATCTATCCGTCAATGCCGTACACCTACTGCGACTAGTTGCAAAAACAAATATCGCTACGCCGTCAACCGTTCAGAACATACAGGGGGGCTTTGCCGAAATTAACCAGGTATCCAGCAGAGCCCCCCACATGCCGAGTGTGTACGAAATTGCTCATCAAGTTTTATAATGTATTGCCATCGACCTAATTAGTTGGATGTTCGATTGGTGACCGGATTAGCGCCCACGTGGAATATCGGACTCGCTCGTGGTGGTATTAAAGGCACGTCAGTCGATTTCACAAAACTCTTCCTAACTTAGGATTAATCTTAGTTCCGTATCCAAAGACGTTAGGACGCATTGAACCCATCCTAAGTTTAGGACGAGTTACTCTGTCCTAACTCGAGATTAGATTAATCATAGCGTTTTGTGAAATCGGCAGCTGGGCACGTTTGGTATTGTCAAAGACCAGTTTTTTCATTAGGTGTATCCCAACACGTATAAAATAACAAACCTATGATTTTGGACTCAATTGGTCCTCACTGAGTTGCAAGAAAATACTGAAGGAAAAACGCCCTTGTTGCACAAGTGTGTGCGTTCAAATTACTCAAAATAATTGTTAGCATAAAAAATTACTTCTTGGTAACGAGCAATAATTGAGAGCTTTTGATACTATAAAACATTGTGAGAAGTAAGGTATTTTTTGAGAAAATGGTAATTTCTCACTCAAATAACAAAATACTCCAGCTGAAGCCTTTTAGTATGCGTCTGAAAGCACGTCAAGTAATGTACCAAAGGTGTTTTTTTTTATTCATTACTCTCTTGGAAATTCGATGACCAATTGAGCCCAAATGTTCACAGGTTTGTTATTTTCTGTATACATTATGGGATACACCATGGTTATTACTGTTCTTTGACAATTACCAAACAATGTCCAGTCCAGGGCCTAAGTCTTCGGAAAATAGTCCAGTTGCTTTTTAAAATTTACAATGAACCAAAGGTGAATTGAAACGAATTGAATTGAATTGAATTGAATTGAACGTTAATAATGTCCACATGTCAAGTTCTAATTAGTAGCAACACCAACTATTGAACAATAGCCGAAAATATCTCCATATGAATTAATTAGGGAGACCGGAGCGAATAACCAGTTTCTTTTATTCCCTTCCTTTGTGGGTAACTTGACGTGTGAACAATGCTATATTATTATTAGTTGCTGGTATATGGATGACCATGTACCGGAACGATATTATGGCAAACTTGACTGTTTGCCAAAACAGGACCAATAATCTGTTTTGGTTGGTGTCTTTGGTTTTGGTCTTTCTCATAACAAAAACTTGAAGCAGATGCTCTAAGCCAATCGGCCATGACACCCTACTTTTTTAGCAATTTGCAAAGCGCAAAACGATAGAGTGCTTCCCAGCCAAACAGCTGCAATACCATAGCATTGTAATGTTTGTAACTGGTTCCCTGCTTCTATTGTTCAGAGAAAAAAAGCTATACGTACTTTGTCTGCTTAGTTCTGAGGTTTTATATAAACGTCAGGAGTTACGTTCGCGCAATATTCTTCGAGTAAAAAAAAAACGTAAAAACAGACGCAAATCCAACCGCACATTTCGCTGTTGAACATCACTAACCACACAATCAAACGAAAATTGTATGTTTTCTCCCGAAACGTCGAGTTGAAACCAACGGTTCTTTGAACCACCCCAACCCATTGGAGATAGTATTTACATGGTGTTACCGCAGACCTTTCCATATGAAGGAAATAGCAAAATGACGTATTGTTGTTTGTTTGTTTTGTTAGTTTGTTCGTTTGTTCGTTTGTTTGTTGTATTTCCATTTGTTCAACAAGGGACAAGTAATGCTAATTACAAGTATTTTAATAAAGTTGATTAAATAAAAGCACAAATGGGGGTTCTGCAACCAGAAGAGTTAAAACCCTCCTGTATTGGAGCATCTAAAATGCCGTATAATTCTGTACGCTGCCTTTACCGGAAACCATGATGCCACATATTTCAACCAAACACAGCTACCCTTAAAATTGAATAGGCCTACATCATCAATAAGAAATATTTCATAAAAAAACAACCTGTGTTCGAGCGCTGTAGGGACAACCCAGTCGTATTATTGGTCAAGTCCGTATCGCAGACTATACGTATTATTGGTCAAGTCCGTATCGCAGACTATACGGGTCCAAAACAATGCTAATATGAAATGGTACTGTTTTCTTTGGCTGAAAAATCAATCCTTATACTAGACGCCGTCTAAACCGGAAATAATAATGTTCTTTGTGAGTTTCTCATCAAACAAAATTAGGCTTACCATTAAAACTGATGGAATCATTAATAATTTTAACATGTATATAAAGAACAGCATGTATTCGAGTCGAGCGGTAGAGAAAACCCTTTCAAAATTCTGAAAAGGTCCATAGCTATCGCTGTGCGGGTCCAATTGGTTTTAATTTGACCCGACTTGGTAAGGACTCCCTAATCTCTCTGTAAATGTCGAGGGAGATTAAATCCAATTAAATGTATTAAATTTAAACCGCTTTTCTCAAATCCTTTTTTTTTTCTGTACCTATGGGCAATGCTGTGTGATGTAGCATTTAATCAATTTTTTTTTTTTTTTTTTTTTGCAAGAGCACCATTAGGAAACACAGTACACGTTATTTCGTCTGCATGCTAGGTCATTAAAGGGGCAATTTCATATTCGCAATGATGGCAATTTTATTTAATAAAAAACCCGTATGAATTTAAAGACGAAAGTTCAAAATCAACAAGTGATTTAGTTTGTTTGTTATTAAAGAAGTGAATGGTGTTTTGTTTGCCAAACAATTGCTTTGAGGACCACTATTGATCAATAAACCAAATTCACCAGGAGCTCCAAAAACTATGCAAAAGCAATAATATCATGAAACCAATACAAATTGTACTAATAACCTTTGCAGCCCAGAGCAGACAATTTATTATTTATATCTTGCTTAAAGGAAAATAACAGAATTGTTTTTTTGCTAACAAAACAGTTGTTGTCAGTGTAAGCACTTATAAGTAATCAACCATATACATGAACTGACAAACCTGTAGAAGTTTGAGATCGATCAGCCAACTAACTGGGTCACGAGACAATACTGAAAAAGCGATTACAAATATTGCATTGCATCGATGCTAAAATAAAAATGAATAAAACGCTCACTGAGCGATAACTCCAAATGCGAAGTTAAATTATTTTTTTCTCATCAAATATGACATTTCAGACAGAAATATTTCAAGGGATTTGTTCAGCTATCATCATCATTGGACCGTGTAAGTTTTATGTAAAAGTGTGATCTTCACGATTTTTGTTTCTTACCAATTCTGTAACGTTCCTTTAAAATATAATGCCATAAAAAATGGACAAAGACCAATGCGGTTTTATGACGTCTAAATGGTTGGGTGTCAATCATTAATGCAGTAGCATACCCTCGATATATGTGCCACGCCCCCTCATGTTGGCACTTAGATAGAAGGATTTGGGGCTGCAATATTATTTTATTGAGTGTTGGAACTATTACTACTTGTTCCTCATTTGTGTATTTATATGTCGTTATATTTAATTGAAGTCTCATGGCAAATGATATAGGGCGATGCAATAATGTCTCTAAATTATTCATGGTTTGTTAATATTATACCAGTAAATGCAGTACATTTGTAGCTACACTATTCAGTAGCTATAAATGCGCAGAACACACGTCTAAATGGATCATTATATAACCCATAGACCTTTTCGCAAATACCGGGGCGCGCGCGTAAAGCTTGGAATTAGGTGCATTGTGGTCTTGCTGGTATCCAAACTTGATCCATATCTATCCCACAATGCACCTCATTCAACAGTCTGCGCTTGCGCATTGGTATTTGCGATAAGGTCTATGACCCTACAGGAAAATTAGCATAAAGTCCTGACCAAGAACCGGTGCTTAACCTGTTTAATGTACCATGCACAAAAACGTTTTTTTTAACGACTTCAATAAAATGCGTACGAAAATGAAATAACTAATAAAATATGATAGAATGGGTGCGTTACCCACGTTAGTCCTGGAAAAAAAAAACGCCACACACCGGAGTCGACCCAGGGAGGCTAAACGAACGCACCCTATGATAGCTTTGTCAAATAAAATCTTATATTTAATGGAGATAGCACTGTCTAATTCTTATCAACTGTTGATTGTGATGAAAAGGGGCACATCTCCAAACTTGTCCAGCTTTTACTTTCATAGCTCTTGGATTTATGTGGAAATTATGACACAAAATGTCAACCTTCCTATATGACCAGTGCAGTATCTTGCCTGCCAGAATAACCGAAGAAAGTACAAGGTCACACTTATTGTAAACAACGATATCATGTCCTATATTTAGACACCCGAGACCTTGCTTTTAACTGCGTCAACTCCACCCCTCATTTGCATATTGCATAATAATCATAATGACCAGGGGATTATAGAAGACACCTTTTTGTGACAGTTTGTAAACAAGTGTACTTCAACTACTCCTGGTCAAGATGTTTTATTGTTCTCATATTTAAAATTGAAATAATCCAAAAATCAACAATATTAACGCTCAAATGCACAACAACCGTTGCCTGAGTAAAATCCCTCTTGTTTTGTAAAATTGTGTGCACCTTTCGCTGGTCACCTCCACTTCAAAGTGCCCGCAAAACATTCTGCACTTTGCCGGCCTCCTGAGCGAGGAAAAGGGGCCCAATTTCATAGAGCTGCTTAAGCATAAAAAATAAGCTAAGCACAACCAAGCGTGCTAACCAGCTGAACTACCATATCACATGTACAATGTATGGCTGGTATCATGCTCATTGTTGCTAAGCAGGGATTCTCTGAGCAGAAATTTCTCCTAAGCAGCTCGATAAAGTTGGACTCGGGTCTCACAGAAGCCTTTATGGGCCTACCATCCACTGTAAATACAGGTTCAACTTAATTTACGAACAAGTGCAACCTGCACTGGGAAATAATGTGCTCGAAGATTTCGATATTTTATTGATATATCTGTTTATCTTACCCTGCAATTATGAGCGTTTACTCCTGCTGAAATCAAATCTAAAACTCACTTATGATCGACGGGGGTTAATCTTAACACATTCCAATCCGTCCACGCCAACAAAAAATTAGAAAAAGATCAAAACTCTCTTAATCTAAACACCGAGGTGATATGAGTGAAAATAACAAATCACTTACCGGGTATGATAAAAATTATAGCGCCCGTCAATATGAGATGATACGCTGAGCGAAACACGCCCATCCTCCCGGCCAACCGTTGCAAAGAAATCCGATCCATCGAGTTTAATTCCATTCCGGGCGCTACTGTTGTTCCAACATACTCAAGATCTTGCGCATTTGAAAAAAAAAATATTGCTCCGAGAACTTAACCGAAAACGGATCCCAGTATTGAAATTAAGCTCTGTTGTTGCAGCATAAAATAAGTGGTTCTCCTGTTGAATTTGGTCTGCATTAAAGACCTAAGATCATCAACAAAGTCTTGAAAGAGTTTGAGCAAAATGCAACAGCAAAATAAGGCAGTCGCTTTGAATCTTCCAAGAGCTACAAAGCACTCTGCAGATGCTACTACTCCACAGAATGGTCATGCAGAAACACAACTATCAAGTTCAGTGATGCTGAGGAGGTAGGACTGACGTATACGAACACCCCCGTGGATGTTGCCAATCTCACGGCACAAGACAAACTGTTATTACGGTAAATAAGCCGGCCCTGTACGAGTAAGTTCCACGACAGCAGTGGTCTATTCTATCCGCACACAGCGCCCGTACATCGACACACAAACCTCACCAGCCAGGCATACCACAAGCGGTGATCATTGTCTATCCCCACACTAATGATTTGCCACAACTTAGCCAAGTCGTCATTAATTATGCATGCAATTTACACAACGGCACGCGATTGGCCAACTGCCGATATAGTAAATGAGCCGTGACGACAGAACCATTAAAAAAACGAGCCTGTTATTATTTGACACAATGGTTATGACATTGATGAAAACAGGCCGTTTCGCTGGTGTCGTGCCACGGTTGTGTGTTTGCTTATTTGAGACATTTTTGAATTTTGGAAAGGGGTACCAATGTTTACAGAAAAACGCGTTTTTGAAAGAAGCAGCTGCTTGGTGACGTCATGAGCACTTTAACTAAGATCATGAAAACGAAGGGAAAAAACATGAACTTATTCAAACCTTGACCGCAACAATACATTGCCTATTGAAAAAATATATATATCTATATAATAAAGCGAGATATTCATTTTGCTTCAAGCTAGCTTCATACAGATAAATGAATTGCAGATTTTGTATTGTTTGTGAATATCAAAATATGGTCACTGCTAGAATGAGTCCAGTGGAAAATGTTTCCTGAAGTTGTTGTCACCTGACTTTACTCAGACTGCCATGCTAATTCAAAAATCTACGGTTGTTATGTGGGTTGTGTGCCAACCAATGAATGTAACATGAGGGAAAGATGTCACCAGCAGGGGTGTGTGAGTTTTCTTGTCGTTGTAGGGATGACATTTTGCTGGTTGGAACCTTTGTCCATTGCATTGACCTGTAAAAAAAATGCGGCATGTAGATCAAGCTAACGCAACTTGTATAATCGTGTTGTGAACAAAGGCATATTTTACATAATTACTCCGTCAGTAAATAAAAAGGATTATGGGTTCCTTGAACTTATGGCATTTGAAAAGAATTTATTACAATTCTACAGGTTAGTCAATTTATGGGCAACAAAATAGTCAGGTGTTTGGTATGGTATGATGTCCCCAACGAATATAAACTGCACTGGGATGCAGGTGGTCATTTTCGGTACCTTGAGTCCACAGGGAGACCAAAAGAACTCCATAGAGGAATTCATAAAGTCTTGTTGCTCCACGGGGAAACTTGTGTACAAAGTCTAGGGGAAACTGTGAAGTGCCAGGACAAAGGAGAACAAGTAAGGAATGTTCCACAAGGATACGTTCTTGAGAATGTGTGATTCACAAAGCAGCTTTATGCACAAGGAAATCGGAAGAGCAATCGCCCTGCATGCCTCTGAGATACTGATATTTTCTTGCTCCATAATACGGGTTTCCCGCTAGTAATACTAAATAAACAATTATGAGTACTTATAGATCAGCTCCTCTTTCTTGACACCCCCCCCCCCCCCCCTAAACTCGTCTATGGTGGATTTTCCAAATATCCGCGACGAAAAGTTAATTTCTTCAGCTTTATTTAACCGTATCTCTTTGGAACTCTTTGCATTGTGCATTTTTCCCTTTATCATACAATATAGACTGTTCTAATAATAATGCATACCTTCAGTTTCCTTGGGTTGTTTTCATTTTATTTTCTAGCCCCTTACAAAGAGTTGATTTTAACTTTGTTTAGGGCGAACTTGCATGAAACAGTTTGTTTTAATGTTGTGTAAACAATTTGTTTTTATGTAGTTTTAAACAACTTGTTAATTTGTAGTGTAAACAATATGTATTAATGCAATGTACACCATTTGTTTTAATGTCGAGGCATTTTCTCGTTCAACAACAGAAGAGAATACCTGTGGAATCGCTTTTCATTTTGTTCGTTACCACACTTTGACCAACACATTCACATACAGACCTTGTTGATATTGCCCAGGCATTGTTAGAAACGGCACGCGACTGGACTGTTCAGTATTCCATTTGAATTAAGAAGATGATAATGGAGTTAAAACAAACAATTACACCACAAATCTCTATTGCGATATTGATCGACCAGACAATAGTTTTTCGATCGTCCCAAACCGGGGTGTCCTTTGTCCACCTGGACCATGGCTGGACCGTCCGGAAACCAGCGATGGTCAACCCTTTGTTGTCAAACATAAAGTCAAGAGGAACAACAAGTGGCCAGCTAAGATTTCATCGCCGTTATACTTTCTTTTGTGATCTTTACAAATCGATGTTGCATTAATCCAGGGGATACTATCAGCTGGACAATGCAACAGGTTTTTGGGGGATTGGTTAAGGATCTTTGTCAGGAAGGGGCAACAGGTGGAGGAGTTGTGCAGGTGCTGTTTGGAAAAGAGTTTGGGAAGAGTTTACTCATGATTTACAAAATGATCAACTTCTTTTGTTGGGGAAGGTTACTTCAGAGATAATGAGTTGTTATTATCAATCTGCTCCGCGAAGGTTAATCTTTATACTGTCAGTACCTTTAAAAGTAGAGTCATGGTGGTAGTGTTGTTTTTTTGTCAAAGTAATGTTGATTTAAAGGCAAAGTTATAATGAAAGGTACAATAAAAGTCACTTGTGAAAGTTTCAGCTCATATTCTACTTGCTGAGAAAACATCACACAACTTTGCGTTCAAATACCTTTTTTGTCAAATCTAAAAGTTTCCACGTCATGGTAAACAAAACTTTGAGGCTTCATTTTTCGTCTTCTTATGCTCAATTTTTTAAATTATTTTTTTAAGTCTACTTCATTTAAAGGCAGTGGACACTATTGGTAATTACTAAAAATAATTGTTAGCATAAAACCTTACTTGGTAACGAGTAACGGGGAGAGGTTGATAGTATAAAACATTGTGAGAAATGGCTCCCTCTGAAGTGACGTGGTTTTCGAGAAAGAAGTATTTTTCAAAGAATTTGATTTCGAGACCTCAGAATTAGATTTCGAGGTCTCAAAACCAAGCATCTGAAAGCACACAAATTCGCGTGACCATTGTGCGACAAGGGTACTTTTTTTTCTTGCATTATCTCGCAACTTCGACGACTGATTGAGCTCAAATTTTCACAGGTTTGTTATTTTATGTTTGAGATACACCAACTATGAAGACTAATCTTTGATCTCGAGACCTCAGAATTAGATTTCGAGGTCTCAAAATCAAGCATCTGAAAGCACACAACTTCGCGTGACAATTGTGTTTTTTTTTCTTCATTATTATATCGCAACTTCGACGATCGATTGAGCTCAAATTTTTACAGGTTTGTTATATTATGCATATGTTGCGATACACCAAGTGAGAAGACTGGTCTTTGCAATGACCAATAGTGTCCAGTGTCTTTAAAGGACAATATGTTTTAGATGCTTGCTGAACAAAAATACCTGGTTCTTCACTACCCTGACTCACACAACGGATTAATTCAGGCCAATTTTTTATGATCACAAAAACCACGACCACTGTGTGCAACTATTTTTCATGTGTAAAAAAATCCTGTATAACACCTTTAAGTACATTCTTCGACGTTCATACACATACAATCCCCCGTCGCAAGACGTTACATTGACAATTGACCAACAAAGTGTCCGGCCACAGCAATACACAGCCGTTTAATCTTGTTCCACGGTCACGTGCTTAACTTTATGGGTATGCTTTCATGCATAAGCCGCTTATAATTTGTAAATCTTGTTTATCGCCCGTTAAAATTATGTCATTTTTGCATCGAGTTAAAAAGCAAAAATAAGTTTAGTTCAGCCCCATGTAGGACAGAAATTTTGAAAAAGTATTTCCGTTTTTTTTTTTGTTTTTTTTTACTCAACTGGAACATAATTTACACTGTTTTTATGAAACTGTTTTTTTTTGCACGACTTGTTTCTTTTCTTCTTACAAATAATTTTGAGTGGTCGCCTTGTTTCATCCGTTCTATGTTAAGAAACGTTCCAATTTACAATAGAAGGGGGCCTAAGCCAACATACCTCAAATATGTTAACGTATATCTAAATGGGATTATGTTTATGTCAGGTTAGTTAAATTCAAGTAGAGAGTTTAAAAAAAAGTTCCGTCAGAAATCTGAACTGTTAAAAACAGAAGAAAAACACAACAATTGATTCAAAGTTATTCACTACCGATAACCACAACAAAAAAGACTTTTAAGTCTTTTTTGTTCTACCCCATAGTAAGCCTAAGGACTTTAGGGGCCCAAAAATTAGGACTATTTTTACATGAACATTTTAAAAACAAAATAAAAGCAAAAATAAAGACTATTTTGATATGCACAGAAGAAAAACAACTACGGTTGATCCAAAGTATTTCCACAAATCGTAACCACAACAAACAAGACTTAATTTCCAACCCCAATGTAAGCTTTAAGACTTAAGGGGCCCAATAGAATTCCGCAAAAAATTAGGACTATTTTTACATGAACATTTAAAAAAAAACTTTTATTGATTCAAAGTATTTCCATAAACCGTAACCACAACAAACAAGACTTAATTTCCAACCCCAATGTACGCTTCAAGACTTAAGGGGCCCAATAAAACTCTGCAAAAAATTAGGACTATTTTTACATGAACATTTTAAAAACAACTTCTATTGATTCAAAGTAATTCCATAAACTGTAACCACAACAAACAAGATTTAGTTTCCAACCCCAATGTAAGCTTTAGGACTTTAGGGACCCAATACCAAACAGGTGTTTTGATATTATACCATACCATTGAGCTACCAAGGCTTATACACTTTATACCAACCCCAACTGGAAACCAACAAAGGCTTATTGATGTGACAGGGCACGTGCGTGGCTGACCGCCTGAACAAAGACACGGCACGCGTACTTCGCGAGCCCAGCTGCAACAATAAAAGAAAGCTCGTTGTACACCCCTGCCACCGAGGGGTCTAACTTGTTGATAGGGGTCCACTGTTTTTGTTACTGGCCTAAAGTTCTTCACGTCAAGGGGGCTTTTGAATTGGGGTTTGTGAATGGTTCGCCTACTTGAAAAGATCTCCAGTGGAGATAAGATAAAACAAGTTATTTTGTACGGTGTTAAAAGACTATGATATAATGAAATACATTTATTATGGATTATGTAAAGGAAGTTTGTGAAAAGGTCATTCAAAAGTTGCGTTATAGTGCGTAAAAGTTGTGGAATCTATATTGAACTAAACGGGAATGATAAAACATTAGTTTTACCATAAAATGCTTTATAGAAAGGTTTGCGGTAATGACTATCTCTATTGAGTTAGGGTGGTTCTGAAAAGAACCGTTGGTTTCAACTCCACGTTTAGATCAGTATGCTCTGATCGTCTTCTGGAGAAAGCTGAACCATCCCAACTCATTAGAGATAGTCATTACGTGGTGCTACCGCAAACCTTTCTATATCGTACTTCCACCATGCAAAGTTTCAAATCCTACATAAAATGCTTTATGACTGGTTATTTGTGTATTATGTATTACTATTTATTTATTGTAAAGGCGACCAAAAGACAATCAATATTGACTAGACTGCGACACGTAGGCCTGAAGTTGAATGTGTGTATACAATTCATTAAGAAATGTCAGGTTTAGATGTGGAAGGAAGATGTTTTTAGTGCATACCAGAACAAATTTCACTTTTTACACAACTGTAACGGAAAATAAAAACTGAGTTTAAATTCAATTGAACTAACACACCGTCGAAATGGAGTCCCACAACCAACCTTGGATTTTTACTCGGCAAACCTCCAATAACGTCTAACGGTTTTTATTATTAACACTGTCATGTATGTACGGTCCCTCATTCACAAACAGAGTAAAAAACAGTTATTGTTACAGTTCGGGCCTAGAGTACACAATAATAATAAAAAATAGACTGCAGCGCAAACAAAACAAAACAAGATGGGAACAAAGACAACGGATACTGAATGGGAAACGAACGAGGCGCTAACGGTGTGTGAACCACAACATGGTATGGTGGCTAAAGTCACCATGGGCCAGGGGTGAAAGAAAGCGTGTCCGGGCCCAGAGACAAAAGATCCCCTGCTCGGAAGGCCATTTGCTCCGGGGCTCAGACGTCCCAATCCATGCTCGCAGCGCGTGTATGAGTTTTCGTAAGCAGCCGATTTCACAAAACGATAGGATTAATCCTATCTCGAGTTAGGACGAGTAACCCGTCGTAACTTAGGATGGGTTCAATGCGTCCTAACGTTTTCGTATACGGAACTAAACTCGTCCCAAGTCTTAAGATTAATCCTTAGTTGGAAAGGGTTTACGGCTGGGGTCGATTTCACAAAGGGTAACTTAGTACTGGTCCTATTATTAACAGCTTAAGTCTGGTCATAAGTTAGGACGAGTTACTCATCCTAACTTGACATAACTTGACACTTAACTCTTTGTGAAATCCACCCCTGGGCCCAATTTCATTAGCCCAAAAAGTTGCTTAGGGTGAAATTGTTGCCTATAGATAAAACAGGATTACCAACCAAATTTCCACATGATTTTCAGGATAAGCAAACAACAGCTTAATACCAGTAACAAGCAAATGCAACAAATGGAAATTTTGTTGGTAACCCTGTTTTTATCAAGGAAGAAAATTTCATGCTAAGCAAATATTGTGCTTAGCAGCCCTATGAAATTGGGCCCTGGCGCTTCAGCTAGAAAGAGGTCACGGGTTCATAATTTGTTACCCACCCTCTCTCCCTCTCTTACTGACTCCTCTTCAGCGTGCCACGTGCTTGCATTCCCAGCGTCTAAGCTTGGCTGTGGGATTCAGATTAATCAATCATTCAAAATGATCGGCGGGAAAATGCTATTAATGACAAACTAATGGTGGAACTTGATGCACTCATGAATAAAATATGTATCACTTAAAAGTATTGGATGTACCACCACAGTGAAAATACATGTGGGTTTTATTGCTGATACAGTATTACCTGTACTTGTGATGTCACGAGTCTGATATTTTGATGAAATAATTAGTATGATATTTTTTCAAACACTACAATACTTTTCTCCGTTCATGTTTTTTTTTGTTAAGGGTCTATGTACTTTTTCCTAACTCAAAACACAATATCCACATATTTACACTAAACTTACACAGTTTGACGATCATAATAGTAGAAGCTTTCCTTGAAATTTTACTGACTGAGGTGCAGCAGTTTTTGAGAAATGAGTAAAACAAATAATTTTCGTCTCAGTTTTATCATGTAAAAACGTATTAACCAGTTATGCTATGGTTTTGGTATAACATCATAACTGGTTTATGGGATTTTACATGCTAAAATAATGTTGGTCTTCCTGTAAGAAGAAAATTATTTTGTGACTTGTTTTACTCATTTGCTCAAAAACTACAGAACCTCAGTTAGTAGTATTTGAAGGGGAGCTTTCCACTATCATTATCTTCAAGCCCTGTAAGTTTAATGTAAATCATTCTGTGGACATTTTGAAAAAGTACCCGAATCCTTTAAGACATAGTACATGTATATCGTGAATATGGGAACCATGGGAACAAAAGGAACGTAGAGTAAGAGACACATTAGGTCAATAACAAAAGCTAAATTTAAATGGGCTGGACACACTGCCCGAAGAAATTACATAATGGATACAAACAAGAATAATGAATATTATGACAACCCAGGGAAAAGGAAATGAGGTAGACAGAGGAGAAGATGGAGGAATGACATCAGGGTGTACGCAGGAACAACATGGACCAGAACTGCAAGAAATAGAAATGAACGTTTACACGAGGAGGGCTACATCTTACACTGGAAAAAGAAAGGAGGTAGACAGAGGAAAAGATGGAGGGATGACATCAGGGTGTATGCAGGAACAACATGGACCAGAACTGCAAGAAATAGAAACGAGGAGGGCTACATCTTACACTGGAAAAGGAAAGGAGGTAGACAGAGAAGAAGATGGAGAGATGACATAAGGGAAACAACATGGACCAGAACTGCAAGAAATAGAAATGAGGAGGGCTACATCTTACACTGGAAAAGGAAAGGAGGTAGACAGAGGAGAAGATGGAGGGATGACATCAGGGTGAATGCAGGAAACAACATGGACCAGAACTGCAAGAAATAGAAACGAGGAGGGCTACATCTTACACTGGAAAAGGAAAGGAGGTAGACAGAGGAGAAGATGGAGGGATGACATCAGGGTGAATGCAGGAAACAACATGGACCAGAACTGCAAGAAATAGAAATGAGGAGGGCTACATCTTACACTGGAAAAGGAAAGGAGGTAGACAGAGAAGAAGATGGAGAGATGACATAAGGGAAACAACATGGACCAGAACTGCAAGAAATAGAAATGAGGAGGGCTACATCTTACACTGGAAAAGGAAAGGAGGTAGACAGAGGAGAAGATGGAGGGATGACATCAGGGTGAATGCAGGAAACAACATGGACCAGAACTGCAAGAAATAGAAACGAGGAGGGCTACATCTTACACTGGAAAAGGAAAGGAGGTAGACAGAGGAGAAGATGGAGGGATGACATAAGGGTGTATGCAGGAACAACATGGACCAGAACTGCAAGAAATAGAAACGAGGAGGGCTACATCTTACACTGGAAAAGGAAAGGAGGTAGACAGAGAAGAAGATGGAGAGATGACATAAGGGAAACAACATGGACCAGAACTGCAAGAAATAGAAATGAGGAGGGCTGCATCTTACATTGGAAAAGGAAAGGAGGTAAACAGAGAAGATGATGGAGAGATGACATAAGGGAAACAACATGGACCAGAACTGCAAGAAATAGAAATGAGGAGGGCTACATCTTACACTGGAAAAGGAAAGGAGGTAGACAGAGAAGAAGATGGAGGGATGACATAAGGGTGTATGCAGGAAACAACATGGACCAGAACTGCAAGAAATAGAAATGAGGAGGGCTACATCTTACACTGGAAAAGGAAAGGAGGTAGACAGAGAAGAAGATGGAGAGATGACATAAGGGAAACAACATGGACCAGAACTGCAAGAAATAGAAATGAGGAGGGCTGCATCTTACATTGGAAAAGGAAAGGAGGTAAACAGAGAAGAAGATGGAGAGATGACATAAGGGAAACAACATGGACCAGAACTGCAAGAAATAGAAATGAGGAGGGCTACATCTTACACTGGAAAAGGAAAGGAGGTAGACAGAGAAGAAGATGGAGAGATGACATAAGGGAAACAACATGGACCAGAACTGCAAGAAATAGAAATGAGGAGGGCTGCATCTTACATTGGAAAAGGAAAGGAGGTAAACAGAAAAGAAGATGGAGAGATGACATAAGGGAAACAACATGGACCAGAACTGCAAGAAATAGAAATGAGGAGGGCTACATCTTACACTGGAAAAGGAAAGGAGGTAGACAGAGAAGAAGATGGAGGGATGACATAAGGGTGTATGCAGGAAACAACATGGACCAGAACTGCAAGAAATAGAAATGAGGAGGGCTACATCTTACACTGGAAAAGGAAAGGAGGTAGACAGAGAAGAAGATGGAGAGATGACATAAGGGAAACAACATGGACCAGAACTGCAAGAAATAGAAATGAACGTTTACATGAGGAGGGCTATACATCTTACACTGGATCAACACATCCTAAATGATGATGATGAGGCATATCCAAACCAAGAAAAAAATTATTTTTGTTTTTTAAAGGGGGGGTACAATAGGTCTAGATTGCTATTACGAAGGAAAACAATGAGGATCTAAAAAAAAATCCAGACAAAGAGTTGAACAAAGGAGGGTCCACCATTGTGGGTACGAAAGTGCTTCAGGGCGGCCGTAAGCCAGACACATTTATTTTCTTTCAGTTTGTAATAAATTGTGTGTTCCTTGCTCGAAAAATTTGGCCTAGCTTGCTGGGCACATCTACCACTACGACTTTAGTGCATTCCCGTTTTCATTTGAGTGCACTGGACACGTTTGGTAAATTTCAGACTAGGTTTTTATGTATGCATAAAATATACAGTAAACAATAAACCTGTGAAAGGTTGGGCTCAATTGGTCGTTGAATTTGCACGAAAATAATGAAAGAAAAAACAGCACTGTTGCATTATTTATGTGCTTTCAGTCAGATGCATAATAAAAGGCTTTCAGCTGAAGTCGTTTACTATTTGAGTAATGAATTACCTCTTTCTCAACTCCAGAGGGAGCCGCTTCTCACAATATTATATCGTACCACTCTCCATTGCTCGTTACCAAGTAAGCGTTTTATGCTAACAATTATTTGAGTAATTACCAATAGTGTCACTGCCTTTAACATTCACCTCTTAATGTCAGACACACCCTCATAATGACACCCTAAAATGGTGTCTGGCAAGTTCCGTTCATATCTCGTGGTTAGGCGTTCAGCAACCAGACGACAAAAAGTACAGGTAGCCCAGTCGGTGTCAAAACGGTGCAGGGATCTTTAAATTCAAATGAAATGAAATTGGAATGATTGATGTCAAACGCCACATGCTGTAAGATTGATCCCCACTTGGGGCATATTAAACGTTGGTCGTGATACAAGAGAGTTGTAACTCACCATCTCACAGTAGCAATAATTGGCAGCACTTTAGTACTCATTTGCCTTGCTCCTCCCCTAGTGGACGGTTTTTCTATGGTGACAAAGGTCTTGTTACACTAAATACTCGTTCGTGTGTGTTGTGTTGTCATGAATATAGTCTCCGAAAAAGACTCTTTTAACTAGGAAAAAAACCGTCCGGCCATTAAATGAACACGTTGCCTTGGATCGGTCGAGTTGGTCTTTGAAAAGCGTTTGTTAACCGTTTGTTATAAACTGCATATGGGTAGAAAGATGTTGTAACAGTAGAATACAATGATCCACCCAAACAAGCCTCGAAATTGCAGTTTTCTTTTTACCTCGTCGACTAACACGGGCGTCCATTTATGGGAGTCAAATTTTTGACGCCCATAAATGGCCGACCGTGTTAGTTCGCACAGTAAAAGGAAAACCACGCAAATTTGTATGGATCATTGTATTCTGCTTTCAAAACATCTTTCTAACCATATACATTTTATAAAAACGGTTACAAACGCGTTTTATAGACCAACTCGTCCGTTGACTTCTAAGTATTTTTAAAATAAGCGGTTTGCAACGACTAATTCTATTTTCTCTTTAATCTTAAATAACGGGAGGGGGGGGCGAAACTGTACAGAAAATTTGAGGCAACACAATATATGAACCTCTCTTGCGGGTTGTGGTGGTTCCGAAAAGAACTATAGCAAGTGTAATAATTTGACGTTTCCACAAGTAGACTCTGATCGTCTTCAGGAAAAATCCTGAGAAGAAAAGGCATGCGGGTGTTTCTAAAAGACTTGAAATTGCTATGGAATTCCTTTTTAAATTTGAAATGGTTCATCCTCTAATTTATACCGGCATTTTCATACAGAGCGTATTATACAAAAATACATACTATTTTAGCAGAAAGGGGATTTTTAATCAAGAAAACGGTCCTTTGAAACTTATTAATAACTTATGTAATTAATAACCGTTTTTTTAAAACACTGCGGTTGAGATTCCAAAACCGTCATCTCTTTATTATAAAATGAAAAACATAATTTTTCCACGATACATTGCAATTTGCAAGACATTAGACCGGCTATTGCCCTGTCAAACGCCCGACTGCACAAACAACGGTATATAGGCCTACGGGGCGACACAGCGGGTGAGAAATTAAAATTGCTATGCATCCACTGTGGAGCTTAACAGCATGCAGCTTTTCTTCGTTTTATTAACATGTCTCCACTTTTCAATGGGGTGACTTCATGCTGAATAAACTTCAACCGTTAACTGCGCCATTTCCCCGTTTGCACGACCTCTGTGATGCAAATGAGGGTTTCCTAAAAAAATACATCAAAAAAAGGAGGAAAATAAAAGCCCACTCTCTGCGGAACAACTCGAGCGTGACGTCAAGGTTTAATGTATGCATAACTGAACAGCTGCGCGAGTTCAGTTGGTCATGGTGTTTGTTTCGCAATGTGCAGCGCTATCAAACCATGGGGGAAGGAAAAACAGTTAGAGAAGAGCACAGTGCAACGGATGTTTGCTTTTTGTTTTCGTTCACTTGTCTTTTTCTTCTCTTTTTATTTTCCGCTTGGGGAATACAAAGAGGCACCAGCCGGTTCCAGCTGAGTGGTTTTCGTACGTATTCAAACATTTTTCCCATGGTTGCTTTGGTGTTTCAACAGGCCAAGAAAACCTGCTCGTTCCGCCCCATTTGGAAAATAAGTCCTCTTGTTTAAAAAAGAGGTAAAACTAGTTATTTTGTGATTGGAATTACATAGGCTATTCAAGAAGCACCTGTGGTGTATCCGGGGATTGATGCGTTTAACAAATAGGCATCTGGTTGTTACGGCAAATGCTCCAACCGTTTTTCTTTGTGACTCAAAAACATTGCATTACACTGTTCACCGCGATGTATAATAAATTTGAATCCAAAATGAATGTCATGAATTTTGGAGACACTTCAATGGAACTCACCATGTTTTTTTTTATCAGCCGAACACGACCCATTTAAACAAGCCCGCAGAGATAAATGCTGTCACAAATTTTAGAATGCTCATTGATGTATAGTTAAACCTGAAATAGTAATGTTATAAACCAAAACAAAAACCTCAACGAAAAACAAACTTGCTTAATTTACTAGTTTTTCTATCAATTTGAAACTCCCTTTTTGGCTGGTTGTACAGTTGTTGTGCATCTTATGTTACAAGCGTTTGATTGTTGAGAGTTGTTACCTACTTCTGCGACAGACAGACACTGTAATTTACCTAAGTTTAAAAAGCAATTGTTTTATATTTTACAAAGAAAATCTATATTTTATAAGAATATTGAGATACTGCACAAGTTTATAAGAGTGTTATGTGTACGTCCGGTACTAGGCTATTATTTGTGTGATAGTTTATATTCCCGTTATTGTCGTGATGCCAAAACAGAGATGTGTCAATTGTTACAGATGTTTCAGCACAGCGCATTCATTGCTAACCCGTCCAACAGTACGGCATTGTCATGGTTGTGTTTTTATTTGGCACCCCTACTGCGAAACGTCAGTGTGCAGGCGGCTACGCCCTCTACGTTGAACAAAGGAAGCACGAGATAAAGTCTAATCAGGCGTGCTGCACGCGCGGCTATTATTATTTTTGATATTACGAGCCGGCTCCTGTGTCCGCACAACAGAAGAAAAGTGTTAATAATAGCTCTCTAAATAGTGTTTATTTTCGCTTCAGCACATGCCAAATTTTCGGTTGAAATTTATTTATAGCTGGGCGTTTGAAAACAATGTGTTGTTCCCGGAAGGCTAGGATTGATGTGGGGGTCATTTTTTTATGTGGAATGATTTAAAGTCTTTGTTCGTAAACGAATAACATGGAATAACAAAAAAAAGTTATATTGTGAGAATTCATTCTATATTAATAAGATGTTTAATGTTTTAAGGACAATGGCCACTATTTGTCAAAGACCAGTCTTCTCACTTGGTGTATTTTAACATAATATGCATAAAATAACAAACACAATTCGAGCTCAAATGGTCGTCGAAGTTGCGAGATAATCATGAAAGTAACACAACCTTGTCACACATGGTTGTGTGCATTCAGATGCTTAAAATCGAGACCTCAAAATCTAATTCTGAGGTCTCAAAGTCAAATTTGTGGAAAATTACTTCTTTCTCGAAAACTACGTTACTTCAGAGGGAGCCGTTTCTCACAATGTTTTACACAATCAACAGCAGCTCCCCACAAGTAAGGTTTAATGCTAATTGCCAATAGTGTCCACGGCCTTTAAACCAAATTGTCGGCAATCTCGCGGTACTTCTTTTTTATTTTGTAAATCCTACGTTCCTCGTGTAAGTATTACAAACGCTTCCCCTATGTTGGAACATATTTATAAATAACTAGCGTTTGAAAACAATGTGTTGTTTAGGGAAAGCTGGTATAAATGTGGGGTCCCTTTTTTATATGCTGGGCGATGTTATGTCTTTGTTTGTAAACGAAAAAACATGGCATAAAAAATGCCTGTGTGAGATTAGGGGCCTATACTATTGAGATAATATGGGTATAGGAGGCTTTGTTGGACCAAATTCTTGAAAAATCTTGCTGTATTTCTTTGTTATTCTGTCAATCCTAGTTGCTTTTGTAAGAGTGTTACATATCGCTCCACCGGAGGGGCGTTTTTTGTATCTTTTGTATTTTTTTTTTTTGCAGATCGATTATCATACCTCTGCACTCACACACACTGAAAATGCAACAAGCTAGCCTTCCTCAATATAGGTTTCTAGCACTTACCTTATACCTGGAGATGTCCTTCCAGAGATCTTAAACAAAACCCAGTTTTAGATATGAGAGGGGAAACCCACGCAAGAGTCCTGACCGATGCATGGATTCGAACCGCGGGTTCCACAGAGGTGAGATCAGGCAGATAAAGGCATACCTGGATGCCCCATTGTCCCTAACGTCATATCTGCATTCTCCAGCATAGGTGTCATAGTATAAATACCGCACTTTGGGAGTAAGACAATTAGCCTTTTTGAAGGACTAGACATATAGATTTGGTGAATACAGACACACCAAGTGGTATACATGCCGTGGTCATGTCCACCACCATGCCCTATATACCTCAAAATGGCCCACAATAGCTTGCAACCGTGACTGAATTCAGAAACCTATATACTTGAAAAGTATACTGTGTTCTATTCTCGCGTTTAGATAACTTTCCGTATCACGCCACCACTTGTTCACTAATTTTTACAAAAAGGGAATTATTTCATGGAGTTAAATTAGATTTCATATCGAATGAAAAAGTGGTGGCATGATACGTAAACTTTTCCTCGCACTCCCTTGGTTCTGACATAGGCCTCATAATTAAAAAACACCATCCTTAATTACACTTCATGTACACTTACCTCGACTCGTTCCCGTTGAGGAACTCGTCTAACAACCGATGCCCGGGTCAATTAGAGTGCGCCCTCTCGTGTTTCAACTATGCCTGTTGTGAAATCTACACGTGGTAATCAAGCAAAAGCTTCACGAACATACTCATGTTTGATAGTTTCCACTGAAGCTTATTGAAGGCACCGAGCACCTTTTGTATTACTTCCATTAAACTTGATTCAAATAAGGTCCTCTCTCCACATTTTAAAGACAGTGGACACTATTGGCAATTGTCAAAAACTAGCCTTCACAGTTGGTGTATCTCAACATATTTATGCATAAAATAACAAACCTGTGAAAATTTGAGCTCAATCGGTCATCGAAGTTGCGAGATAATAATGAAAAAAAAATAACCCTTGTCACACGAAGTTGTGTGCTTTAGATGGTTGATTTCGAGACCTCAAGTTCTAAATCTGAGGTCTCGAAATCAAATTCGTGGAAAATTACTTCTTTCTAAAAAACTATGGCACTTCAGAGGGAGCCGTTTCTCACGATGTTTTATACCATCAACCTCTCCCCATTACTCGTCACCAAGAAAGGTTTTATGCCAATAATTATTTTGAGTAATTACCAATAGTGTCCACTGCCTTTAAGCTGAACACCAGTCGCATACATAACAACCAAACTAGCTGACCGCATTTTTCCTAAAGAGTGGCCAATCCTAATAGGCTAATACCGAGAGATTGCTGTCTTCGCCGTTAGTGGCATCCTTCAATAAGAAAACTGGGAGGCTTCTTCCCTTTGGTAGAGTTGAGGACTTCACAACCATGCTGTCATCAAGCAGCCAAGTTGCACTAGCCATCCTTACTCCATGCGCTAACCAAGGCAAGTCTCAGGGACAACTGATGAGAGTGAGTATAACCCAGATCTCAAGTGATCCATCATATAAAACCACGCAAGCAAGTATCAAGAGACCCACAGTGACTTAGTGTGAGCAAGTGATCAAGATAACAAGAAACGAAGTGACCAAAATGACCAAGTGTGACCAGTGGAGGAAGGAAATTTCTTCCTCCATGGTGTGACCAAGAGACCATTAAGTATAAGTAATCAAAGGGATCGTGAGAAAATGGAGAACAATCACCCATCTCAGATTCGCTGATGACATTCTCATCTTCAGTCACACCCACGAGAACTCCAGGGAATGATTCAGTAGCTTGCAGAAGAAAGTATTAAGGCGGGCCATAACATGAACATGAAGAAAACAAGGTTCATGATAAGTAACAATACGCAAAACTTCCAAAAGCGGTTCAGTGTAAAGATTTGGAGATTAGTA
This sequence comes from Asterias rubens, assembly GCF_902459465.1. Classification (NCBI taxonomy): domain Eukaryota; kingdom Metazoa; phylum Echinodermata; class Asteroidea; order Forcipulatida; family Asteriidae; genus Asterias; species Asterias rubens. The sequence continues at coordinate 3,906,943 of NC_047078.1, forward strand.
GACCACTATATGGACAAGAAGATCACCTTCAACAACGAAACAGGAGAGAAAATAAAAAGAAGAACCAAGTTAGGATGGATGAAGTTTGCCACACTGAGCTACATCTTTAAAGACCACACCCTTCCTGTATTCCTGATGAAAAGGCAGGTATTCGATCAGGGCATCATACCTGTCCTATCGTACGGTGCTGAGTATGGACGACAACCAAACGACTAAAGAAGAAACTTAGGGTGACAGAGAAGGCTATGGAAAGGATTATGACAGGAGTAACAAAGAAGGACAGGGTGACGAATGAGGACCTAACAAATATATCAAGAGTGCAGGAGTGCAGGATATTATCAAGACGATCAAATCAAAGAAGTGGAGATGGGCAGGCCACCTATGCAAGGAGGCAAGACAAGAGGTGGGCATGCAAAACAACCAACTGGACTCCAACAAACTGGAGAAGAAAAAGAGGGCGACAAAACAGAACATGAAGAGGTGAAATGTACATACAGGGACATTGCTTGGCAACAGACAGCGCAAGATAGAGTGAGATGGAGAATTGGTGAAGAGGCCTTCCTCCTGCAATGGAGTAAAGCTGGCTAGACGACGAATCAACACACGATTATTTCAGTGCACTGACCAAGTGACCGAGAGACTATGGAGAAAGGACTTCCTTAATGGAAATACCAAGTGACCAAATATCAAAATGACCAAAATGTCAAAGTGACCACGTGAGCACTTCAGCAAGTGACCATAGACCATGCAATGGTGACCAAAGTGCCCAAGTATTCAAGAATAACAGCAAAAGCTTCAGTGACGTTTTTATTTTCACTCAAGTTTAAGCATTCTATCCTCTATCCTCTTCTATCATCTTTACTTGCCTATCAGAAAAGGTCTTCATTAGAAAAGAAGAACAACAGTAATTACACTAATTTTAACATCTTACGATTTTGACACAATAATTTTGTTATTAATAACAAAATAAAAAAGCCTACGACACCCGGTATTCCCAGGCGGTCTCCCATCCAAGTACTAACCGGGCCCGACGTTGCTTAACTTCGGTGATCGGACGAGAACCGGTGTATTCAACGTAGTATGGTCGTAGGCGATCATTTGAGGCCTTTGTACATATTTATTGACAATCTCGTGTGCCATATCATTGGCATATTTCGGGATTGCGCAAGTCAGCTGGGTGGCATTCCTTCCTCCATGATTATACTACATTCAATACACGTGCCCTTCCCCCTTTGGAGTAGGGCACGTTACCACAACCGTACTGATTATGATCAGAAGTAACCAACTCGGTGATCGTTGACCACTTGACCACATGAGCAAGTGATTAAGTGACCAAGTTCCCATTAATCAAATTCTCCGATTTCTACTTGCCGGACGGTCAGTGGTTTCATTATTAATAACAAATAAAAAGCATACGACACTTGAAAAGGACTATACATTTAAACGAGAATAACAGAAATAACGCAAATTTTGGTGTCAGACGATTATTAGATAATTTTCAATGCTAAAATAACATTTCCGTTATCAACAACAGTGACATTTTTGTTTATGTAAAAACAAATTAATAAAAAGCCTACGACACCCGGTATTCCCAGGCGGTCTCCCATCCAAGTACTGACCGGGCCCGACGTTGCGAGAACCGGTGTATTCAACGTAGTATAGACCTTATCGCAAATACCAATGCGCAAGCGCAGACTGTTGAATGAGGTGCATTGTGGGATATATATGGATCAAATTTGGGTACCAGCTAGACCACAATGCACCTAATTCCAAGCTTTACGCGCGCGCCCCGGTATTTGCGAAAAGGTCTATGGTCGTAGGCGATCGATTGAGGCCTCAATACATATTTATTGACAACCTCGTGCGCCATACATTAGCATATTTTGGGGACTGCGCAAGTCAACTGGTTCACCGAAGTTAAGCAACGTCGGGCCCGCAAGTCAACTGATTCACCTGTAGTAGTACTCAGTCAGAAATCCTTCTCGCTCACATTGGAGGCTCTCACTAAGTTTAAGCTGAACACACAGTCGCACAAACCATGCAACTTGTATTGGCCACTTGATCTCGAACAGTTAACAAAGGCCCTCGTGGGTGGTCATGGTTTCACCACTCGCGTGTGCGCATGCCCAGTGGTCTCCCGTTCAAGTTACTTGGGACCGACCGAGGCTCTACGAAGCTGCCCCGGGCCACGAAGGCCTTGACAAAAGGCTACTATGTAGAGGGATGTGATAACCGAGTAAAACCTTAGTGGTATGGTATAACCATATATTAAAGATGGTATATTTCCCATGGAGGACCATCGTTGGGACCACTTGACCACGGTCAGTAAAATGTCATCACCAAAATCTCCGACATTATCACTCATCACTGGTTTCACTGCGCGACTCTTATCAGCCGTTATCATTACAGTAATTGTTTTATAAACATTCACCCTGGAGCCCACTTCCCCCAAGGCCAGTGATTCGGACCACATTGGTCTATCTTGCTGGTACTATCAACGCACGGTATTGGTGGGTGTCTGCATCACATCATCAAGAACGTCAAATTTTTACATAAATAATGTGCAATGCTAAAAAAACGCATTTCCGCAAGCTCGTCAGACGATTTAAAAAAAAAAATTTGAGCAATACTATACAGAAACGAGAATAACAGTAATAACGCAAATTTTAGCGTCAGACGACTTTTGCTTAAAATTATTTTTGCTAAAAAAGCATTTTTGTTATTAATAACAAAATAAAAAGCCTACGACACCCGGTATTCCCAGGCGGTCTCCCATCCAAGTACTGATCGGACGAGAACCGGTGTATTCAACGTAGTATGGTCGTAGGCGATCATTTATGGCCTTTGTACATATTTATTTACAACCTCGCGTGCCATATCATTAGCATATTTCGGGATTGCGCAATTCAGCTGTCGGATTACCTACATTCCATAACGTGTATAGCGCGTCGAGGTAGCTCTGATTCTTAAAAAGCTCAACAGCTATACCAGAGGTAAGTGTGTCACTCCATAGAGCTAGAAGGAACTGGGTCATAAAACACTCAAGCGTGCGTGACGTTTCAATGATTCAATACACCATGTTCATTGCACAATCATTCGAGTGATGGAAATTAGTTTTACAACTTAAACAAAAGAAAGAAAAAAGAGAGGTAAATCAAGCTTTTATGCAGAGGCATATTGTCCGATAACGAAAACTCTAACCAACTCAGTTACCATCTTTGACCAAGTGACCACTTGGCCAGCCAAGTGCGGAGATCGAGAGCAAATGACCAGGACAGTCACCATGCGGCAAGTCATCACTTAATGTTCACCAAAATCTACGATATATCACTCATCACTGGTTTTACTGTGACTCTTATCAGCTGTTATCATTACAGTAATTGTTTTATAAACATTCACCCTGGAGCCCACTTCCCCCAAGGCCAGTGCGGAGTCTGACCACAGGGCTTTACTTGCTAGTATCAAGGTATTGGTGTCTGCACATCATCAAGAAAACTTTGGGGGAGAGGACTTCACAAACATGTATCAAAATAACCAAGTAAACTCAGTGACAATCGTTTACCCTGTGCAGTGACACGTAGCAAGTTAATGACTGAGTGACAAAGTGCATCATTGTACGTGAATTCCCAGTAGCTAACTATAACCAAAAATCTCCGACTTTTACTCGACGGTGTCAGTTTCACTTTGACTTTTATCAGCTGTTATCTCTAATTTAATTGTTTTGTTAACATTCACCCTGGAACCCACTTTCCCAGGGCCAGGGATGATCCTGGCACACTAGCCTAAAAAAAACTAACTGGTGTCAAATAACAGAAGGTAATGCTGAAGAGCTTTTAAGCCATGTTTAAGCATTCTATTGCACCTCTTTTTTTTTGCCACTTGAAAACATTTAAAACGTAGGCCGAATGACACATATTTTAGCGTCGGACGATTTTTACATAGACTTTGAGCAATACTATACATTTAAAACGAGAAAAAACACAGTAATAACGCAAATTTTAGCGTCAGACGACTTTTACATAAAATAATAGTGTGCAATGCTAAAAAACATTTCCGTTATTAATAATAAAAAGCCTACGACACCCGGTATTCCCAGGCGGTCTCCCATCCAAGTACTGACCGGGCCCGACGTTGCTTAACTTCGGTGATCGGACGAGAACCGGTGTATTCAACGTAGTATGGTCGTAGGCAATCATTTGAGGCCTTTGCACATATTTATTGACAACCTCGTGTACCACATCATTACCATATTTCGGGATTGCGCAATTCAACTGGGCGGCATATACTACGGGGATTTTTCGGAGTTGCACATACTACATTCGATAACGTGCGTGACACTTCGTAGCATAATGTTTTCACCGATTATTGCACAGTTAGTAAGTTTGATCTGGTTTGATCATCTCCCTTCATGGTTCGATAAATCCTTCTGTCTCATCCACACACCACTAGAGGTCAATCACTCACATGAGCTGAACACCCAGTCGCATAAACCATGCATATAAACCAAACTACCGCTGGCCACTTTTTTTCGTATAAAAAAGTGTCTGCACAGTGGCATCCTTCAAGAAACTGTCAGGGCCCGAAGCCCACTGTGGAGGAACTGACTTCACAACAATGTAATAACCATGTGACCAACTCACTGACGCTATCGTTGACCCATTTACTACTTGTGACCATTGTGAGCAAGTGACCAAGTATTCGAGAATAATCATAGCAAAGCTTTTTTGACATTAAAATAAATTTCACTCACTTAAGTTTGAGCATTCTGTTGAACCGCTTTACTAGCCCATTTGAAAAGGTTTACATTGAAAAACAAGACAACAGTGAATACACCAATTTTACTATCTATTGACTTGGACACAATTATTTTGTTATACTAATAGAGCATTTTTGTTATTAATAAAAAAATAAAAAGCCTACGACACCCGGTATTCCCAGGCGGTCTCCCATCCAAGTACTGACCGGGCCCGACGTTGCTTAACTTCGGTGATCGGACGAGAACCGGTGTATTCAACGTAGTATGGTCGTAGGCGACCAATTCAGGCCTTTGTACATATTTATTGACAATCTCGCGTGCCATATCATTAGCATATTTCGGGATTGCGCAATTCAACTATGCGGCATACTACATTCAATAACGTGCGTGGCACTTCGTAGCACAATGTTTTTGTACCTATAAACTCTTCTCTCTGACTCACACACCACTAAAATGTCAATCACTCATTAAGCTGAACAAAAAGTCGCATACTGCATAAACCATGGATGTATAAATGTTCCTGCGACACGCACCCCGTGGTAGCATAATTATTTTCAGAGTCCACATTCGACATGTGCACAATGATACTAAACTCGATGCTTGATAGAAAAAAATCAAAGCAGAACATAGTTCGCACATAATGCACGGACTTTTGCAATAAGAGGTCAACCATTTATTCTTAATTTTTAAAAGCTAAACACGAGTCGCATCACGGTCGATGATCTAACAAGCCGGCTACTTAAAAAAGAAAAACAAAAGTTTGTTCAAGCTATAGTATGCAGAGGAGGCGTGTCCGGTAACCAAGTAAAACTATAACCCTGACCCAGTTACCATCTTTGACCAAGTGACCAAGTGACCACAAGTGATCGAGAGCAAGTGACCAGGAGACAGTGACCATGCGGCAAGTCATCACGTAATGTTCACCAAAATCTCCGAAATATCACTCATCACTGGTTTCACTGCGCGACTCTCATCAACTGTTATCATTACAGTAATTGTTTTATAAACATTCACCCTGGAGCCCACTTCCCCAAAGGCCAGTGCGGACTCTGGCCACAGGTCTTTACTTGACCAACTCACTGATGCCATCGTTGACCCATTTACTACTTGTGACCATTGTGAGCAAGTGACAAGTAGGCTATTCGAGAATAATTATAGCAAAGCTTTGTTGACATTATAATAAATTTTCACTCACTTTAGTTTGAGCATTCTGTTGAACCGCTTTACTAGCCAATTTGGAAAGGTTTACATTGAAAAACAAGAACAACAGTGAATACACCAATTTTACTATATGATGCCTTGGACACAATTATTTTGTAATGCTAAAAGATCATTTTTGTTAGTAATAAATAAATTTAAAAAAGCCTACGACACCCGGTATTCCCAGGCGGTCTCCCATCCAAGTACTGACCGGGCCCGACGTTGCTTAATTTCGGTGATCGGACGAGAACCGGTGTATTCAACGTAGTATGGTCGTAGGCAATCAATTGAGGCCTTCGTACATATTTATTGAAAACCTCGTGTGCCATATCATTAGCATATTTCGGGATTGCGTAATTCAGATGTCGGATTAACTACATTCCATAACGTGTATAGCGCTTCGAGGTAGCTCTGATTCTTAAAAAAGCTCAACAGCTATACCAGAGGTAAATGTGTCACTCCATAGAGCTAGAAGGAACTGGGTCATAAAACACTCAAGCGTGCGTGACGTTTCAATGATTCAATACACCATGTTCAATGCACAATCATTTGAATTGATGGAAATTAGTTTTACCACTTCAAAAAAGAAGGAAAAAAGAGAGGCAAATCAAGCTACCATGCAGAGGCATATTGTCCGATAACGAAAACTCCAACCAACTCAGTTACCATCTTTGGCCAAGTGACCACTTGAGCAAGTGACCAGATCGAGAGCAAATGACCAGGAGACAGTGACCATGCGGCAAGTCATCACATAATGTTCACCAAAATCTGCGACATATCACTCATTACTGGTTTTACTGCGACTCGTATCAGCCGTTATCATTACAATAATTGTTTTATAAACATTCACCTTGGAGCCCACTTCCCCCAAGGTCAGTGATTCTGACCACAGGTCGATCTAGTATCAACATACGGTATTGGTGCCTGCACATCATCAAGAAACGGTTGGGGGAGAGGACTTCACAAACGTATCAAAATAACCAAGTAAACTCAGTGACAATCGTTGACCCTGCATGCTGTGACACGTGAGCAAGTTAGTGACCGAGTGACAACGTGCATCATTGTACGTGAATTCCCAGTAGCTAACTATAACCAAAAATCTCCGATTTGTACTCGCCGGTGTCAGTTTCACTTTGACTTTTATCTGCGGTTGATCATAAATTTTATTGTTTTGTAATCATTCACCCTGGAAAAAAAACACTTTCCCAGGGCCAGTGATGGTCACTAGCCTAATGGTGTCAATAACAGGCATTAATGCTGAAGAGCTTTTAAGCCATGGTTGAGCATTCTATTGCATCTCTTTAGTTGCAACTTGAAAAGTACTAAACAATGCGAAATGCTAAAAAAGCATTTCCGTTATTAATAATAAAATGAAAAGCCTACGACACCCGGTATTCCCAGGCGGTCTCCCATCCAAGTACTGACCGGGCCCGACGTTGCTTAACTTCGGTGATCGGACGAGAACCGGTGTATTCAACGTAGTATGGTCGTAGGCGATCAATTGAGGCTTTTGTACATATTTATTGATAACTTCGTTTGCCATACATTAGCATATTTCGGGATTGCGCAATTCAACTGGGCGGCATACTACACTCAACAGCGTTCCTGACGCCCCGCGATAGCATTATTTTCAGAGTCCACATTCGACATGTGGTGCTCAAAATATTTAACTCGATGCTCGATGGAAACAAAATCATAACGGAACATAGTTCGCGTGGAGGAAAAAAACTGCATGGGAGTGTGGGTGCAACGGGAGAGCGCGGCGGTGTAGGTCATTTACGGGGTGCACCACTTTTACACGGGGATATTTCGGTATTGCACAAGGGCGGCATACTACATTCAATAACGTGCGTGACACTTCGTAGCATAATGTTTTCACCTATTATTGCACAGTCAGTAAGGTTGATCTGGTTCGATAAATCCTTCTCTCTCACCCACACACCACTAGAGGTCAATCACTCAGATGAGCTGAACACCCAGTCGCATAAACCATGCATATAAACCAAACTAGCGCTGGCCACTTGTTTTCGAATAGTGGAAGTGTCTGCACAGTGGCATCGTTCAAGAAACAGTCAGGGCCCGAAGCCCACTGTGGAGGAACTGACTTCACAACCATGTATAACCAAGTGACCAACTCCAAGTGACCAACTCACTGACGCCATCATTGACCCATGTGACCATTGTGACCAAGTGACCAAGTATTCGAGAATAATCATAGCAAAGCTTCATCGACATTATAATTTTCACTCATATCATGTTTGTGTAGATCTTTGTATTCTACTTTTAAAATATCTTTCCACCCATATGCACTTTATAACAAACGGTTACAAACGCTTTTCAAAGACCAACTCGACCGATCCAAGGCAAAAAGTTCCTTTAAGGAGCCCTTAAAAAGCTCCTACCAGAGGTTTATGTGTCACTCCATAGAGCAAGGAACTGTGGGCATAAAACACTCAAGAGTGCGTGACGATTTATAGCATGTTCAACATGCCATTCAGAATAACGTTTTCTTTCTCCCCAACAAATATCGCTGAAGACGTCAACCATCTATTCTTAAAAGCTAAACACGAGTCGCAGCACGGTCGATCCAACAAGCTGGCCTCTTTAAATAAAAAAAAATAATAAAAAAAGGTACATCAAGCTACCACATGCAGGGGCATTTTATGTGACCACGGTAACCAAGTTAAACTCTTAGCCAACTCAATTACCATCTTTGACCAAGTGACCACCTGAGCAAGTGACCCGGAGATCGAGAGCAAGTGACCAGAAGACAGTGACCATGCGGCAAGTCATCACATAATGTTCACCAAAAACTCGGACATATCACTCATCACTGGCTTAACTGTGACTCTTATCAGCTGTTATCATTACAGTAATTGTTTTATAAACATTCACCCTGGAGCCCACTTCCCCCAAGGCCAGTGATTCTGACCACAGGTCGATCTAGTATCAACATACGGTATTGGTGCCTGCACATCATCAAGAAACGGTTGGGGAGAGGACTTCACAAACATGTATCAAAATCAAAGTAAACCCAGTGACAATCGTTGACCCTGCATGCTGTGACACGTGAGCAAGTTAGTGACCGAGTGACAACGTGCATCAATGTACGTGAATTCCCAGTAGCTAACTATAACCAAAAATCTCCGATTTGTACTCGCCGGTGTCAGTTTCACTTTGACTTTTATCTGCGGTTGATCATAAATTTTATTGTTTTGTAAACATTCACCCTGGTAAAAACCACTTTCCCAGGGCCAGTGATGATCACTAGCCTAATGGTGTCAATAACAGGCATTAATGCTGAAGAGCTTTTAAGCCATGGTTTAGCATTCTATTGCATCTCTTTAGTTGCAACTTGAAAAGTACTAGGCCCTATACAGTTATAACGCAAATTATAGCGTCAGACGATTTTTACATAAACAATGCGAAATGCTAAAAAAGCATTTCCGTTATTAATAATAAAATAAAAAGCCTACGACACCCGGTATTCCCAGGCGGTCTCCCATCCAAGTACTGACCGGGCCCGACGTTGCTTAACTTCGGTGATCGGACGAGAACCGGTGTATTCAACGTAGTATGGTCGTAGGCGATCAATTGAGGCTTTTGTACATATTTATTGATAACTTCGTTTGCCATACATTAGCATATTTCGGGATTGCGCAATTCAACTGGGCGGCATACTACACTCAACAGCGTTCCTGACGCCCCGCGATAGCATTATTTTCAGAGTCCACATTCGACATGTGGTGCTCAAAATATTTAACTCGATGCTCGAAATCATAACGGAACATAGTTCGCGTGGAGGAAAAAAACTGCATGGGAGTGTGGGTGCAACGGGAGAGCGCGGCGGTGTAGGTCATTTACGGGGTGCACCACTTTTACACGGGGATATTTCGGTATTGCACAAGGGCGGCATACTACATTCAATAACGTGCGTGACACTTCGTAGCATAATGTTTTCACCTATTATTGCACAGTCAGTAAGGTTGATCTGGTTCGATAAATCCTTCTCTCTCACCCACGCACCACTAGAGGTCAATCACTCAGATGAGCTGAACACCCAGTCGCATAAACCATGCATATAAACCAAACTAGCGCTGGCCACTTGTTTTCGAAGAGTGGAAGTGTCTGCACAGTGGCATCGTTCAAGAAACAGTCAGGGCCCGAAGCCCACTGTGGAGGAACTGACTTCACAACCATGTATAACCATGGTATAACCAAGTGACCAACTCCAAGTGACCAACTCACTGACGCCATCATTGACCCATGTGACCATTGTGACCAAGTATTCGAGAATAATCATAGCAAAGCTTCATCGACATTATAATTTTCACTCATATCATGTTTGTGTAGATCTTTGTATTCTACTTTTAAAATATCTTTCCACCCATATGCACTTTATAACAAACGGTTACAAACGCTTTTCAAAGACCAACTCGACCGATCCAAGGCAACAAGTTCCTTTAAGGAGCCCTTAAAAAGCTCCTACCAGAGGTTTATGTGTCACTCCATAGAGCAAGGAATTAAACTGTGGGCATAAAACACTCAAGAGTGCGTGACGATTTATAGCATGTTCAACATGCCATTCAGAATAACGTTTTCTTTCTCCCCAACAAATATCGCTGAAGACGTCAACCATCTATTCTTAAAAGCTAAACACGAGTCGCAGCACGGTCGATCCAACAAGCTGGCCTCTTTAAATAAAAAAAAATAATAAAAAAAGGTACATCAAGCTACCACATGCAGGGGCATTTTATGTGACCACGGTAACCAAGTTAAACTCTTAGCCAACTCAATTACCATCTTTGACCAAGTGACCACCTGAGCAAGTGACCAGGAGATCGAGAGCAATTGACCAGGAGACAGTGACCATGCGGCAAGTCATCACATAATGTTCACCAAAATCTGCGACATATCACTCATCACTGGTTTTACTGTGACTCTTATCAGCTGTTATCATTTGTTTTATAAACATTCACCCTGGAGCCCACTTCCCCCAAGGCCAGTGATTCTGACCACAGGTCGATCTAGTATCAACATACGGTATTGGTGCCTGCACATCATCAAGAAACGGTTGGGGGAGAGGACTTCACAAACATGTATCAAAATCAAAGTAAACCCAGTGACAATCGTTGACCCTGCATGCTGTGACACGTGAGCAAGTTAGTGACCGAGTGACAACGTGCATCATTGTACCTGAATTCCCAGTAGCTAACTATAACCAAAAATCTCCGATTTGTACTCGCCGGTGTCAGTTTCACTTTGACTTTTATCTGCGGTTGATCATAAATTTTATTGTTTTGTAAACATTCACCCTGGTAAAAACCACTTTCCCAGGGCCAGTGATGATCACTAGCCTAATGGTGTCAATAACAGGCATTAATGCTGAAGAGCTTTTAAGCCATGGTTGAGCATTCTATTGCATCTCTTTAGTTGCAACTTGAAAAGTACTAAGCCCTATACAGTTATAACGCAAATTATAGCGTCAGACGATTTTTACATAAACAATGCGAAATGCTAAAAAAGCATTTCCGTTATTAATAATAAAATAAAAAGCCTACGACACCCGGTATTCCCAGGCGGTCTCCCATCCAAGTACTGACCGGGCCCGACGTTGCTTAACTTCGGTGATCGGACGAGAACCGGTGTATTCAACGTAGTATGGTCGTAGGCAATCAATTGAGGCCTTTGTACATATTTATTGAAAACCTCGTGTGCCATATCATTAGCATATTTCGGGATTGCGCAATTCAGCTGTCGGATTAACTACATACCATAACGTGTATAGCGCTTCGAGGTAGCTCTGATTCTTAAAAAAGCTCAACAGCTATACCAGAGGTAAATGTGTCACTCAGAGCTAGAAGGAACTGGGTCATAAAACACTCAAGCGTGCGTGACGTTTCAATGATTCAATACACCATGTTCATTGCACAATCATTTGAATTGATGGAAATTAGTTTTACCACTTCAAAAAAGAAAGAAAAAAGAGAGGCAAATCAAGCTACCATGCAGAGGCATATTGTCCGATAACGAAAACTCCAACCAACTCAGTTACCATCTTTGGCCAAGTGACCACTTGAGCAAGTGACCAGATCGAGAGCAAATGACCAGGAGACAGTGACCATGCGGCAAGTCATCACATAATGTTCACCAAAATCTGCGACATATCACTCATTACTGGTTTTACTGCGACTCGTATCAGCCGTTATCATTACAATAATTGTTTTATAAACATTCACCTTGGAGCCCACTTCCCCCAAGGTCAGTGATTCTGACCACAGGTCGATCTAGTATCAACATACGGTATTGGTGCCTGCACATCATCAAGAAACGGTTGGGGGAGAGGACTTCACAAACGTATCAAAATAACCAAGTAAACTCAGTGACAATCGTTGACCCTGCATGCTGTGACACGTGAGCAAGTTAGTGACCGAGTGACAACGTGCATCATTGTACGTGAATTCCCAGTAGCTAACTATAACCAAAAATCTCCGATTTGTACTCGCCGGTGTCAGTTTCACTTTGACTTTTATCTGCGGTTGATCATAAATTTTATTGTTTTGTAATCATTCACCCTGGAAAAAAAACACTTTCCCAGGGCCAGTGATGGTCACTAGCCTAATGGTGTCAATAACAGGCATTAATGCTGAAGAGCTTTTAAGCCATGGTTGAGCATTCTATTGCATCTCTTTAGTTGCAACTTGAAAAGTACTAAACAATGCGAAATGCTAAAAAAGCATTTCCGTTATTAATAATAAAATGAAAAGCCTACGACACCCGGTATTCCCAGGCGGTCTCCCATCCAAGTACTGACCGGGCCCGACGTTGCTTAACTTCGGTGATCGGACGAGAACCGGTGTATTCAACGTAGTATGGTCGTAGGCGATCAATTGAGGCTTTTGTACATATTTATTGATAACTTCGTTTGCCATACATTAGCATATTTCGGGATTGCGCAATTCAACTGGGCGGCATACTACACTCAACAGCGTTCCTGACGCCCCGCGATAGCATTATTTTCAGAGTCCACATTCGACATGTGGTGCTCAAAATATTTAACTCGATGCTCGATGGAAACAAAATCATAACGGAACATAGTTCGCGTGGAGGAAAAAAACTGCATGGGAGTGTGGGTGCAACGGGAGAGCGCGGCGGTGTAGGTCATTTACGGGGTGCACCACTTTTACACGGGGATATTTCGGTATTGCACAAGGGCGGCATACTACATTCAATAACGTGCGTGACACTTCGTAGCATAATGTTTTCACCTATTATTGCACAGTCAGTAAGGTTGATCTGGTTCGATAAATCCTTCTCTCTCACCCACGCACCACTAGAGGTCAATCACTCAGATGAGCTGAACACCCAGTCGCATAAACCATGCATATAAACCAAACTAGCGCTGGCCACTTGTTTTCGAAGAGTGGAAGTGTCTGCACAGTGGCATCGTTCAAGAAACAGTCAGGGCCCGAAGCCCACTGTGGAGGAACTGACTTCACAACCATGTATAACCATGGTATAACCAAGTGACCAACTCCAAGTGACCAACTCACTGACGCCATCATTGACCCATGTGACCATTGTGACCAAGTATTCGAGAATAATCATAGCAAAGCTTCATCGACATTATAATTTTCACTCATATCATGTTTGTGTAGATCTTTGTATTCTACTTTTAAAATATCTTTCCACCCATATGCACTTTATAACAAACGGTTACAAACGCTTTTCAAAGACCAACTCGACCGATCCAAGGCAACAAGTTCCTTTAAGGAGCCCTTAAAAAGCTCCTACCAGAGGTTTATGTGTCACTCCATAGAGCAAGGAATTAAACTGTGGGCATAAAACACTCAAGAGTGCGTGACGATTTATAGCATGTTCAACATGCCATTCAGAATAACGTTTTCTTTCTCCCCAACAAATATCGCTGAAGACGTCAACCATCTATTCTTAAAAGCTAAACACGAGTCGCAGCACGGTCGATCCAACAAGCTGGCCTCTTTAAATAAAAAAAAATAATAAAAAAAGGTACATCAAGCTACCACATGCAGGGGCATTTTATGTGACCACGGTAACCAAGTTAAACTCTTAGCCAACTCAATTACCATCTTTGACCAAGTGACCACCTGAGCAAGTGACCCGGAGATCGAGAGCAAGTGACCAGGAGACAGTGACCATGCGGCAAGTCATCACATAATGTTCAACAAAATCTCCGACATATCACTCATCACTGGTTTTACTGTGACTCTTATCAGCTGTTATCATTACAGTAATTGTTTTATAAACATTCACCCTGGAGCCCACTTCCCCCAAGGCCAGTGCGGAGTCTGACCACAGGGCTTTACTTGCTAGTATCAAGGTATTGGTGTCTGCACATCATCAAGAAAACTTTGGGGGAGAGGACTTCACAAACATGTATCAAAATCAAAGTAAACCCAGTGACAATCGTTGACCCTGCATGCTGTGACACGTGAGCAAGTTAGTGACCGAGTGACAACGTGCATCATTGTACGTGAATTCCCAGTAGCTATAACCAAAAATCTCCGATTTGTACTCGCCGGTGTCAGTTTCACTTTGACTTTTATCTGCGGTTGATCATAAATTTTATTGTTTTGTAAACATTCACCCTGGTAAAAACCACTTTCCCAGGGCCAGTGATGATCACTAGCCTAATGGTGTCAATAACAGGCATTAATGCTGAAGAGCTTTTAAGCCGTGGTTGAGCATTCTATTGCATCTCTTTATCCTCTTCACTTGTGTCTACCTCTATGCTTGTGTCAAATAACAGGCATTAATGCTGAAGAGCTTTTAAGCCATGGTTGAGCATTCTATTGCATCTCTTTAGTTGCAACTTGAAAAGTACTAGGCCCTATACAGTTATAACGCAAATTATAGCGTCAGACGATTTTTACATAAACAATGCGAAATGCTAAAAAAGCATTTCCGTTATTAATAAAATAAAAAGCCTACGACACCCGGTATTCCCAGGCGGTCTCCCATCCAAGTACTGACCGGGCCCGACGTTGCTTAACTTCGGTGATCGGACGAGAACCGGTGTATTCAACGTAGTATGGTCGTAGGCGATCAATTGAGGCCTTTGTACATATTTATTGAAAACCTCGTGTGCCATATCATTAGCATATTTCGGGATTGCGCAATTAAGCTGTCGGATTAACTACATTCCATAACGTGTATAGCGCTTCGAGGTAGCTCTGATTCTTAAAAAGCTCAACAGCTATACCAGAGGTAAATGTGTCACTCCATAGAGCTAGAAGGAACTGGGTCATAAAACACTCAAGCGTGCGTGACGTTTCAATGATTCAATACACCATGTTCATTGCACAATCATTCGAATTGATGGAAATTAGTTATACCACTTCAAAAAAGAAGGAAAAAAGAGAGGCAAATCAAGCTACCATGCAGAGGCATATTGTCCGATAACGAAAACTCTAACCAACTCAGTTACCATCTTTGGCCAAGTGACCACTTGAGCAAGTGACCCGGAGATCGAGAGCAAGTGACCCGGAGACAGTGACCATGCGGCAAGTCATCATATAATGTTCAACAAAATCTGCGACATATCACTCATCACTGGTTTTACTGCGACTCTTATCAGCTGTTA
The DNA here is from genome assembly GCF_902459465.1 of Asterias rubens. Taxonomy (NCBI): domain Eukaryota; kingdom Metazoa; phylum Echinodermata; class Asteroidea; order Forcipulatida; family Asteriidae; genus Asterias; species Asterias rubens. The sequence goes on from NC_047078.1 coordinate 3,922,521, forward strand.
TCATTACAGTAATTGTTTTATAAACATTCACCCTGGAGCCCACTTCCCCCAAGGCCAGTGCGGAGTCTGACCACAGGGCTTTACTTACTAGTATCAACGTACGGTATTGGTTCCTGCACATCATCAAGAAACGGTTGGGGGAGAGGACTTCACAAACGTATCAAAATAACCAAGTAAACTCAGTGACAATCGTTGACCTGCCTGCTGTGACATGTGAACAAGTTAGTGACCGAGTGACAAAGTGCATCATTGTACGGGAATTCCCAGTAGCTACCACAACCAAAATCTCCGATTTGTACTCGCGCCGGTGTCAGTTTCACTTTGACTTTTATCAGCTGTTGATCACTAATTGTTTTGTAAACATTCACCCTGCAACCCACTTTCCCAGTGATCCTGGCACACAAGCCTAACTTAATTGTGTGTCAATGACAGAAGTTAATGCTGAAGAGCTTTTCATCAGCCATGGATTCTATTGCACCTCTTTATTTGCGTGCCACGTCATTAGCATATTTTGGGATTGCGCATTTCAACTGGGCGACATACTATACGTGTACATTTTGTACATTCAGTAACGTTCCTGATAGCATATTTTCAGAGACCACATTCGACGTAGGCCTATACACAACAAAATTAAACTCGATGCTCGATGGAAAAAAATGTTAGCGGAACATAGTTCACACGAGGAATCAACAAAATAAATATTCGTCACTGGGACCATAGAGGTAGTTTTATCGAGGGCGTGCGACGGGGAGAGCGCGCGCGATGTAGGTCATTTACGGGCTGTACCACTTTGACACGGGGATGGAGTACAACAATCGTAAGAGGGGGCGTTGCGTATTACTGTGATACACGAAGACAAACGTGAGATAAAGTTTAGTATAACAAGCTGTCAGATCCAACTTTTGCAATGATTGCATTAAACAGTACTTTCCTTTATGAACACCCCAACTTTCCCAAAATGAGCTGTCCCTGTACAAAGTCAATGGCCATCGCGCACACACAACATACGGAAAAGTTGATAATTGTAACATTTTCCTATTTCATTGGACAGCGTATTAAGGCAACAGGTGTTGTCCATCAAAAACTGTTAAGCTCCAGCAAGACGTTTGATCCAGCCAGTGCACGAGTTATGGCAAGAGTTGCAATTTCGATATAGTTTTTCACTCCCCGCTATAGGGGCGAGAAAGAAAGTCAATTTGTTTCATTGGTAATTGTCAAAGACCAGTCTTCTCACTTGGTGTATCTCAACATATGCATAAAATAACAAACCTGTGAAAATATGAGCTCAATTGTTCGTTGAAGTTGCAATACTATAATGAAAGAAAAAACACCCTTGTCACACGGTCACACGAAGTTGTGTGCTTTCAGATGCTAGATTTCGAGACCTCAAAATCTAATTATGAAATCAAATTCGTGGAATAATTCTTTCTCGAAAACTTCGTTTAACTTCAGGGCAGCCGTTTCTCACAATGTTTTATACTAGCTGCCCAAGTATGGTTTTATGCTTCTAATTATTTTGAGTACCCATACAGTTCCAATATTGTCCACACTGCCTTTTAAATAAAAATTAAAGGGCGTTATCATAATTATATAACAAACAATTTACATGAATTGCAAAAGAGTAAACTCTTTTTCATAATACTATAAACGATCTATAAAATTCGCTTTTTGTAATCTGGAGTACTTACGGATTTTGTAAGAAATTCTGCTTTTGAAAAGTCTATTTTTGTTTTGCGTATTCGGGGCCGGAAAAAAAAAACCGCTCAATCAAATGAGTGCTTTGTTCCATTCTATTAATAAGTTTTCTCTTATCCCACACATAGCTAACACAGGTCAATCTATTAAAGCTGAACACAGTCACAAATAATTGTTATACTTATAGCATAACAGGATTGTGCAATTTACTATGTTGCATTTTGTTCGAAGTAGCTTCATGATTACTAATCATGCACAGTCAGAAAGTATGATAATACTTGATTCTCTATTCCAAATGATTTCCAAGACGTCGACTACCATGAAGCTGAGCACCTGCTTATGCTAAATGAATTCCAGCATTACCTTTCAAGACAAATACCCCTCAGTGACCAGAGACTTCTCATGATGCACAAAATCACCCACAACCATGTAGAACTTCATAATGGAAGAACGCTATATCACCACAAGAAACCATGATCCGCTCACTCGTAGAACTGTATACATGTACATTGTGTACATCCTCAAGAACCAAAGCCTATCATAAAACACTTCCCAAATTCCAAAAATTCTGCAAACTGGAATTCACTCCATACACTCACGACCAGCATCAGTGGTTTCGTCGGACACTGGATGATCTTCCCGAGCTCCGATCCCTGACCTGACATAGAGAGGAGCACAATATCAAAATATACTAGCACAACCACCGCATGAGCTGGTTAACTTTTCTAGATGTAAAGCTACACATTAGTGGCATCATTGAAGAAACTGAGGGCCTTCCCCCTTTGAAGACTACACAATCAATGAACCACTTGTAAACAACTCGGTGACCATCGTTGACCCAGTGACCACTAGATTACGCCAAGAACCGAAGTGACAGTGACAAAGTATTCGTATACGTAAAGTTCCCATTACCAAATTCTCCGATTTCTACTTGCCGGTCTCAGTTTCACTGTGATTGTTATCAGTTCTGCAGTTGATATCAATAAAGAAGTGATTTATAAACATTCACACTGGAGCCCACTTCCCAAGGCCAGGCTGGTTCCCACAACCCTTCTCGCTGGCACCGCTGCCTGCTGCTAGTGTCAAAACGGAAAGTGCTGAAAGAGCATGCACAGAGAAAGTCCTCCTGTTTCTTATTCGGTTTCTCAGGATATTATTTTGTCGATTGTTATAATTCAAAGTTGCTTGCAAGATAACATTTAACACTCTTTCTCAATACTTCACACGGATACAAGAGCCTCTCAAATTGTGTCGATGTTTTTTATAAGTAAACTCACATGCAGTGACACCCTGTAAACCCCAAGTTTACGCTGCCTCATGAACTTTGATCAAATTAAGAAAAATTGTGTTGAAAACTGCTCATTCCCAAAAATGACTACCAACCCGAGTTGGAGGTAGAAATCTACCTCCATGAATTGACCAAGTGACTACGTGAGAAGTGACAGACCAAGAAGGCCTACGCAACCTGTTAATCAAGTAAAAAGCTTCAGTTACCATAGTATTGTATTCACTTGCTTACTACTACATGTAGTAAACTTAGTCATGAGCCCACTGCCCCAATACGGCGAACCACTTTCTGATAACGCCCTCTGCTGAATTATCATCCGCCAAACCATGTTAATTTACCACAGGGTAGCCTCCGGGATCACATTTCCCCATGACACCGGCCCGACGGCCGGCTGGTTGCAGTGGTCAAATATTGCTGGAGTTTTATTTTTAAATGAGGATTTAAATATTTCGTAACGGTACAAATTTCAAAATCAGACGTATTTTATAGTAACTTCAATTTATAGCATAATTTATTAATTACAATGTATAAAATTCAGATAATGTACATTATTACGGTACAGATGTACGCCTATACTTACAAAAACATATTTACAAACCGATATTAAAAACTTCAACAGATAAGTTAAGAATTTTTTTCTTCCAATAATGTGAAGTAATAAACCAACAACACATCAAAGCGACCCAACCTCATCGAGCTCTTTAAGGAGGGGTCATCTGCTTCAATTTGCTAAGCAAAACTACGATGGAAACCCGTCACAGACGACATGTGATGTGCTATTTTGACCATGGTAACACTATGCTAGTAAGCAACATTTTGTTTAGAGTTTCAACAATGTACAATTATAATTGATTCATTTCAAAGTTTCATTAATGAAGTTTTTTTAAGACGAGTTGTCTTCCCTGCAGCCATAATTCTTTTTCTGAAATTAAAAAATGTTTCGAATGTTCAAAAACAAAGCATGCACGACGAGGTGAAAACCATTTGCCAAAAGCACACTCAATTTCGAATTTTCACAGCAGACGATCATGGCCTAGAATGAAAATAAACCAGTTATTTTGAATTTAAAAAAATGGAATTGAATTGAAGAACCTCGAAATTTGCACCACCAGCAAAATGCCACATAGGCACACCAAAATGTGTATAAAAAAAAAAATCAGTTTTCAGAGAGGCAATAAGACCAAGTACATCAACAACATGGAAAACTGACATTTTAAAAATGAGTTTGGGCTGAAAAAAAGAAAAATTGACAAGAACCTGCGATTTACATGCATACATGCCGGCGCCCTACCAAGTGAGTTTATCCGGCCCTGATATTGACCCCATTTTGTCAATATCTTCGTCGGAAGCCACTCAACCCGTACCGGCCGTCTTTTTTTTGTTCAACTAACAAATACAGTATATACATGTACATGTATTGTGTATGTATGAACAAATCAGGTGTGAATTTATACTTCCCATCATAGTTAAAGTGACACTCCAAACACTATGTTACACTAACATATAAAAAAAACAAAAACATTAATATGCGTTCACTTAATTGGCGTATGGAACTCTTTAGTTTAAACAGATATTTAAAAAACTTCAGTGAAATTGTTCACATTTTGATACTTATTGGCCAGATTGTTTAAGTCGCAATTTTGTTAAAAAAAAAAACAACATCCAAAACAAACACAAACGGATGCACACTTAATATCTTTATAACGCATAGAGGAAGAATTGTTTGTCTCGAGTTTGAGTGGCAAGACTAACAACTTGACTGTTTTCTCCGTTATGATATACTAATATTTCGAGATACGTATGCATTTTCTCTCTTCAAAACGGGTCCGTACGTTTACAAAGCTCTTCTGGACTGCGGCAACTTGTGAATGGTCCAAGATCTTAATACATCGTCTGTTTACTTGCACAAGCAAGTTCCCGTAATTATTTCTACGACTTTTGATACATAAGTTGCAATAAACCTTTATCATGCTGCATCCATCTTGGTCATGTTCCTCGTATCGAATAACAATAATGCATGCTAACAATCACCTTGCAATAAGGAACCAGACTATGTTGTTCTTCCAGCCTCGGTATGGTATAATTGATATCAATGAGATAAATTCAAAATCGCTGCACCATGATAAAGATCTATGCCGCGGGACATTAACTCTTTTAATTTACTGTTTCTCTTCTGAAGCTCACTCCACGGTTTCCCACCATCGATTTCATGGTTCATGGAAGTTTAAACTCTTCAAACGTTGCCTTCTACTGTTAGCACCATGCATCGATAGTTTATCCTGGCAAGATAACATGCTGCACCTGATCGGGCAGGGCGGAGTTATCGGTTGTGTAAGCTCAAAGCTTACGGGAAAAGTTAACCAGGAACGTCGGAGTCTCATCTTGAATCCTTCTTCCGATCCTTCTTATCTTTCTTCTCCTTGCGATCTTTCTTGTCTTTCTTGTCTCGATGCTCTTTGTGGTCCCTTGATTTGGATTTCTGAATAGGTTAAGGAAAGGAAAACAACACATTAGTTACAATAACGAACATAGAATACAGTCCCGTGAGGTGGTATTCCATAGTGGGTCAAAAAACGCTCGGTGTCAACAGTAGACGTGAAGAGTTTTCAACAATTTTGGTAAACAGGTTTTGTATTTTTTTTGTAAAAACTTTCATTTCATTTGTCGTAACAAACTCTCGATCTCCCAAAGCGCAAAGATTCATCTTAAGACGGGTGTATCAACAGCATGTACAGTATAGTGGTTTATATGTGTGACATCAATTGTTAGTAATTAAGATTGAATTTCAACAACAGTTTTACTTTAAATCAAAACTGGACGAGAGTAACTTTTGAACAGTTTGATAAACAGGTGTTTCTTTAACAATTAACACCTTCAATTGTCATAAATAAATTGTCAACATGTCATAGATATAATGCAAACGTACCTTGTGATCTTTGTCGTCACGGTCCTTATCCCTCTTCTTATGTTTCTTATGCTTTTTCTCCCCTCCATCCCTGGTGGACTTCCTTGATTTACTATCATCTTGAATCACCTCTGATCCTGTCAGACTCTTCTTCATCGACTCAAGCTCCTTCAGTTTCTTCTCGTACTCGTCCCGGACCTTGTACTCCCCTGGGGACAGCTGCGGTACCGTTGGCGACACCGAGCTTCTCCTGGACGACGACGGTCGGGAGTTCGGTTTGCCCTTTAGGAGCCTTGCGAGCTGGACGGACTCCACGTCGTACGACCCTCTTCTCCCGCTGCGTTCCTGGTCTAATCTATCCATCGGGAAGGTCTCCGGTATCTGGCTTCTGATCGGGGCAGGGTACCGTCCGTTGCCCGTTATCTCAGGTAGCTTACCCGAGCCGGCGTGAACCGATTCGTGGTCTAGGACTTTCGGTTTGCTGGACTGGCGACGGAGTTTGTGGGCGTGACCATTCGGAACGGTTTCCTCGGTGATGAAATAGTTGGAGGTCACCTTTGTGCCGCTGATGGTGGCTGCACCGTTCTCGATAGGTGCAACTATTGGAAAACAAAACATAACAAAGCAATAGTTAATAATGTTCGTTTAAAAAAAATCTTGTAATTTTTCACACAAACAAACAACCGGTACATCCATTGTCTGTTCACATTAGATTGTTTGTAATCTTTGGACAATAAAGCTGTCATCATAAGATGCCTCAATCACAAGTTTTAACCCTATAACAATTGGGGCAACACGTTTCAGAGCTGCCAACATTTGCATCTTAAAATCGGGCAAATTTTGCACACCAAACAGGGAAATATTTAGAAATACATTCACAATAAATAAGGACAAAGTTTCCATAATCAGTCAGATTTTCCGATTTGTTCTTCAGAACATGGAAAAATTGGTTTAATGTCAGGGAACTTTCTGTAAAATCAGAGAGTGCTTGCAGCTTTGCATGCGAACAAGTTGTTTTAAAGCAATGTATGTTTACTTTTTAAATAAATAGTTACAAACAAATTGTAATAACTTCCATAAAAACGTACCTTTTGTCCGCTTTTGATGGCGACGGTAGCAGTAGTAGACAATGATGGGGACGACGATCAAAGCAAAGACGAATATTGCGATCAGAGCTAACACGGCCAGCACTATCGTGTACAAATTGTCCTCTGTTGGGGAAATAAAAAATAATGATAGTTTAATAAAAAAAAAATACTCAATTTTGATTAATCAATACTCAGCACGAAAATTCGAATGCTGGGCCTTGCCAAACAATGGCAATCTTACAATCCAGTGTTAAGCGACTGGGCTTATTTAAGGCATTGCTCCATGTTTAAGATAAAGAAGATACACTGAACTTCACTTGTGCATTTTTCAAGTAGATTGTTCCAAAAGATATTTAAATAAAATCAATTTATCTGTTTGCATTTCATTTTGCAAAGTCAAATTCTACGAAATAAATATTGTCACATATTCAGTATTTACTCAGTAATCAAGACTCGTTTTGTTTGTATACGATATTTTGATATTTTTTTTTTGTTAACACTTACCAACAATGCGGACCACAGCGTAAACACTCTCAGTGTCGATTCGGTTCCTTGCCTGACACAACACCACGGATTCGTCCATGCTGAGTGATGCGGAGGTGATAGTAAGAGTTGACTCAGACGTCCCCGAGTCGCTGATAACAAAACGGTCGTCGCTCTCGGCGATCTCAACACCGTTGTAGAACCACTGGTAACCGAGGACGTCTGGGTCGCCGGTCGCAGTGCACATCACAGAGCCGGTTTCATCCTCGTATATTTCAAGCTTAAGGAGGCTTAGACTTACTGAGATTGTAGGTGTCACTGTCAAAGAAAAGAGGAAACCATTATTAAATTTGTCAGTTTCATTAAATAAGTGGATGTTCAAGCCAGGTTGGCATTCATACGAGATAATTATCACTGCAACTTCAATTTATCGTTTGGGGTAGATGGTAAATAGTTAATTGCGCAGTCCAATTCAATGACACTTTATGACTGTTGACTTAATTTTGTTTGCAAATTTAATTGTACAACTTTTAGTTAATTATCCACCAAGTTAATGTTTGTGACAAAGGAGTGTGGTGTGCGAATTTATTTGGGTTTCAAATCAATACACTTCTTAAATGTTTTTTAGGCAGTTTTAGTTGGCGTTGTCACGTGAAAAATAACAAGAATAGTAACCATTAATAAAATACATTTTAGTGGATTGATTGCTAAGTTTTGAAAGACAGGATTGTATCACAAACTAAACTCACATTCAAAGTCCAACGGTGGCAGTTCACACTTCTGCGTCGTGGTGTACGACGGATGACTCGACAAACACTCGAAAGTAGACCCAATCATGTCATTGGTCAACACGAAGTTGACGTCATTCCTAGAGTAGAGGTCAGAGGCTCTGTAATCTCCCGATAACTCAACGTTGTTTCTAAACCAGTCGAGTTTTGGCTGGGGCTCGCCACCACGTGACGTGCATGAGATTGTGACGTTGTCACCCTCTCGCAGGTCGGACGAGGGCAACATAGAGCAGAGTGGGTAACCGCCATCGGGTGCAGTAGCAGCTAAAGAGGTGAAAATAAAAATAAAAACTTAAATTGATTAATTACTCGATAGATCAGGTCTCTGGATGGCATTGACCTATTGTACAACATTTTATTTTTTAGCTTTATTTAGGTTGTTTCGTTATAAAGACCCAATTCAGATGTCGAGTCTGAGTTTTTTTTCAAAATGTTACCGTCAAATTGAAAAATTGTCAGACGTATTGTACCCCCAAATCACTCTCTGGGTTCTAATTTTCATATTCGTAAATTTCGTTCGATGATAAGAGTTTCAAATGAAAAATGCATTTAAACAGTAACTCAAAAAAAAAAATCATCACTAATATTTTATTAAAAAATGTTGTTTCTTTTTGAAGCCCACTCTTGATCAATAAACTTCATTAACCAGCAGCTCGAAAACGAAAAGAATAAAAAAGCATTGTTATGAAATCGAAACAAACTGCACTAACGACCATCTAGGCCAGGGCAGACGAATGCAAACTCCGGCCACACTGGAGGCTGTTTTAAAATAATCCTCAAATTCTTTCAATAATGTATACAAACTTACCGATGACCGTTAGAGTGGCACCGCTGGACGAGATAGCATCATTTCCTACGCCGCCATCGCTCACTATACAATGGTAGGTACCCACGTCCGTATCTTCCACGTCTGAGATCATTAGGTTGAACTCACCAACGTCCTGGTCACCAACGATTGAAAACCTAACAACAGGAAATAAAATTGAATAATATTTTATTTAATGCGTTGCTCATTTCTTTTGCAATACATGGATATGTTTATGTTTTACTTGTTTATGCAAATGACAAAGGTCCGGTTTGGATTGAAAGCTAATAACTGAGCTCCCCTTGTCGATGTGTTTATTGAAAACCAGAGGCAATCAAGAACTTTCGAATGGGCAAAATGTTTAATGCATGCAAATACTAAAGCCACAGATTAAATCATCAAACAGCAAAACATAATTATACCGTTGGGTCTGTTAACATTATTTTAAAGTTTGTTTATCAAATGAAGTATTAATCTCAAAGTATTTGGAAAGGGGACTCAACGTAGTATAGGCTCACTAACCTGGTGTTGCCATTGGCGATTTCGTAGTCGTAGCTAATAGCCTGACTGTTCTGTAACCACGACACAGTCCCGACTTTGTCGACCACTTTGCACCGCATCAGGGCGTCGGTACCCTCCACGAACACGGAGCTCGACGGGACGATTGTCAGACGTTGTCCGGACCCTTCGAGAAGAAAAAAAGGTACACGAGTTAAACAAAACAAAAGTTTATGGCCTGATGTTTGGACCCTAGCAGGGTCTTTCAATCGATTTGAAATTATTTAACTTCATACGGTAATCTCATCCTTAACATACATTTTTTATGGTTGCTAAATTATGACAGTAAAATTAGTTTGATATTTGACAGTCACACATGCACAGTAATTTATGTGAATGTTCAATGTCCAATATCGAAATAGAACAGTATACATTCACTGTACAAACGTATTTGAATGTCCAATATTATCATACTAACTTTACTCTCACTGCTATTTTGGAGTATACATGTACATCTAAGTCATAATAGCAAAAGTAAATTTCCTGAAAGTTGAATAAGAAATCGTTTCAGAAACAATTGTTTTGTTGTCAAACATTTGATTTCTTACACTTGTTGATAAATCGTCTGTGCCAAAAGTGGGATCTGTCGTATGACTATTTTGTGCAATTGAGTTAATAGCAATTATCTTGTTGTTTGGTTTCTACTTCAAGGTATATACGGGTACAAGTTCATACCTTGTATAGTCAATGTTGCTTGAGTTGACTCGATTCTCGCGCTGGTACCCGCCGCCGTGACAACGCACTGGTACGCGCCCTGATCAGCGGCCTCTTCCGTCGACACAATATTGAGATTGTACTCGCCGGCTGATTGGTCCCCAACGATGGAGTAACGGGCGTTCCCATTGGTCACTACTGTGTCGTTGCTTATGATGACGCCGTCTTTTAGCCAATACAAGAACCCCTCTTTGTTGTCGACTGTGCACTGCAGGGTTGCCGTCGTTTCTGACGACACAGAGGTGTCCCCTGGCTGTGTGGTGAAGCTTTGGACCTCTGAAATCATAACAAAAACAGTTTTCGTCAATTTTGTTAGGTTATATTCAACCCAAGATCATGTTGCTTATTTGCACAGCCACAACCATGGGTAGTGGGCATTATTTTCGCGTCCATTTTACGAACCATAGTTTGAAAACCACTGTCATTTATCTCAATGTTAGTTAGAAATCAAACAACAATCGCTGTGTCAATGATGAATAACAACTTTTTCATTTTGTTGAACACTAGAACTGCAAATACGTATCGGTTGTTCATTTGGTGTCTGTAACAAAGGTGTTCACACGATTGTGCCTGCGCACTTATGGCTATTGTATGGTTATGATTAGTCACTCGTTTTTTGCTCGCCTTCCAAAAGTGACGTTATGTTTTCGTATTTAAGAGGGCGTCAGTTTTGACTGCTTTTTGCTCGACCTTCAATAGTAATGTTTTTTTTTTTCATTTTTGTAGTTTTATAGAGGGTGTCGGTTTTGGTTGCTTTTTGCCCGACTTTCGCAGTGATGTTTTTTCGTAGTTAAGAGGGTGCCACTTTTGACAGTGACGTTTTGTTTTAGTAAAGTCTGGTTGCCTGCATTTTTCTCGACTTTCGACAGTGATATTTTTTTGGTTGTTATTCTCGGCTATACTTACGAAACACAGTGAGTGTAACCGGGCCAGAGAGAAGCTCGTCGTTGCCGACACCGCCCCCCGTCACAAGGCATTGAAACTCCCCCGAATCGGCCAGCTCAGCGTTGACAATCTGCAGGTTGAAGACAGACGAGCCATCACCCTCGATGGTGTACCGTGTATTGGATGTGTCGATTATGGTTGTGCCGACGCTGACTGGGGAAGCGTTCCTGGTCCATGTGACGGTACCGGCTAGGTTCGTAACGGAGCACTGCAAGGTTGCTGTGGCGCCTTCGGTGGCGGAGGTGTCCGTGGGGAGTATGGAGAAGGCCTGCTGGGCGTTACCTGGATGGGGGGGGGGGGGAGATATAAATCAGGTAAAATAATGTTTCTTGGTGATGGGTACTTTTTTTAGGACAACAAACACAATATCCACAGATTTACACTAAACTTACACAGTATGAAGATAATGATAGTAGAAAGCTTCCCTGAAAATATAAGTTGCTGAGGTGCTGTAGTTTTTGAGTAATGAGTAAAACAATGCCATGAAAATAATTTTCGTCTCACTGATCATGAGACGAAAATTATTTTATCTTGTAAAAACGTATTTTTATGACTTTGTTTTACTCATTTCTCAACAGCACCTCAGCAACTAATATTTAAAGGGAAGCTTCAAATTTATCTTCAAACTGTGTAAGTTTAATGTAAATCTGTGAACATTGTGTTCTGTTTTAGAAAAAGTACCCAAATCCTTTAATAACGTTTTTTGGGAAACTTTGATATTTCATTTCTGAAGCCAAGGCCTCTGAGAAAAGCAAACTTAATCACTGCAATATTAGCCAAAAATCCAAGTGAAGAGAAGACAGTTTGAAGGAAGAAACTTATTAAAAATCATTGTCTTTATCTTTCACGAAAGTTTACCATCAGAATGTAAACCCTTGTGAAATTGACAAAATATGCCTGCATGCGCATGAAATATGGTCATAAAAAAACTGTTACATGCACAAACACAACGCACGTACCCAATTCATACAATTAAAGACAAAACATAGGCAGAAAATCCAACATAAAAAAAAAAACAAGGCCTATACTAAAAATAAAATATATTTTACAGTTAATTTGTTATAATAATCACTTTGAAACCACTTACCAATTCTGATCTGCAACACGAGTAAGCAAAGGGCCACCAATGAAACGACCTTCTGCGTTGATAAAGTCATGATGACCACCTCTGTTGGGACAAAAAGGGAGAGAGAATTAGAAAACTGAATGTAACTACAAATGAACTTTCAGATATATTTTAAACCAATTTCAAGGAATTTTCGAAGCTATTATTTACACTGATCATTATAACAACTGCACAAGACCGTGTCAATACAAAATATGGGGTAATCGTATGCAAAGTGAACAAATATGAAAGACTAATAATAATACCGTTTCAAACATTTTACTTTCACGAAACGGTTTAATTTCAAACTATACTTTCCCAAAATTCACAGCCAACGGTAAGGGAGTATAATTTTTATAAGAAATAACATTGAAACCATTTTGTGACTGCGTATATCACATGCCTTTTCAATTACTAAGGGTAACGCGTCACCAAACGGTTCATAATGTTACATAACACATTCGTTGATCCATTGGTACAAGCAGCGTCTTTCAGCGACCAAACTTAACCGGTTGATTAAACAAAGAAAGAAAACAATTTGAATGAATCATATTGACCCTTTGACACACCCATAGAAAATCGGTTTAAAATATGTTTATATCTTACGAAGTCATTCTGAGGAGTAAATCCTTCCAAAGCAAAAAAAAATGTCACATCGTTCATTGTATGAAGAGGACAACATTAGCTGTTGCAAACTGCTTGCCAACCACATGACCAATTGGAAAGGACAATTCTCGTAAAAAATAGTGGAAAGTAAAATAAGTATAGAGCACAAATAATGACCTATAGATAAAGAGCTATGGTTTACTCTACGTGCTTTTACTTTTTTGTTTTAAACGAAAACAAATTAGTATTCATTATCATATCTGAAAGCATTAATTTTTGTTTTGTGCTAACTTAAAATAATGCTGATAAACGACTTCCTCAATATTAGGCCTGGAATCGTTTGGCGCATGCTATTACATTTAATTAAACTACATAAATTTCTATCAAGTCACACTCAAAATTATGTTATTGTCAACAAGCAACGAAAAACAATCAAGAAAATGTTATGCCATCATTCTTAGTACTATCATTCTTAATACTAATAGTAATAGAATTACAAAACGAAATGTACTGCGGTCTAGGTTTAGCCCCAGCAAATGCCCACAGTAACCAGGCAGTCACACTGTCAATTGACATGTTTATTTAACACAACAACCTAAATGAATGTAGTAAACATTGGAAATTATCTGGAAATACCTCCTACAACAACGAAAAAGTAATAAATACAATACATATTATTATTAATGATAAAGATTTAAACTACTCACCAAATCAATAAGATTTTGCAGCCTTTTATAAACTCCCTTTCGATCAAGAAACTCTTCGATGATTGCAAACAGGTTTGATGTTTTTTTTCTGATAAACACGCGCTTACGATCATCTGAAATAAATCCAAATCTTGGACGAGAAACCACTTAATCAGTGGCGATCATTCGTTGAGATATCCACTCTGAAGATCTTGGCAAATAAATTCCATTTCAAGTGGTAGAAGAAGTCTCTCATAAAAACCACATGAAGATGGTGTTAACGCGTAGATAAATTACATCAAATTAACTCAAACGTGTGGCAAATTACACCACGTATGTCTACGGAGTCACAAAAAGAAAATGGGGTCGGGAGAAGATAGTGGTTTCCTATGTGGGGGCAGGGGAGCATAACAAAGGATAAACATCGAGACTCTAGCAACCGTCGTTAGGTCCCCTAAACAAGCTACATGCTACAGCGTTGCTCACGCCGTGTGTATGCAGTAAGACGATCCCGTAAACGACAGTACACAGCGCGCACGAGTGAACACCACTTTCCCCGTCCGTTCACTTTCCAGCGTTCCGATTGGTCCGTACCGTCACGCCTCATTAAACCGCTCGATATTCAACAAATGAGGGGGCCTGATACAAACACGTTCAGGTAAACGTTTCACAATGGCAGCCAGCAGACTCACACGGCGGGCGGTGCTTTATTAATAATCACGAGGCCGTGGAAATCTAAGTACATTTTGTAATCGTGTTTGTAACGTGTTTGTAATGGAATGAGTTTCGGCATTGTTGCCTGGCACTGTTTGGGTTGAACTGTGAGGAAGTTGTTGAGGTTCAGCAAAGCCCTTACTCTATGGTTTAAACATGGAGGTAGGATTAGGGTTAAAGCGCTTAAGAAATGTGGACTGTGTAAACCGACCATAAACCGATTGACTCTGCACACAGTTAAATAATGGGCGTGTTATTGCTTGGGTAAAAACAAGATTCGATTCAAATCAATCCGATTCACAAGCATCGATTTGGTCTAACAATTAATTTGCAAAGCAAAATATTTCAGCCTGAACTTGTTGCGAACCCACTGCATTCCAAAGCTGAGTTAAGTACGCGTCAACGAGTTGATATATTTGATGTTGTTCTGCAATGCAAGGGTATTCATTTTATGTAGTCAGAAATGTTAAACCAGCCATGGACTGTTATTTTAAATACTAGCTATGCACGGCAAACGTTTGGAAAACGTAAGAAAGACTATAAACTCTAACTCAACACCAAGTTCATTATATATAAGGCATCTCCATTTTAAGGGGCCTACCATTTCCCATGGCGCAATTTTCTGGCCATTTAATGAGATTATCATTACTAACAGCGTCTTTATAAGTTATGTCAGACAATACTACCATAACCCGTGTTATAGTCTGATAGATCAGGAAAGGGTAGCACTAAAGACTACCTAATTACATATTAAACTGCACGAGCTTCAACAACTACTTCATCAACTGCAAACTGAATTTCAGTGATAAAAGCACTGTTGAAAATAAAATGAAAAAAATGGAAAGCACTGGAATATCCAAAAAACAAATCAAGTCCCCATATTTCTTTCGGTGTTATTCAACGCGACAGCAACCAACACCACCACAAACAACTCGTACAAAAGGTATTCTGAGCTTGAGGCAAACCACTCTTGGAAAGTATCGAATGGACCTGTTTGGGCATTGAAGGTGCCAGGAGCTGGTCCAAAAGGATGCCAACAAAAGGAGGGTGGGGGGGGGGGGTAATTCTGCATTTTTTATAATTAATTTTTTTTTTTTAAATAACCACAGAGCTAATAGAACGGTAAGTTTAAAATGAACCAGTGAAGGACACATTTTAACAAGTTTTAAAAATACGATTTGTAACTTGTCTCTATCATTACCAGTTGAGTATTCCTTTTTAAACCTTTAATCCTAAACCATGTATAATTTTTGTTTTTTTAATTCATGTAAAGCATGATCAGT
Organism: Asterias rubens; assembly: GCF_902459465.1. Lineage (NCBI taxonomy): Eukaryota > Metazoa > Echinodermata > Asteroidea > Forcipulatida > Asteriidae > Asterias > Asterias rubens. Next base: position 3,938,184 of record NC_047078.1, read on the forward strand.
TTACCAGACAATAGTCAATATTTGCAGTAACATCATGTAATGACTATCTCTAAATGAGTTGGGGGTGATTCTGAATAGAACCATTGGTTTCAACTCGACATTTCAATCAGTATGCTCTGATCGTCTTCTGGAGAAAGACTGTAGTCCTCAGTCAAACATCAAGTCACTAACCTCAAGACCCAAACTGTTGCGACTCTGATTGTGGTGGTATGCCTGATTCTAATAAAATAATAATAATAATTTGGGGGGCTAATCATCCTTACTCGCAGCTAAGAGCTGAATTGCGAAGGACGCGGCTTCAACGTGTTCGAGAAGCAGGCATGCAAGGGCGCATTCAGCTGCCAGCCACATCAACCCATAATGAACACGGAGCACAGCCAATATCGAAAGTGTTTGATTTTTTTCCTGAGGGAGGAAAACCGGATAGTCTGGAAAACCCTCGTGGCACAGCAGAGAACCAACGCACAACTCAACTCACATATGGCCCCGACCGGCAGTCGAACCGGGGTCACCTTGGTGAGAGGCGAGCGCTTTACGCACAAGCCAACCGTGCCACCTACATGAAGCATAATCAGTTAACCAGTGCAGTGCAGTCCTCAGTCCAACAGAATCAAACAAAATATGTGTTTGATTTTGATGTGCTGGGGTCAAAAACATGGTGCATAGTATGTGTGGAAACAAATGTACAAAATAATGTAGTTAAAGCTGATGTTACAGGCACTGGACACTTTAGGTAATTACCGGTACTCACGCAATGGAGGGGTGTTGTCTGTTGATAGTATAAAACATTGTGAGAAATGGCTCCCCCGAAGTAACATAGTTTTTAAGGAAGAGGTCATTTCTTACTCAAATATTTAAACACTTCAGGTCTGAAGCTTTTTGATAGGCATCTGAAACAACGCAAATTTGTACAACGTGTTTTTTTGTCTTTCTTTCATTATTTTCTTTTTGCTTCGATCACCAATTGAGCCCAAATTTTCACAGGCTTGTTATTTTATGCATATGTTGGGTTATTCAAAGTGAGAATCCTGGTCTTTGACAGTTACCAAAACGTGTTCAGTGCCGTTAAGTGCCAGAGGTGGAAACATGCGGGGCAATATAAACAACGAAATAAAAGAAACAAATCAAACGTCATCAATTGAACAATTTTATATTTTACATAATTGGAAATAATTCCATAATTCCAGTATGATCAGTCCCAGTGATCACTTCAAACATATCGTTATAATCAAAAGAACAATGATAATAAAATGTGATTATTAATTGCATGCATTAACATCGTTATTATGAATTTGAAACTTTGGAGTGTGGAAAGTTACTGTCCTAAGGGGGGCTTAGGTTTGGGGTAACACCGAAGACAGAACGGTCGACTGGTCTAGTGGAACAATTTCAAATTCTGATGGTTGAAAGATTGAAGTTACAGACATGCAGCATTATAATCTAACAAAAAAAGAACAAAGCAGAAATCAGCTAGTTCAACTGAGACATTGCTTAAATAAGTCAAGTTCTAACATCGGTGTGTCTTGGTCAAACCGTCAAAAGCACCCGACTAAAGCTTTGATGCTTCTGATCTGCTTCTGAGTATGGATTCGAGAGTCGTGGCACTTGTGTCCTGGAACAAAAACTTCATCATAATTGCTTTGTCTTTTGGATGGGATGTAAGGCCGTGTCCGAAACGACGACTTTGGCTACAGCTACGGCTAGATCGCGCGCGTCTGCCTATTCTTCAACACTGGTAGACGCGCTGATCTAGACGTAGCTGTAGCCGAAGTCGTCGTTTCGGACACGGCCTAAGTTTGTTTGTCATCATGGCATTTCAACATATAAAGGATATGGCCTCTGCATGAGGCTAATTTGTAACCTGGGGTCCAGATCTTTTCCAAGCATCGGTAGGGGGCTCACTTGTGCATCAAGATGTAGACTCCTGTTGTGTTTGGTCTGTTTGCTGGCTGGATTTCATGCTAGGTGCCAAGTCCAACAAGATCTGGTATGAAAAAGGAAACCACCAACCTGTTACTGTAACTGTGTTTATACCTGCCTCCAGAGGGCGCTGTTTATGATTACATCAAACAGGGCTTTTCCATAACAGGCCCTCTTCAAAACCACAGCTTTGGGTTTGGGTTTGACTCAGGCTAGCTTGGCCCCGCGGTTGTTTTGACAATTCGCGCATGCTTTGCATACGCGCTCAGGGCTTCAGACGAGAGGACGGAGCCTGAAGCCGAATCCAAAGCCAAAGCCGCGGTTTCGTAAAGGGCCATAGTTCAGTTTCGAGTTCATGACTTTGAGTTTGGGAATTTTGCGAGCTGAGAACTAATACAAGACCAATATAAAAGGCAAGTACAGTACTAAGTCTGAGTACTATCAAAAAGTATTGAGTACTAGTACTGATAAGAAAATGCCACAGATCTAACCAGTTAAATACTTACTGGCTTCTTAGCTCGGTCTTGGATAATACTCCATGCTGTGTGATGCACCTGTTGTAATGAGCAAAGATAAGTGATCAAACAAACACAAATGTGTTACTCTATACCTGTATGCATCAACTATACATCTCCCTATGGAGATTTTGTCACAATTGGGCAGGAGCTTCTGCCTGTCATTTATCTTTATTAGATAGAATCGAGTGCAAAAGTGTGGTTTACTTTGTGCAGGCATGTCAGTATCCCCCTATCCATGAAAGAAGAGGAAAAGAGAAAACTGGACAAGAAAAAGAGATTAAAAGATACTACATGTATTCCCATACTCGTGTACACAGAAAGTGAAGAACAAAAGAGGAAAGTCAAAACCCAAAAAGAGGAAATCAGCTAAAAAGAGGAAGTCTCACATGCCTGTTTGTGGGTGAAAGAAGGGTTGGGATATCATAATGTTCTTTAATTGTCCAATGCAGTAAGGTGGACCCTAAATAGCCTAAAACCTTTTTATCTCATTTTTTTCTTTTCATAAAATAGTAAACTATTACAGACCAGTAGAGATTATTTGGATCCGAAATGTAGAAGAAAAGAGTCCAAAGTAGAATCCTTCAGCGGACCGTGGCCCAATTTCGTAGAGCTGCTAAGCACAAAAATTTGCCAAGCATAAAATTTCTGTCTCGATTAAAACAGGATTACCAAAAACGATTTTCAGGATGAGCAAACAACACCTGAATACCAGTAACAAGCAGTAAGCACCAAATATAAATTTGGTTGGTATTCCTGTTTTTATTAAGGAAAACATGTCATGCTAAGCAAATTTGTGTGCTTAGCACCTATATGAAATTGGGCCCGGAATAGTAGTGATGAAGACAAAACATTGTTATGTAAGAATTTGATCAAAGAACACTCACCTGGAATTCTGATGGCAAAGCAACGCCTTGGAATCTCAGCAGCTTATTCTAAGAGGTTTGAAAGAAATCAAAAAGTTATTAAATATCGCAATAAAGTACAGATGCAAATTACATGTAACAGGTGCAAATCTACTCAGTCAATGCGATACCCACTACTAAAATACAGGATGCAAGCTGCCTCCTGCCTCTAGCCACCGGGTTCGAATCCCACAGAACTTGGTAAAATACTGAGTATACAGTGCTAACACACATAGGTGTATATGGGTAAAACCAAATTATACAGATGGCGTGTTGCAACTGAGCTTTTTAAGACACTGGATACTATTAGTAATTAACAAAGACTAGTCTCTCACTTGGTGTATCTCAACAAATGCATAAAATAACAAACCTGTGAAAATTTGAGATCGATTGGTCGTTGGAGTTGCGAGATAACTATGAAAGAAAAAAACACCCTTGTCACACGAAGTTGTGTGCGTTCAGATGCTTGATTTCGAGACCTCAAATTCTAAACTTGAGGTCTTGAAATCAAATTCGTGGAAAATTACTTCTTTCTCAAAAACTTTGTTACTTCAGAGGGAGCCGTTTCTCACAATGTTTTATACTATCAAACTCTCCTCATTACTCACAATCAAGAAAGGTTTTATGCTAATAATTATTTTGAGTGATTACCAATAGTGTCCACTGCCTTTAAGAGCACCGGACTCAAACTCTGTAAATTTCATTCTATATCATCTGATCATAAAAGCAAATTACAAACTTACCCTTGGTTTGAGATAGTCTTCAATGCCATGTATCTGCAATAATAATTAGACAATAACAAAAGCTAACTTCCTTAAAGCAAATCGCACAAAATATCGGTCAAATTACTTGTTAAACATGTGCACAAAAAGTTTTTTCAGCAAGTACAGACTCTTTCTCTTATTTTTTGTCTACAAATGATTAACACATTTCTGTCTACTGTATATCAAGAACGACACTTTTAAAGGCAATATGGCAAAAGGGCAAACATCCAACTGAGACCAGCAAAGTAGTATCCGTTTCAACGTACGCATGAACACACAAAGTGTTGACATAAATCCGTAGCCTGCGAAACCTTTCTATCATCATTTTGGTTCAACATTCAATTCTGGTTTAGGGAAACTTACACATGTAAAGACAAATCTACAGGGTTCAATGAACCCTGTGTTGGTGACCATGGGACCTTCACTGATGTCCACAAACTCCCCTAATCTGAAGAGGATGATTCTGTCTGCCTGTGTCTCTTCGATCTGTTGCTTCTTGTATCTGGGGGTCAAAAGGTCAAAGAGAATTAAAGGGTCGAAGGTCAACACCAGTTTTAGAGAAACTAAAACATAAACTGCATTAGCCCTTGGTGCCTTTTTAGAATTTTCTCATTGACTTTCATGTTTTCAAATGGAAGTAAGTGCCCCATGCAAAATAAAAATAGCCTTGCTTTCTTTAAAGCCATTAGACCCTTTCAGTAAACAGTATTGTCCAAGGCCCACACTTCGTGTATCACAACTTCTATATCAAATAACAAACCTGTGAAAATTTGGGCTTAATCGGTCATTGGAGTCGGGAGAAAATAACGGGAAAACCCACCCTTGTATCCGCGCGTTTCGCCGTGTCATAACATGTGTTTAAAATAAATCCGTAATTCTCATTAACGAGAATTGATATTGTTTTACTGTTTTCTCAAAAAGTAAAGCATTTCAAGGAATAATATTTCAAGAGAAGTATTTCACCACTGCCTTCTGTAAACCCTGTAAGTTATTTGTAAATCTGTGAACTTTTTTTTTTGTCTGTACCAAAAGGGTCCAATGGCTTTAAGATAACATTTCAGGCTTACTGTCAATGCAAAATGCAAACATATTAATTTGGGTTTTACTCATATACATGTACACCGATGCATACTCACTACTTTCCCGAGCTCTGTAGAAAAAAATCACAGGCAAATACTCGGGTGGGATTCAAACCCACGACCTTTGCAATTATACATCAGTACCTTACCAACTAGACCACTGAGATTGCCCAGTGGCTAGAGGTAGTTCAAATCCAATAATTAAGAAGCGAGTAAGGCAACAATTTAAAGCCATTGGACCCTTTCGGTACAGAAAAAAAAAAAAAGTTCACAGATTTACAAATAATTTACAGGGTTTACAGAAGGTAATGGTGAAAGACTTCTCTTGAAATATTAGTCCATGAAATGCTTTACTTTTTGAGAAAACGGTAAAACAATATAAATTCTCGTTAGCGAGAATTACAGATTAGTTATAAACACATGTCATGACACGGCGAAACGCGCGAAAACAGGAGTGGGTTTTCCCGTTATTTTCTCCTGACTCCGATGTTCGATTGAGCCCAAATTTCCACAGGATTGTTATTTTATATGTAAGTTGTGATACACGAAGTGTGGGACTTGGACAATACTGTTTACCGAAAGTGTATAATGGCTTTAATAGATGGAAATTGCAAACACTTACGTATTATCCTCAAATATGCTGAGCGCGACCTCTCTGCTGACCTCTAACCTCTCAAAGTTGACCTTGTTCTCGGCGAGGCTGAAGGCTTGCCTATTGAGGCAGATTATCTCTTCTCTTGTTGGCTCCCACTTGAAGGGAAGGTTGACGTCGTATGCAAAGCACCCCTTGGAAACTGGAACGGACAAATCAGAACTTGTTTTTTACAAGTTGGTGATTATTCACTGAAGCACAAGCCCGAAGTTCATGGCGCTGCTTGACCTCAGAATTCGGCAACAGAACTATGATTATATTGGTTTTGCTTTTAAAGCCATTATACACTTTCGGTACAGAAAAAAAACAAAGTTCACAGATTTACAAATAATTTACAGGGTTTACAGAAGGCAATGGTGAAAGACTTCTCCTGAAATATTAGTCCATGAAATGCTTTACTTTTTGAGAAAACATTAAAACAATATCAATTCTCGTACGCGAGAATTACGGATTTATTTTAAACACATGTCATGACACGGCGAAACGTGCGGAAACATTCCTTTGCTAGCTGTGAAGGCAAAGAGTGCTTCATAAATCAGAAGTTAGGTTTGAATATTGGCCAGCTTGATCACAAGTTACCACTTAAATTTGAATTCCTCCTATGTCAGACATATGATTCAGGGCAATGTGTATGGCACAATGGTACCAGGGTTTGCTCATCCGGAGGTTGCTATGCAAAGGCTTGCCCCGAACCATTTGTCATAGCAACTGTCTCTATAGTCTAAGGATTTAAAATGGAAATGGTACATTGTGACCATTGAAAGTCATTGTACCAGATAATATTCTCATCTAATTGGCATATGGCCTATCAGTTGCTAACCTGTGAAAAACACTTACGGTAAGCGTGAAATGTTTCCGATCGAAATGCAGTGTTTTCGCTTACAGAATAAAGCGAAGCCTCAAAACTGGGCGCGGAAAGAGCACCGAGTTTGAATGTATGAAAGGTAGTACACATTATTTGAAAACAAAACTACTGAATTAATACAAAATATCATACTAGACTTTCAGTGAAAAGTCGTCCAAGCACTCTGTGCGGTCACAGCACCTGGGCCCAATTTCATGGCTCTGCTTACCGTAAGCTCAGAATCGGCGCTTACCGAAGCAGGGAATTCTGTGCTTACAGCAAGCGTATTTCATGGGTTAGCGGCGAATTTGTGCTTCTGCGCGTGCGTACTTCACGTTACTAGGCATTTTACGCTTACAAGGCTAGCACAGAAATTGGGCGCTTGCACGTAAGCGGGGAATCGCGATCGTAATCGCAGAATTCGGCGGTAAGCAGAGCCATGAAATTGGGCCCTGGTGTGAAGCGCCTTTGGTAACTCGTCTTGGGGTCTTATGTTTTTTTTTACCTTTCCCACAGATTTTGGTGGGAGAAATGTAATGCATAATGCAAGAGCTTGATGAGGTGTTAGCCAATAAGAAGACGCAATACCATAGATGACATGCCGCGTGCACACCCCATGACCCACACACAGATAATGGTGCACTCAAAAATCACGTGCTGAGGGCAACACACAGAAGGTGCATATATGAATAACTAATTAGATAAACGAGTTGCTAAAGGCACTTCGCGGCTTCGCCACTCGCGCTGGCCTTTGTTCGTGCGTTGGGCTACCACGACCGCGTGCGCCTTGATTAAAGGCTTTAGGGACCACAGTCTGAGACCGGCATCCTAATAACAGACAAGAATACGCGTTCAATCTTACTTGGGATTTCCGGTGAGCGAGCTACTTGTATTCTGACGTCATCTTTGAATGCCGAGTGTAAGATTGCACCCATCATGTGCGAACAGGACCTCCAGAATGCCTGTAAAGTACGATGATAAAGATGATATTTTTATATTGCAGTTTTAATATAGAGTGTCATGGCCGAGTGGTTAAGAGCATCGAATTCAAGTTCAAGTTCTGGTGCTATGTCACCAGAGTGTGGGTTCGAACCCCGGTCGTGACACTTGTGTCCTTGAGCAAGATACTTTACTATAATTACTTCTCTTCACACAGGGGTATAGATTGGTAACTGCGAGGGAAGACGTTGATATTGTGAAAGAAAAAGCCTTTGCAGCGATATAAACTGTTGCCCAGGTTGTATACTCCCAAGGGAGCCGAGAAACATTAAAAGGGATGTTATTGGCCCAATGACCAGGGCACCAATGTAAAGCCCATTGATACGGTTATTGTGAAATGCGCTATATAAGAATTGTTATTATTTATTATTAACAAACTTGTAATGGAAAACTAAATGCTACAATCATCCAAGATGGCCAACGCTAGATAGTCATTGTGAAACATGTGGCGTTATCAGGCCTGTATGCTTCTTCTTTTTTGAAAGGGCAAGGGCACAAAGACATTTTCTTCTTGGTAAAGGGCATCCTATGAAAAAATTGTACATTTCTACTGGCGCATTTCAAGGGCACCGATGCAATGACTGAGGGGCATGGAGGCCAATTTCAGGTCTGCATCATGTGCAATCCACCTTTATTCTGTTCAAAAATCTTTTCTACAAACCTGGTTTGCCTCTCTGACATCATCATCTTTCATTGTGACAAACCTCAGCTCGCAGTCTTCAATGAGTGGTTGCAGCATGTGCCAAGGCTTGCCGTTAACCATCGCTATTGCTGAATGCTTGAGGTATCTCTGGTTCAAATCTAGAATAAGATACATTAAAAATAACGCTGTGAGAACCATTGCAATCATGATTCAAGATTCAAAGATTCAAAATTGTCATGATATAAAAAGCATGACATTTCAGAATAAATACAAGTAAAGGCACAATAACAAAAGACAACAAGAGTAACAAATTCCATATAGACAGATAATGGACCAGTGAAAAAATTGGGGGACCAGACAAATGACAAAGGCAATTCCAGGCAAACATGGACATGACACAAACAAAAACATTTGTGTCACAACTTTCTTTCCACTTAAAAGTTATAGCTAACATATGAAAGGAAACAGACATTATTGTTTTTTACACATTCTGTGCCATACTGCCATTTTGTACAGATTTGTACTATATTAGTTCATGTGACTGTGTTTCAGCCAACCAGAACACAGAAAAAGCAAGAGGTGTGTTATAATGGTAATTGTCAAAGACTAGTCTTCACAGTTGGTATATCTCAACATATGCATAAAATAAACCTGTAAAAATTTTAGCTCAATCTGTCGTCGAAAGAAAAAAATCCTTGAAACACGAAGTTGTGTGCTTTCAGATGCTTGATTTCGAGACCTCAAATTCTAAATCTGAGGTCACGAAATCAAATTCGTTGAAAATTACTTCTTTCTCGAAATCTACGTCTCTTCAGAGGGAGCCGTTTCTCACAATCAACCTCTCCCCATTACTCGTAACCAAGAAAGGTTTTATGCTAGTAATTATTTTGAGTAATTACCAATAGTGTCCACTGCCTTTTAGTGCAATTTTAATTTAAACTGAAGTATAAATATTTTTCAAATCTGTTGAGTATTGACATGATTGAAGTATGATATATTTGGTTTGCGGTAACACCATGTGTGTATCTACTTGCCAGGTAGAGTTGTTCTTAGGGAACTGTCTTGCCTTATTCTACTGCAAGTAGATACACACATGGTGTTACCACAAACCAAATATACATTGATACCTCACCATGCAATGCCTCAAATCCTATATATGATTGAAGTACTTATTTACCCATCTTCACTTAGTGATACAACAAGTTCAACAAGTTCCAAAAACGACCCCAAATATGAAATTGTGTAGATAGTACAATTTTGTTTTTGCCCGAACACCGATGAGTATAGTGTTAATGTTCTTCTCATTTTTATTCCAGTCTTGGCCTTGATCATTAAAAGTTTGGACCTACATGTCCAGGCCCAGGGGTGGATTTCACAAAGGTAGTCCTAAAAGTTACGACCAGTAACTCATCCTAACTTAGGACCAGTCATATCTCTTAGCATTGCCTAGGACTAGTCCTAAGTTAGGACTACCTTTGTGAAATCCACCCCTGGACCTTGGTAGTCTTGTGGATGTTTGTACAAGTTGTACATGTTCGAGCCCTGCATGACACTTACATGTATGAGATAAGGCCAAGTAAAATAAATAACATGTTGCTCGTACGGACTTTTTGAAAAAATGGAGAGGGAGGTCCTTGTTAATTGTTATTTTCACAAGATGGCCACCATGTCTAAGATGGCCGCCATATCGTGTTTGAAGATGGTTTTATGGCTTTAGGGCATCTACTCCAATTCTGTTTATAAGTTGACACGTGTGCGAACTGTTATTATTTCGATACATATTTTTATTTTTTTTAAGAGTCCGTCTTGCTCCAAAACTTTTCTGTATGTGTGGCATCAAGTCCTGGTGCAAAGGGAAAATGTTACAAAACAAATTAGAATTTTCTCAATATCTTTGCGTTGGGGAAATAGCAATGTTTAAGGCCTACATGAAAGAAAGATGATGAATCTGCTCAATAAAAATAAATACATTTGAATTAGCTCTCTAAACATGCAAAAAGATTGGTGCCGCGTCTAAAATCAGAGCGGGCGGGGACAAGCAACATAATAAAATCTTTAAAAGTTGTCCTTACGCAAAGCAGCATGGTACGGTGTCGATAGATATTTGTTCATCATGAATTTACACGGCTCGTTAGGATCAACATGTTCCACCTCAATCTTCTCGATTCTTTTGATGAGCGATAACTGTCGTTGTTTCTCTTTTTCAAAGACCTCATTTTGCCTGGATGTGACTGCTGTGTTTGTTGCAGTCACCTCTGTTGACATACCTTTAAAAATATAAACATTTGGGCAAGTGAACTATTATAATAATAATAATAATAATAATGCTGAACATTTCTAGTGTGCCATGTCTGTCAATGATGACACTCCTGGTGCAAAAAAAAACAAGAACTCTGCTAATACACAATGACACAAGACAACCAAAAGTTTGAAGGCTAATTGTTTCCTAAACAGATATGTTTTGAGATTAGTTTTGAATTCGGAACAAGTATCTGCTTTCTGAGTTCAAGTGGGACATTGTTCCAAAGAGACGGTCCAGCATGTAAAAAAAACAGCAATCACCCCAGGAGTGCAGGCAACGTGGAAGGTTCAGGAGCAGGTTGTTTGAGGAGCGAAGCTGTCTGGGAGGTTTGTACTATGAATTAAGGACACTAAATCAATCATTCAATCAATCAATCAATCAATCAATCAATCAATCAATCAGTCAATCAATCAATTTACATTATTTCCATACATGCAATACTTTCAAGGATTTGGCAGGAAGAAAACAAAACTGACGAAAAAACTACAAATCTTGATCTTGATATAATGATTGATCTGCTCATTACTAGGAACACTCAATACTAATAATAGGCCCCTACATACTAGTCTAAGTACTGATACGAGGTAATTTATAATTATAGAAATAATAATTTGTTTAATAACTTAAAATAGGTTTCAATCTGAAATCACAAAATCTGAAACTCAATTTTTGAATGTCTGGTGCAACGAGCAACCCAAATTAAGTCTACACTGTACACAATTCCTAAACTAAAGTGAACTTTTTTCATACCAATACCATCATCCTGATGATGCCCCCAGGGCCCCACTTTTTTGGTTCACTCATTATTAATTTTATTTTATTACTAACTGCTAAAAAACGCCACCCCTTCCTACTCCTACTCTAGAACTACGCATTTTCGGTTTCGTCCGCTATCGTCTCCCGTTACAGGAGGCGATAGCGGACAAAACCGAAATAGTTATAGGAGTAACCCCCGCCCCCCAACCTCAATTATAATTAAAGGGGAAAACAACTAACTAATTCATTTAATTTAAAATTAAAATTAATAATAAAACTAAAAGGGATTTCTTTTACAGTAAATTAATAAATAAAAAGATACTAATTTATTTCATAACGTGTGGTGTCAGGATGATTCGGACAATTTCAGTAATAAATTCTAGATTTCAGAAAATGGCAGGTACAACACACACATGACACATGGTTCGACACATGTCACAGTTTAGCTTCAAAAAGTGATGTGGCGGTATGTCCGGAAACTGGGCAGAAACAAACATTTTGGGTTAGTTCGCAATTTCATCCATTAAAATTATCAAGCTTACATCTACACGCAAAACGACTGACAGACAACGTGTGTCTCAGCCACTTCATTGTGTTTCCACCTGTAGTTGTGTCCACAGCCAAAGAGAGTCAAGAATAAAGTTGAAGACGAGTTGAAAATTGTTTGAGAACACATGCGACTCTTATTGTGAACTCTGACCCGTGCCCCAGAGTTTGTCAGAACCAAATCTCGGTGAGTCACGCGAGAGTACGCGCTTCACGACTCGTTGTATCTAAGCGACGGTCACGTAAATAGTTTTCGCGCATGCGGCGTTTGTGTGTGATCTTTGGACCAAAAAAGGAAGACAACACAAAAATAGCACGGCACTCATCAAAATCTGCAATAAAACTTCTAGCAAAAACGATTTATTAAAAGGTGTTTCAAACTGAAAAGCCAAGAACGATTAAAATGGTAAGTATCGTTAAATCATAAACGTTTTGGGATCGTTAATTGTAAGTAGATTTGGCGATGTGTTTGAGCAAAAATTAAACATTTATTTTGACGAATTTAGCTTGTTGTTTAGACACAAAATCACAACTTCCTGTTGCCGTGTAAACTGTAAAACACAGAAGCATTGCAAACAAGCTCGATTATTTGCAACGTGCATGATGATGTAGAATATTAAATATTTCCCTTGGATGGCTGATCTTTTGTCTTTTGTCTTTGGTTTAGTTTGGATTTGGGTTGTGACATTACATGTTAAACTGTACCAATCTTGTTTTTATAATAATAAAATTTAGTTAGTTCTTAGTGGTACTGTAACATGTTTGCTTTATAATTATATTTTAAGGTCATCATTCATCAATCATTATTTTACTTATTGTTCAACACAATGTTGCTTTACAAATACAAGGCAACATTATCAAGAAAGATACAAATTGTGTTACAATAAACATGATAAAAGACACATGTGAATGTTTCAATTTAGGGCCTACAGTGTGTGTCTTGTTGAGAAAACAGGGAAGAGGTTTTATATTCATAATCATATCATCAAGATTAAAGAACAGTGTTTTCTTCAAGAACTTTAAATCCACATGGCGTTTTATTTAGGGGATGCCCGTGAACACCAACCGCATCTCTCACTTTGGCAGCAGCATTCACAAAAGAACACCGCAGACATGACAACAGGTTGAAACAAATATTCACCATCATAGTCATACTCACTGCCAATTTAACATCATCAGTTCTCTTATATTGATCTTTAATTTAATTCTCCTCATTTAGCCTCGCAGTGTAATCAGCACGCAGTCGGCCGGTAGCAACGGTTCCCGCCATGCAAACACAAGAAAGTACTTCACCGTCAGCAAAAATTCCTCAGTGGATGAGTCGCTCTTTGGGACTGCTCCAAACGCCAAACAACGACAGAACGAGACCAAGTCTGAGGAAGTTGTGCTTCAGACGCAGTCGGCTGGTGGGCAAAGAAGGAGAACACAAAAAAAGAAAGAAACCGTCCAAGTCATCACAAAAGACCTGATCAGAAATTTAATGTAAGCCCACGTGTGATATTTGAAATAGATTGTGTTGGAGTTAAGGTTTTTCAAAATATAAACGGTTACAAGCAAAGCTTTTAAAGTTAAAGGGCAGCCGTCGATTTCACAAAACTCTTCCTAACTTTAAAAGACTAATCTTAGGACTTAGGACGAGTCCCACCCCTGCACTATAGCATGCAGACCTTAAGATTAATCCTAAAGTTAGGACGAGTTACTTGTCCTAACCCGAGATAAGACGAGTCCGAACTCTTTGTGAAATCAACCCCAGGCCATTAACTTTGTCCTTGAAAGAGTGCACAGCAATTTTCCTCTGATAAGGGGCACCTCTTTGAGAAACCTTGCACAGAGCACCACAGCAAAAGCACAGGGCACCATGGCAATTACTGTGGAGATCGTGGGTTATTTGGAAGCCTGAACGGGGGACAATCATCAGCGATTCTGCGCGACAGATTGTGTTCAAAGTTCATTAATCCTTGCTCAGCCACAGCCCTTCTATATGATCATGACGATGATCCCTTTTAAAGTTGGGGTCATAGATTGGTTTTATTGTTTGTGTTAATAATTCTTCATCTCTTTTCTTCCCTGTTTCTGCTGTGCCCTGTTCCTGCCCCACCCAACAGTGTACCTCAGGATGATCCGTCCGGTCAGTCAGTCGTGTTACCGTTCTGTGAATACCAGAGGATTATCAACGCTGCTCGTGTATTGACACATGAGGAGCGTATTGCAGCAGAACAACACAGACAAAAAGAGAAAGAGGCAATACAGGTGAGTGTGCGGATGTCATTCGGTCATTCGCGATGACTGGCTTTTCATGGCGTCACATTTTGTGCGACAAATTTTCATTGTTGCATCTTTCAATTGCTTACAGACGGTTAATGGCAGTAATAATAACAGCTTATATGGCGCCTAATGCCTTGAGGAGAATGTCTCTTAGCGCTTAGAAGAACAACAGACAAACAAATAACATGTATGATGAATTGAACAGAAATGTTTTGAGAAGAGTCTTGAAATGTGTTAAGGTGGTGGCTTGTTTGATGTGACGAGGGAGATTGTTTCAATGAGGTCTAGCAAACTGAAAACTACGTTCACTATTCCTGGGCTTACAGTTAGTTGAAGTGGAAATCAAAATGACATAGTCAAAAGCTCAAAATCATCCAAAAGGCAACTCTATGAAAATAAATCTCCGGTGTGATAGATGAGTACTAGAAGACGGAGATAAAAATGTTGTATTTTCCCCCGTAATATTTCAGGAAGCTAGTAACGATCGCAAGCTACAGATGCAGGCTTTGGACCGAGCCAGACAGAAGAACGAGAAACTGAATGATCTTGATGAAGAGGCGAGACAGAAGGCCGAGTATCTCCTTCAGAAAGCCAAGGAGCAACAAGAAGAGCAGGAAGATGAAATCAAACATCTCAATGAGGTACGAAGAGAGCAAGACATGAATTGAGCTTTGAAAATGTTTTTCATGCAAGTTCCCCCCCCCCCCCCCCCGTCCTAAAAAAAAATCCAACGCTTTGAGGCAAAGTACATCTTTGGTTTTCAGACCCGTTTGACTGTATTCATCCTATGTAAATGCACACAAGTGAAAACTTCGTTCCAAAAGGTGTTCGCCTTTTTGATATATCTCTGTAAATCCAATCTATATGTCCAATGTCTTTCAATGTTACTCTGTTCTTGTTGCAATATGGACAAAGCTGTTTTAAGGCCAAGTCACACAGGCACCGTTAACGACTACAAAAACGATAACAATAAAAATGCACGCCCTCGATTGGTTGAAATGCTCCACGCAGAATACGCCCACGCTCATTCAACCAATCGCGGGGCATGCATTTTTATCGTTTTCGTTCTCGTTATCGGGGCCTGTGTGTCTTGGCCTTTACATTGATAAATGCCATCTATGAGAGAAAAGTTTGAACATGTTAAGGGAAAGGGGCACCAAGGCAATGACAAAGGGCATGAAGGCAATGGCCCCTACTTGATAGAAATATTTTCCTCCTGTAGCTGATTTTCGTTTTTCCCCCATTTACCCTTTTCAGCTCATTCTCAACGCCAAGTGTCACGCCATCCGAGATGCCCAGATTCTGGAGAAGGGTCAGATCAAGGGAGAGATGACGGACGAAGAGAAACGACTGGATCTCATGATGGAAGTTGAACGACAGAGGGCGCTACAACTCCAAGAGGAGATTGAATCGCAGAAGAAAGAAGAACGATACGAGTGAGTGCGTTGATTGGTTGAAATTAAACTCAGACTGGTGATGTCATAACTCTATTTGTAGAACAGTCTCGTGGCCAAGCGATAAAGCTCACTGGACATAAGCTCAGGTCCCAATTTCATAAAGCCTGCAAACACAAAAACTAGCGAAACACAGAAAAGTATTGCTTAGCGGAATCAGGTTGCCAGCCAAAATTACATTATGTTTGCATTGTTGTGGCAGGTGCACGACTCAATTTTTGCTTCGCAAAGAAATTTGTCAAGCAGTATTTTCTGCTTACCAGCTTTTATAAAATAGGGCCCTGGTAATTTTCATCAGCAGAATATGGGTCAGAACACTTGTGACTTTAAGCAAGACACTTCACATAAATTAATGTTCTTCTATCTCTTCTAATCTATGGATGTCAATAGAAATGGCATACAAGTTTGATGTTAATTATGCTGTTCTCTTTCCATCAGGGGTGCTTCTCAAGTCCTGACTCAAATTGCCCAGAGGGAGGAGGAGCGATTGTTGGATCAGGAACGTAAGGACCAGGAAGCCCTGCACATGTTGAAGTATCTGGAAAAACTCCAGGTGGAAGATCTCAAGGTAAATTTATCTGCGGTTTCTGGTGTTTGTTTTAATCTAACTAGTTAAAAATTTGTCACTTAATTGCAGTTTATGATCACCATTCTCAGCTTACTGTGCAAGGGCCAAATTTCCTCGCTAGCTCTGTAAGCGAAGAATGCCAACAAGCAAAAACTTCCTACTAACCCATGAAATACGCTTGATGTAAGCGAGTTATTCCCTTCTTCTGAAAGCGCTGATTCTAAGTTTACGGTAAGCAGAGTCATGAAATTGGGCCCGGATGATAATGGGTGCCAACCACATCTCTGCCCGCAGCATGCACAAATGGATACCACAGAAATTTGAATTCCTGAAAGTCGCCTTTGGGCAATCTTTAGCGCTTGTTGAATGTTAACAAACCAGCTAAACTAATGTAACAATAGACCTTTATCATGGTGCAGCCATCTTGAATTTCTTCCATTGGTATCAATGTTACCAAACCGAGGCTGGAAGAACAAGATAGTCTGGTGGTTTCTATTTGCAAAATGATTATTACCATACATTATTGTTATTCGATCTGAGGAACATGACCAAGATGGTGGCGGCATGATAAAAGGTCAATTGAATAACGATAACATTTGGCAACGGTACACTAAGCCAGCATCTTAATACATGTAGTTCTCAATCATAACCTGCTCTCCTAATCTTCCAGGACTTGGAGCGCAAACACGAAATGACCCTAGAAGCGCAGAAAGAGATCGCACGAGCCAATCAGGAGGCAGAGGAACAGCGCATCCGTCGCCAGGAACAAGAAAAGATGGCCGACCTGAAGGTGACGGAGTACATGAAGAAGAAGGCGCAGCGTGAGGCGGAGTTTGAGGCCGAGCAGGAACGTATCAAACTGGAAAAGGAGAAGGAGATTGCCAGGCTGAGAGCTATGCAGGTAAAGTAGATCACCTTACTACTGATACTCAAGTGGCTTAACTTTGATTGCTCCTCTTCATAAAAAAGTTTTTGTGAGGGTAGATTTTAGAGCGTCATGAGCAAGTTGTGCAGTACTAACACAAAAAATGTTGCACAAGTGCACTTGCGTATTTGTGTAACCGTGTTAAATGCTGTAAAAGCAGCCACTATAACTGTTTTGAATATTACTTTTATTAAGTAATAGTCCACAAGTAAAGGGAAACTGACCTAGTAAGTTTAAATGATTTTGAAATTTTATTTAACAAAGAAAAATTTACTTGAGCAGGACTTGAACCAAAGTCTTCTGGATTAAGGTGCCGGTGCCGCTCTAGCAACTGAACTATCTAGCCCTTTGATGGCAGTCTCCCTATAAGTCAATATCTTTGTTCGGCGTGCCAGTCAGAAGCCATTTATAACCACTAGCTGCCATGTGGCCAGGGACCACACCAAAGTTTACAACAATAGCAGCGCCCAACATTATTTTTGATTATTCTATAAATACTTGAATCACACAGGAGAGAGCCAAGGACTACATGGCTGAGAAAGACGCCCTCCGAGCAAAACGCAACCAGGAGCAAAGAGAGCGAGAGTGGAGACAAAAAGAGAAGGAGGAGGCCAAGAAGAAGGCTGAGACAGAACAGATGCTCAAGATTGCCAGAGAAGTCCAAGTGCAGAACAAGGAGCATTTCCTGGCTGTACAGGCCAAGAGAGAACGACATGAGTTTGAACGCGTACTCAAGTAAGATTTTACTATTTAATTTTATTTTTAATTGCGTACAAAATAAGTGGGAATGTGGCTGACAGGCATGAAGTCCAAACAGTGGGGAAACTGAGAAAAGTTCATGACTTTGTTGTTCACAAACATGTTGGGCATCCACTGGCCCACGTGGGATCTCTTCCCCAATGGTAGTGGGGACCCAGTTTCACAGCGAACATTTTTGTGGGGACCAAAGTCTGAGGACCTGTTCTCGGTACTAAGACCTTTTTTGTCATGGTCTTGGTCTGTTCTCATTCTAAGAAGGGCTGGTCTCAGTCTTTGTGTCAGTCTCAAACTCGGATGTCTCTACTACAACGCTGGTGAAGACTTCTGTTCCCTCGTGTACAGATCTCCACTTGTGCGTGTGTGATTTGTGTGTTCCTCCATGGAAACCAAAGACTTGCAGAAACAGAACTTCAGCACTTTTGAGTAACAAATTGGCTAACCTCCGACCCTTCCCTCCTTCTTCCAATAGAGCACAGAATGAAGCGATGCACAAAGAGAACTCTGAGGAGGTGGACCATCACATGAAGCGTCTCGACCACGCCGAGGAAGTCCGTCGACAGATCAGGGAGAAGGAACAGCTTAAGGTCGCTGAGCGTCATTCGTTCTTTGAGGAAGGGGTTCGCATCAACGAAGAGGCCAGGGCTCGCAGGAACAAGCTGGACTCTATCAAGCAAAAGAAACTGTCGGAGTTAAGGTGAGTTTATATCAATGAAACAATATCCGTTTGTCGTGTTTCTTTAGATGATCTTCCCCTTAAGGGAATTCTGCAAACTCCCACAGGGGAATACAAACACCAAAATGGCATCAGTCAATCTCTCTCATACAAACATTGGTTTAACGTCTAGGATTATGCATTGCACAATCCAAGAAATTGTAATTTAGTAACTAGATGACAATACTTAATTTAGTCATTGTAAAATCAGTGGTTAGCTTGGTATAGGATTTGGAACTAGACTTCTGTTTTGTCTCAACCATACACTCTTGCTTTGCCTAGATGTGTAGGGCGTAACAAAGAGACATTCCAACAGCTTTATTCCACGAACTGCATCTCTTTGGAACTCCTTGCCTGGTGCATATTTTCATCCATCCAACAATATACTATTTTAAGAGGAATATCAACTCATACCTTCAGCTCCCCCAGAGTAATATTTTAATCTGTAATATTTTAATCTGTAATATTTTAATCTGTAATATTTTAATCTGTAATATTTTAATCTGTATTATTTTAATCTGTGATATTTTAATCTGTAATATTTTAATCTGTAATATTTTAATCTGTAATATTTTTCTGTTTGAAGGCTCTTACCAAGACTGGCTTTTACCCTTGGTTGACGCAAACAGGCCTATCAAAAAGAACTACAAAAAATGTTTCCTATCCTTGAGTATTTTTTCTTTTTCTATTCACAGAAATGCTGGCGTCCCAGAGAAATACTGTGCCGAGGTTGAACGGAGGATAGATGCCCCAGCATTGGCAGGTTTCAGTACTTAAGCTCAATAATTATTCCCTGATAACATAATAGATCTTTATCACACTTGACTGCGACTGCCATGATAGGTTTAGTTTCCTGTATACCACAGTAATAATTCAATGATGGTACACTGAAGGCTCCCGACTAGCGTCCAATTCAGGAATGTAAAATCCGTCCAAAGAAAATCTCCAGTTGTAAATTTAAAGCAATCAAAATTTTATCTTCCAGAATTTAAACCGTCCAACTTGAGGCCTTCAGTTAAATTAAAATTTGAAAATGCTTAATTTATAATTTGTTTTTGTACTTCCCAAATAAATTTCTAATTTCTAATCAGAAGATGGTTTTAGTTTTTGTATAAATTTACTTTAAAAACATTCGTCCAGTATGGAATACACTTTATGTTGTGGGTTTCATGCGCTACATGTACAGTATATGTATATATTAAAAACATGTTGTATTTTATTAGTTAGCTGTCTGTATGGGGTTTTGTATTCATTTTTTGTTTTTTTTCATTGGTCGCAGCCACTACTACCTACCCGAAATTGGATACAAGTATATAAATTTCCCACTATAGGGATGGTATAGCGCCTTTTTTGTAGTGTCTATATTAAAGCCATTGGACCCTTTCGGTAAACAGTGTTGCCCAAAGCCCACACTTTGTGTACCACAACTTCTATATCAAATAACAAACCTGTGAAAATTTAGGCTCAATCGGTCATCGGAGTCGAGAGAAAACAACGGAAAAACACACCCTTGTTTCCGCGCGTTTCGCCGTGTCATGACATGTGTTTAAAATAAATCCGTATATTGTTTTGCTGTTTTCTCAAAAAGTAAAGCATTTCATGGAATAATATTTCAAGAGAAGTCTTTCACCATTGCCTTCTGTAAACCCTGTAAGTTATTTGTAAATCTGTGAACTTTTATTTTTTTTCTGAACCGAAAGGGTCCAATGGCTTTAATAGAGCATTACACACAGCAGTTGTGAAATCTCGAAGACCAAAACTGCATATTGATTACATGCCCATGTTGCGAAAGATTGCCTACACTGTGTTTTTGTTATACACCGGGTCCAATTTCATAGAGCTGCTTAAGCCAATAGAAAAACAGGTGCTTAAAACATTTGTGCTAAGCAACAATAAGCAGGAAACCAGTCACAAATCCTACATCTGAAAATGTATTTTAGCTGGTTTTCTGTTTTTTTGGTCAGCATGATTTTGCTGTGCTTAGCTGGTTTTTGTGCTAAAACCAGCTCTAAGAAAGTGGGCCCTGGTAGAAGCAAGGTTTAGGCTAAATTGACAATTGACTGAATTCAAACTGTACTATCTCGTTTCCAGAAAATGATCTAAGCATACTGATCAAAATGTCAAGTTGTAAACCACCGGTTCTTTTCAAAACCAACACCTTGAAGTGGCCTTCAGGCCTTGTGTGTCTGGCGACTTGCATAAAAAAAAAATTAAAAACGCTAATCAAAAAGAGAATTATACATGGTGCTGCCGTAAATTCATCTCTGGAGCCGACAATCTGTGGAGTTAATGTAGCCTGAAACTTATAATCTGTGTTTAGGTGAAGTCGTTGTGCCTTTTGACTGTTTTGTTTTGTTTTGTTTCGTCAGCAAAACCACTGGTGTACATTTATATGTTTTATTGTTGAATGTTTTGAATTGAATTTGATATGTTAATAAAGACTTTAACAAATTAAATGTGTTGAACTTGTATGACGATTGTGACGTCAATAACCACACAATTTATTTAAATCAATTCTTTAAACAGGAAATTGAGTTTTAAGTATACATTACTTTCCAAAACCAACTATAGAAATGTTCTCAACTAAACACAACAAATATATTGATCAAGGTGTAAAAAAAAAGGAACTTCTGAACAAAAAAATTATAATTAGCTCTTAAAACAATCAATACCTATCTTAATAATGCCCAAATTTAAAATACTAACCAAATAGATTGTGAAACATTTAAAAAAGACAAAAAGTAATCACAATTTGTACAGTTAAGTAGAGCCCCGATATTATCACACAGACCACAGTCATTGTCTTTATGCATGGGTCAACTTCCACAGAAAAGTTCACCTTGCCTCAAGGGCCTTGCTACTCGGGATTTTCACCGCAAACTTATTTAACAACACCTGAGCAAAAACTATATAAGAAAAATAGTAAATCTGAACTAAATACTTAAAGTTTCTGTCAGCGTTAGAGATCAATCATACTCGATCTTTATAAACAATCACACAACAATAAACACCACACAACCAAGCTGTGATTGTACTTTTATAATGGCTAATGTAATTGGATATTAAGAGAACTTCATTTGTTTTGTTTTACATTTGGTGGTTTAACTGGAAACCAAAAACCTCCATTTTCAAGGGGGCAACAAACAAAATCTTAATGTACTTTTGTAAGCATAATAATGATGATAATTTACACTCTGTAATCAGCAGCACATACCTACTGGTTGTCCCTTCCAACCAGTAATTTAGTTCCTTAAAGGGATGGTCAAAGACTTCTAGTGAGAAATTACCTTTCTCAAAAACTACGTTACTTCAGAGGAAGTCGTTTCCCACAATGTTTTATACTATCAACAGCTCTCCAATGCTCGTTACTAAGTCAGTTTTTAAATTAATATTTGTTTTGAGTATTAATTACCAAACGTGTACCTTCCCTTTAAAGCACATTTCTTTTAATAATAATAATATGAAACATTTATATAGCGCTCTACGGAGAACAGAGCGCTCAAGGAATCAACTGTGTATATACATTTGTATTTGTAAACAAGATAATTGTTCTTGTGATAGCATAAACGTGGAAATGAACGTTTCCTTACAACTCATAAAACACTTAAAACACTAACATTCCAAAAGTAAATCTACTACATTATGAACACTCTCAAGGCTCTGGCACCCGCATCATTTGCCGTGGTTGCCTTTGCAATTTCCAAGACAAAATACTTACATTTTCCTCATAGAAAAACCATTACCAAAGAACAATTGCTACGCCCCTTCAAAAGCAAAGTCCAAGGCCTGCACACAGTAAGTAACTCAATAATAAACTTTAAAAGTCACACCGTTTTATGTTGATTCAAACTAGTAAAATATTATTAAAGTAAACTGAACGAATTAAAACAATAGACCCTTCCCATGAAATATGTAAATTGCACATTTTGGTTGGCAAAAATAAGGAAACATCGTGCTGTTTTGTACACGACTAATGGCTGCATGACTCAGAGCGTTTGCGCGTCTGCTTAGTGCACAACTCTATCGCGTTTGCCAACCAATAGGGTCTGTACGCATGCGTGAATGTAATTAGCATATTTTATGGGAAGGGTCCATTAGGTGTATGGTACTCATCATGAGTATTGAATAGCTTGTCATTCTTAATTGGGTGTTAGATACCCATTTGGGAAAAACAAGTAGTTTTCCATTGATGAGTGGTGGATACTTAGCAACTTGTCAATCACATCCTTAAATGGGTGTCAGGATACTCATCCTAGATAAACATGTCGATTAGCCATCCTTAAATGGGTGTCAGGATACTCATCCGAGATAAACATGTCGATTAGCCATTCTTAATTGGGTGTTAGATACTCAATCGGGAATAACATGTAATTTTCTATTTTTTAGTGTTGGATACTCATACAAGAGCAACTTGTCCATTGTCATTCCTTAAATGGGTGTTGGATACTCATCTGGGTCATTTCTCATTTTTTAATGGGTGCAGGATAGTCCTCTGGGAGCAATGTGTAGTTTCGACAAGTTGGACAAGTACGTTGTTCCTGCAGCCACAGTCTAATACACTGAAGATGGGAGAAACCAGAATAGAGCAAATTCAAATCAAACTTTTTCGTAGAGTCTGTAGTGTTTTGAAATGAAAGACTCCTTCCCAGTAGATGTTATATTTGCTTTAAAGGGTCTGTGTACTTTTTGTAGGACAAAAAACACAATAGAGAGGTTTCGTAACGTACGGATACACATACAGATACCGATACGTCGACACTTTGTGTGTTCACGTGAAGTGTATCCGCGACTACCGTATTTTGCATACAGGTTACCAACTGATACGGGAGCTCATACACATTGTAAAAAAACGGATACTATTTTGCAGACGTTTAGCTGTATTTTCCCACAGAATTATTTTCACTGGTATTGTGCTTGCTATAGACAGAAAATTGTTAGTCATTTGCAAGCAAAATGATGACAAAATGCAGTGTATAAAACCAGGATAAAACACGGGGTCTCTATCGGTCATGTTTGTCAGAAAAACACTCATGATGAATGCAAGCGCACTCAAGTGAAACATATACCTATAGTTTGCGAAACAAAATCCAACACGCGGCTGGCGTGAACGGATACGGTTATCATATCCGTATCTGTATTCGTACACTTGCGAAACCTCTCTAATGTCTACAGATTAACACTAAACTTACACAGTTTGAAATAATTTTTGTCTCCGTGATCATGAGACGAAAATTGTTTTAGCATGTAAAAACGTATTTTCATGACATTGTTTTACTAATTTCTCAAAAACTACAGCACTTCAGCAAGTAATATTTTCAGGTACGCTTTCTACCATTCAAACAGTGTAAGCTTAATGTATATCTGTGGATATTATGTTTTGTGTTACAAAAAGTACCCAAATCCTTTAAGGATAAAGAATATAAATTTTGGTTTTACCCTTAAGGCCGAGTCACACTGCAGCGATAACGAAAACGATCACGACGCAAAGAAAACGCATTCTATTGGTTGATTTGCTCCACGCAGGATTCGCACACGCCCATTCAACCAATGGAATGCGTTCTCTTTGCGCCGTTATCGTTATCGTTCTCGTTATCGTTGCAGTTGGAAAGTACTGAGTATGCAGTGCTAACACACATCGGTGTAAAGGTACAACCAAAATTATTAAGACTCTTTCTTGGTCACCGTTCTTAAAGGCAGTGGACAGTATTGGTAATTACTCAAAATAATTATGATCATAAAACCTTTTTTGATTACGGGTTAATAGTATAAAACATTGCGAGAAACAGCTCCCTCTGAAGTGACGTAGTTTTTGAGAAAGAAGTAATTTTCCACGAACTTGATTTTGAGACCTCAAGTTTAGAATTTGAGGTCTCGAAATCAAGCATCTGAGAGCACACAACTTTGTGTGACCAGGGTGTTTTTTTCTTTCATTATTATCTCGCAACTTCGACAACCGATTGAGCTCAAATTTTCACAGTTTTTTTTTATTTTGTGCATATGTTGAGATACACCAAGTGAGAAGACTGGTCTTTGACAATAACCAATAGTGTCCACTGTCTTCAAAGGTTTTGCACATGTTTTCAAAACAGGTAATAAGAGAGCTGAAAATGCCATGGTTTCAACAATGGACAAACAAACATTGCTAGTGCAAACGTTTAGGAGACCTCCCCACTTAATCTATGAGTTTTCTCTTCTGCAATGTTACATTTTGTGATTTTAAGCGATTGAGCGAAAATAACTGAAGTTGAACTTGAACTTACATAAGGATGGAACTTATGTCCACAGCGCAGAGTGACTATGTTCTTGTTCATCTCTTCATGGCAGATGACACACGGGTCTTCCTCCTCCTCAAAGTCTATCTTCTCTGCCTTCTTGGAGGCCCAAGCAGACTTAGGAGGCGGCTTAGCCGGTTCCCACTTTTGGTTCCCAAAGCCGTTCGGTGGCCGCTGGGTGATGGCGGCCAGCTGGTGAGAGTTCATCCTCTGGAAAGTTAGGAAAGACAGAAGAAGAAATTACAAAAATATATAAAAGGTTATTAGGCCTATATGGAGGTTCAGCAGCACCTTAAGCCTGCAAAAACATGAACGTGAACGTCAGAAAATTGTGATGTTAAAATCTAACGTTTTAAGCATATGTGAAATTACCATTGGTTCACGTCTGGTACGCACTTGCAGACGTCTTACGTGCACATGCAATAAGCCAAAAGTGGTGACGAAACAACACAATTCAGAAAGTTTATATTTTGTTTATACCTGTAATTCAGAGGACGGTTTCTGCTGGTTCAAAATGAGCTCCGCAGCACGATGGATGATCTCCTCAATTGACAGGCCAGAGAGGGAGTTATTGTTTGCGGCTCTCACGTCTTTGATCACCTTCGTCAGTTGCACTCTGAGAAAAGTTCAGGTTAAAAACAAAATTAATGGATGTAATGTCAACCAATGTTGAGATAATATGAGCGACAGGTGAGACTTGAAGCCAGGGTTCCCAAGAGCGGAACCAAACTATCGCCAGGAAAGCAACCCATGGGAAGGGTAACCAATTGGCTGCAAGTTGTTGCCCCCTCTGACACTGGTTTGTTGATCTCGCTGCTGCCATCAAAACCAAAATTCCAGGAGCAGGTGGACAGGTAAACAGTAGAAATAAATGGGCCTTTAGTTTGCGACAATTTTGTACAGGGAACCAACTCTTACTTGTTGAACTCGGGAAACATGTTCTGAAGTGGAAAGATGATTTTGTCAAAGTTGCTTTTCGGCTGGGCTGCAGCTCCATTCACTGGGGCTGGTTTTTGAGGAGCCTTGGCTGCCTGACTGGGTGGTAAAACACTCATCTGAGGTCCTGGACGGAAGAAAAGAGATTGTAAAAAATTATGCTTCAGGAACTTTAATCTTTAACTCATCAGAATCCAATAGCAGTTTATTCAGAGGCCTGGAGTCACACGGAGGCCAGGTAAGCCTTGGCTACTGCTGCCCTGGTCTTGGCCTTGGTGCCCATTCTAAATTTGCCACAGACTGTACGATTTCCCGAAGGAAGTACTCTTGACAAAATGAAAATGCCCTTGCCCTTTCAAAGATGAATTTCCAGGCCTGTGTACAACAGTTAAATTTAAACTTGGCAAAGTGCAGAGGAACCTCTAGAGCTTACCACTGAAGGAGGAAACAGTTACTGGTGAAGTTGACTGTGTCTGGGGCTGCTCTTGTTGTTGAGCCTGTCGCAAACTCTGCTGATAACTGAACTGACTGCTTTGCAGTCCTGAACTTTGTCCCGACATCCTATCTGCCGATGTAGCTGGTGAAGTTGACTGTGTCTGGGGCTGCTCTTGTTGTTGAGCCTGTCGCAAACTCTGCTGATAACTGAACTGACTGCTTTGCAGTCCTGGACTTTGTCCCGACATCCTATCTGCCGATGTAGCTGGGGCAATCCAAGGGGGATGTGCTCCAGCAAGAGACACTGGTATCTTGGCAGCATGTATGTGGGGGTGGCTATGTGGCTGCCTTCCTGGATAGGCTGCGTCTTTAGGAGCTTGCCTTTCTTTGAATCCAGACGATTGGGTAGAGAGCCCCATTGAGACGGGTACTGAAGGTGGTGAGGGTTCTCGCTGCTGAGGCATGGTCTGGATCTCTTGTTGCTCCCTCTGATACCGGTTAGTTGATCCCGCTGCTGCCACCATATTTGGATCTCCAGGCACAGGTGAAGGTGAATGGGTGTCTACCTGTCGATTTGCTGATCCAACATTAGCACTTGTGACTGCCATCTTGTGACTGCCACCAAGCGGGCCCATATGGCCGGCCGGGGCCATTTGGCCGGCCGGGGCCATTTGACCAGGTTGGTGCAATTGATTTGGAGCCACTTGATTTTGCTGAGCCATTTGATTTTGCTGGGCCATTTGTGAGGCCATTTGATCCGATTGGGTCATTTGATTGGGCGAGGCCATTTGATTGGGCGGGGCCATTTGCTGATTAGACAGGCCCATTTGATAGGGGTTATAGTTGGGTGTCGGCATTCGTAAGTTTATTGGACCATGCGTACGCATCCCGTATGACATATCAATTCCAGGTCGTCCCCTCTGCGCCATTATATGTGGGGGCTGAGGAAAAAAATGAAGACAAAAATTAGAAACTTCTTATGTCCTATTACTAAAATTAATGGTATAATTTTGTGAAGATTATTTGTTCATTTCATTTTCCCCTCTTCTTTATCTTTTTTGTCATCAACATATGTTTTTTTAAATAAAACCTTTGCACAACAAAGCAGAAGCAGGCTCAGAAGCAACAAAATGTAATAAAACATCCTGGGTTTGAATCCCTATAATATCCCTTCGGATGGGACGTAAAGCCGTTGGTCCCATGTGTAGTGTAACACATGTAAAAGAACCCAGTGCAATTATCGAAAAGAGAAGGGGTCCCCCGGTGTTCCTGGTTGTGGCTGCTTCATGCACCGTAGCATCTTGTAAACCCTAATAAGTGCTACATAATTGGGTCTCAGAATCCATCACTGCAATAACCTATCTTTCTGAAAGTTTGTATATACTCAGCGCCTTGAGTACCTTGTTTGGTAGATATGTGCTCTATATAAGACTTCGATATTATTTAATCCCTACTGAGTGATTTGCCTGCGGATTTCTTTTCCATTTTCACAGAACTCGGGAAAGTATTGAGTAAACAGTGCTTGATAAACATTGGCGTAAGGGTAAAACGAATTATATTCTTTATCCCCGATGCAAATACAACATCTATAAACTGTGATAATGGTTATTTTATAAACATCTCCTCAACTATTAGCAGATAATTTCACAATTTTTAAATATACAAAACCTTCTGAAGAATTATTTTGGATTGTTCAACCACAGTGATAAGAAAGGGGAAATATTTCAGACTCTTAATATTTACTTTGCCTGATATCCTAATGGAAAAAACACTTGATGTCTAGTTATTTTGTCTTCTTTTTCTTTTCTATACTTTGCGACACATATCTGGCAGGAAGACTCAGTACAAGTACTTACCATTGCTAGGATTTTTGGCCGGACAGGTTTCGGAGGCTCGATGGGTGGTAGCTGACTAAGCGAATGTCCAGACTTAATCTTCAGTACGTATTCCTCATACTTACTCTACATAATCAGGGAAACAAGCATTTTTTGTCAGAGGGAGTTGGTATTTTGGGAACCTTTTCATCATCTGGAGATAATTTCATGAAGTAGCTAAGCTCATAAATTTGCTAATCAGAGAAAATCACGCTGAACTGTGAGAGCAAAGCGTGAAAACTTGCGAGCGTGAAAGCTTACATGTGCGAAGCCTGCTTAGATTCATGTATCTTTGGTTTCAATAAAATACTGTGCAATCTGAAATGTTCTACATGGTTTTCATTTTCATGTTTTTTATGAATTACATTATTATTATATAATTAAAAAGAATTATAAAAAATATATTATTTATTCATTTAACAAAAATGGGGTGGGGGGGGGGGGTTAATAAATAAAACAGAGAATATCCTTGATAAATGAAGTGAAATGACTAAGCTTATCCCGATAGAGATGTGCCAACAATCTTAAGGGATAAAACTTACCTTAAGTGTGGCCCCATTGGCAATATTGTCCTCCAGACTCTTCGGGCATGTGTTCATATACTCCCTCTGGTAATCAGTCAGACCCCTACCACTATTTAAAGGGAAGGTACACCTTTGGTAATTACTCAAAACAAATATTAACTTAAAAACTTACTTGGTAACGATCAATGGAGAGCTGTTGATAGTATAAAACATTGTGAGAAATGGCTCCCTCTGAAGTAGCATTGATTTTGAAATAGAGGTAATTTCTCACTAAAACAATAAAAGACTTAGAATAGCTAGAAGTCTTTATTCCTATCTGAAAGCACACAAATACGTCTAACAAGAGTGTTTTTTCTTTCATCATTTTCTCCCAACTCCGATGACCAATTGAGCTCAAATTTTCACAGGTTTGTAATTGTATGCATACGTTGAGATACACCAAGTGAGAACACTGGTCTTTGACAATTACCAATAGTGTACCTTCCCTTTAAGAGCAAGAAGTGTTGTTATTGTTATTATAAAAAAAATAACAATAACAAAGGAGCAAATACAAGAAGATGACTATAAAGAAGTAATAAAGACAAGGCAAAAAACGTAAGCAAAAGAAAACAAACAAATTAGTAAGTTGGTCCTAAAAAACAATCGTTAAGTGTGAACAAATAATTTATATTTCAGTAAAACAAGTAAATGAACAAATGAACATAAAAAAAAAAATTAAAAAAAAGTTTAGAAATTTAAAATTAGAATGAACACTAAATAAATATAAGTTATGATAAATAAAATAATAATAGAAACAGAAACTCCTCTGGTTGCAACCCCCCATTTGTTCTTAGTATTTATAACTTTATTTATTTACTTGTTACCAATAGACTCCCCATTTGTTCTTAGTATTTATAACTTTATTTATTTACTTGTCACCAATAGACAAATGGAAATATAACAAACAAACATACAACAAAATTCAATTAAAGCCATTGGACACTTTCGGTAAACAGTATTGTCCAAAGGCCCACACTTCGTGTATCACAACTTACATATAAAATAACAAACCTGTGAAAATTAAGGCTCAATCGGTCATCAGAGAAAAAAACGAGAAAATACACCCTTGTTTCCGCACGTTTCGCCGTGTCATGACATGTGTTATTACTATAATCCGTAATCCTCGATGTGGAGAATTGATAATTGTTTTAATGTTTTCTCAAAAAATAAAGCATTTCATGGAATAATATTTCAAGAGAAGTCTTTTACCATTACCTTCTGTAATCCTGTAAGTTATTTGTAAATCTGTGAACTTTTTTTTTTATCTGTTCCGAAAGCGTATAATGGCTTAAAAAAAAAAAAGAAGAAAGGCACACCTTTGTACATAGTGGTTCAACCTATTGAGTTCGTTTTCACAGTTTTGAATTGCATTCGTCACCGGAGTAAGATCCCGACCACATTGCAGATGGAGTACCATAATCTGAAAATAAAAATCATTACCGGTAGGTCAAGACAAAAATCTGAATTGGCGACTGCAGCTACGGCTGTTACTAAAGGGTGTTGTCAAGGACACACTATACTTCAATACACGATGACGAGGAAATCCAGGAAAACACGACTGAATTTCACCAATACAGGTTGAGTTCCATGAAATAAGCTTGAAATCTGGCTCAAACTGGTTCAGACTGGTTTAGACTGGCTTTACATCCGGCTGGCTCAGACTGGTTCAGACTAGTTTAGACTGGCTTTAAATCCGGCTGGCTCAGACTGGTTCTGACTGGCTCAGACTGGTTTGCAAAATCTTTGTACCAGTATGTCACACGGGCATAATATGATCAACTTTTTCAAACTTTTCTGCCAGGCCTTTGTTTTTGTGATTTTTTTATCATATTTTCACTATGTATTTTCTATTGTAAGCTTCTTAATAATTATTGTAATATTTTTAGCAATTGTGAATCATGTCACAATTCATCGGCATGCTGCGATGAAATTTTTAAATAAATAAACCATAAACCATATTACAAACTTGCAAACAATTTATTAAACCTGTTTCAGGACAATGGGAATGCGTCTTACCTCTGCTTCCTGACATTGCTTCTGTATCCGCTGTTCCGACCTTATCAAGCTGGCTGAGGACTCCTCAATTTTCATCTTCTCAGCTAACCACAGATCCCTAAAAACACGGAAAAAAATGATTGATAAAAGTATTAAAGGCAGTGGACACTATTGGTAATTACTCAAAATAACTTACTTGGTAACGAGTAATGGGGAGCTGCTGATAGTATAAAACATTGTGAGAAACAACTCCCTCTGAAGTAACGTAGTTTTCGAGAAAGAAGTAATTTTCCACGAGTTTGATTTTGAGACCTCAGAATTAGATTTTGAGGTCTCGAAATCAAGCATCTGAAACCACACAATTACTTTGTGTGACAAGGGTGTTTTTCTTTCAATATTATCTCGCAATTTTGATGGCTAATCAAGTTCAAATTTTCACAGGTTTGTTATTTTATGAACATGATGAGGTACCAAGTGAGAAGACTGGTCTTTGACAAATTACCAAAAGTGTCCAGTGCCTTTAATAATAAACAGTTCAAATAGCATTTTTGTTTTCTCTACAGGGGTCAATTTCATAGAGCTGCTCAACTGAAAACAAATTTGTAAGCTTACTATAGTAACATGCCTGTGATATTTTTTCACAGGACTCGGGAAAGTACCGAGTAGACAGTGCTAACACACATCGGTGTATGGGTAAAAACCAAAATTAATATTCTTTATCCCCGATGCAAATTTAACATCTATCATATCGTTGCGGTACCCGCTGCCAAAACATAGGATTCAAACTCCCTCTAGCTGCCGGGCAACCTCGGTAGTCTAGTTGGTAAGACACTGCTCTAGATGCAAGGGTCGTGGGTTCGAATCTCACCCGAGTAACATTCCTGTGATATTTTTTTCACAGGACTCGGGAAAGTACTGAGTATACAGTGCTAACACACATCGGTGTATGGGTAAAAACCAAAAATTAATATACTTACTATAGCAGAAAAATTTGCAAATAAAGCGTATTTCACAGGTTAGCAAGCGAATTAGATTGCCTCAACCTCGTTTTCTGGTGTTAAGTTTTCAGAACGTGGACTCAAATACCGGTCATGACACTTGTGTCCTCTAGCAACACACTTAACTATAATTGCTTCTCTTCACCCAGGGGTAAATGGGTACCTGTAAGGGCAGGGGTGGTTAATTGATTTCACAATGACTAGATTAAGTGTTGTCATCTTGTTAATGAATCACAATCTAAAGGCGTTACAATGTTGGTACAAACGAGATTGGCTGTTGCCAGCTTGACTTGTATAATATGCCCTTACGAAGCTTTGCCGAGTTCAGTTGTCAAGATTGTTGAAAAGATCCTCGAAACAAATAATCAAACAAACAAACTCACTTTTCAGTCTGCATATTCTTAGCTGTCACTTCAGACTGCTCATCTTTCAACTTTAGCTCTGCATTCAGCCTGTGGATATATAAAAAAAAGTATAATAATAAAAATATCATGCATTTATATAGCTCTTAATACCAGGTTTCTACTAAGCGCTGAAGCAAGAAGTGTAAAGTAACAAAAAATGACAATTTAGAGTGGGATGAAATAGCAGAAAATGAACAGCTTAGATGGATTGAAATAAGTGTGTTTTGAGAGCAGTTTAAAATGAGTCCAGTGTAGTGGAGGCACGGATGTGGGCGGGAAGATTGTTCCAGAGAGTGGGTATGGCCAATGAGAAGACAGCACAACAAAATGATTTGTGAAACTGCCTCTAGACCATGGAGCTATATATATTGACTAGAGTGCTAACACCCCGTTAATACACGCACTAAGGTTTTGAAGCCATGTGGGCGCATCCATGTTTATGTACAAACCAATACGAAAGCTTGAAATTTTGTTCGGCAATTGTACGGCTATTTGCATGATAGTGCATTTGTTCTTTTCTATATGTCATCGAACCAAAAAATGCAGCAAGTGTGAACGCACAATCTGCTGAGGAGCGTACAAACTGCGGGCGTCACGTGCGTCATGTTTATAAGGCGCGTATACTTTTTTTTAGTACGTCAATCAAGTCAAACTTACGATTTTCGTAGTGCTGACGTAAGGCGAACGGGCAGTCGCGTACGTAAGCGCACACGCCAAATGTTTAAAAAATCGCAGCAACGTGTGTTCTCTTAAAATTAAAATTGTTCCGTAGTCACGCAACACATCAAACATGTCTGCGCCTAGGATGGCTTGAACGCAGAGCAAGTTAGCGCTCTAGTCAATATATATAGCTCTATGCTATAGACACAAGTCTAGGGGTAAGACATCTACATCTACTCTACAATGCAAAGGGGTCGGTTTGTATCTCACTCGAGCAATTTGCCTGTTGATCTTTTTGTTCACACAACTTGTATGAGTATAAAGTACTTAAAGGGAAGGTACATGTTTGGTAACTACTCAAAAAAAATGTTAACTTAAAAACTGACTTGGTAACGAGCATTGGGGAGCTGTTGATAGTATAAAACATTGTGAGAAACAACTCCCTCTACGTACAGCAATTCAACAAATAAAATGCGTTCTCTTTGCGCCGTGACCGTTATCGGTTTCATTATCGCTGCAGTGTGACTCGGCCTTCAGGGTAAACATTATGTTTTTTTCCTAATGCAAAAGTAACATCTGTTAAAGTGTGTTCCTTACTTGGCTATCTGATGCTCTAGGTGTCTAACCTCTGCATCCCGCTGGAAAACCTCTTTCCTTAGATCACCTTTCTCTTGCTCCAAGACTTTCTTGTCTCTCTCAAGTGAATTGATTCTGTGTTCAAAACCAGTCACCCAATTTCTCGTTTCCTATAAACCAGAAGAGATCGTTAGTTAAAGGAACACGTTGCCATGGATCGGTCGAGTTGGTCTTTGAAAAGCATTTGTAACCGTTTGTTATAAAATGCATATGATTAGAAAGATATTTTAAAAGTAGAATATAATGATCCACACAAGTATCACTCGAAATTGCGTGGTTTTCCTTTTATTCCTCGACAAACACCGTCGGCCATTTATGGGAGTCAACCTAAAAAGTCAATAGCGCAGTCACGAGCAGCTTGTGCAAATATGCCCTAACATGTAGCAGCCACAAACTGCAGCAAGGTTTGCCGAAAAGGTGTTTCTTTTAACGATCTCACACGAAAACAAACAAATTTTATAAAATAGCCCAGCTGGTTGTCTTTAAAAATACGCCAACTGGCCATTTTGTGAAAAAAGAAGAAACAGATTTTTAAAATCCTCCATTATTTTTCCAAAAAGGCAGGACACTATTAAAACAATTTTTTTTTTTTTTTTTTGGGGGGGGGGGGGGTGGGCTATTTGTTGATAAAAAGCACTTTTAGTTTATAAGTATCTTGCCCAAGCTCACAAGTGCAGCAAACTATGCCCCCATGGAGACCACAAACTACCACTTACCTTTTCCTGTGTTTTGAATGTTTCCACTTCACTCTTTAGCTTTTTCTCTTGGATACGATAAAGCTTCTCAGACTCCGATAATTTTACATGCATTTCTCGCACATCCATCTTATAACCAAAAAATAAATAATAATATCCATGACGTTAGTAGTTATAATAAATAATAATAAGACTTGTAAGGCGCACATATTCACCCTGCTGGGTGTTCAAGGCGCAGCTGAACAGGGGTTATCCCCTTCACAGTCAATATGTATAGGCTATGGATTTTGGAGTAATCTTCTTCTTTTTTTTAGCTAACGCCCAACTCACAAGTTTGTATGGCCACTTTAAGGTGAGAGCTACACTTAACTGCCACCATCTGTTGTATAAGTTTGGAGTAATCAAAGATTTGCAGTCTGTTGTGGATTTTGGAATAATCATAGACTCACACAGTCTGTTGTGGATTTTGGAATAATCATAGACTCACACAGTCTGTTGTGGATTTTGGAATAATCATAGACTCACACAGTCTGTTGTGGATTTTGGAGTAATAAGAGACTTGCACAGTCTGTTGTTGGTTTTGGAGTAATCTTAGACTTGCACAGTCTGTTATGGATTTAGGAGTAATCATAGACTTGCACAGTCTGTTACGGATTTAGGAGTAATCATAGACTTGCACAGTCTTTTGTACATGTTTGAGTATTATTCGACATTCACAGTCGAATGTGGATTTTGTAGTAATCAAAGACTTGCACAGTGGATTTTGGAGTAATCTTCGACTTGCTCAGTCTACTGTGGATTTTGGAGTAAAGTTAACCTTGCATAGTCTGTTGTGCATTTCAGAGTAATCTAACTCACTTGTAATTGACTGACTTGTGGACTTTCAGCGATAAGTTGCATCATCGTTGGCTCCGTGTTAGCGCCTCTAGCTTGCATGGTTTGCTTTGGACACTGGGTCCACGTACACTTCAACGACTTCTTACGTTCCGTGTACACCTTACACGCCTCGTAGATCATTTTGTATTTCTGCAAGAGTTCATTATACTTGGTGACGCTGACTGTCGAAGCGGCGGGAGTGTCTGTGGTAGGTAGAGGAGATTCGGTTGGGTTGCATTTCGAGGTTTCAAGATTCTCTTGACTCGGGGACGCATTCTCGGCGCTTACCAGACTTTCGTTAGTTTTCTCCTTAGTTGACTTTAATTGGTCTTCTTGCTTTGCCGGAGAATCCACATCAGTTCTCTCGTCCGAACCTACATTTGATTTTGTATTGATAATTGAGTTACCTCTGCCATCCTTCACAGAGTCTTGGTTCAATGATTGGGAATCAGAGGAGAGATTTGAAGCGGTGTTCCTGCCAGATGAGAAGCTGCTACTATCAGAGGACAGGCTGGAGCTCTCGCTACTTCTGGTAGAATAAAACCCGCTCTCGCCGCAGTCTACGACGTCTTCTTTAGCGCCAGACCCCTGTTCAGAATCCATAGACACTGTCCTGGATTTGCTGATTTCTTCATTTTTAGTTATTTCTGAGTTTGTCGGCAAATTTATAGAGGTGTCTTTTAAAATTTTACTTGGCATACAAGAATCAGGTCCCAAGGAAACACTGGCACCAATTGCAAACTTATCAGCGGAATTAGACGCCATATTGCTATCCCCATCGACCTTTGACCCATTAATAACCCCAGATTGACCTCCAGACGGTAATGAAACACTTTGATTAATTCTATTCGGTTGTCCGTTGGCCGCGTTTACTTTATGCGGGAAAAATATTTCATTCAATATACTGGGAGGGGCATCGTTTAGAGAGCTTAAATCACTGGCTTTGTCAACATCAGGCTTAAACTCAAGTCCATCCGCTGTACGACGGCTTTGTTCATCTGTCATAAGTGGCTTGATTTTATACACAGACGCATTATCCTTTTCATGAGTTTCAGCATAGTCTCCTGATTGTTCCTCAACTTCTGAAGTTTCAATATGTGACTTTGGTTCCACTTTGCCAATGCCGTCTAGCACAGACATCATTCTGGCTGCACGGGTTTCTTCCGAATCAAGGAAGATGTCCTCAAGAGTGTCCATTTTAGAAGGCGTTGCCGCTTTGTCAGATTTCCTCTGTCCACCCTCCGCTGCACTGCTAGCCAGAGATTCATTGATGTCCGGGAAATGTTCCGGGGCTAGGTTAGCACGAGAATTAGTCCAGTACGAATGCCCTCCCCCAGCCTCAGTTGTGGCTGGGAGGGACGATGACTTCACCTTGGGAGCTTTGGCGCACTCCACGATTCCTTTGCACTTGGCGACGTCTTGGAGTAGACAGACGTGATCCTCTACCATCTTGAAGTTGGATGAGTTCAAGAGGAACTTGTCGAGACCGCCGGCGCGTTCGACGACAGCTTGATGTTCAGACGGCATGCTTTTCAGCTCGTTGCTGAGTAGAGTATCGGTTATTGGTACGGGACCAAGACGTCCGAGAACTTCTTCAAAATGCCTGTAGGAAAAGCAAGTTATTTACAGGATATTTCATTTAGTTGCTTGATTATAGACGATGTGACCTGTGACGTCACATGTTTACAAAAGAGCCACATAGCCTGGACTTTCTGCAGGCACGATTTGTACACAGCTCAACGGAAGAAAACGTAAAATCTTATATTGTATGGAGATTGCACTGTCTAATTCTTATCAACTTTTGATATGATGAAAGGGGGCACATCTCAAAACTTGTCCAGCTTTTACTTTCACGACTCTTGGATTTATGTGGAAATTATGACACAATATGTGAACTTATTAGTTACAACAACTAAATCACAAGCTATTAACTCACAATTGTAAAGCTGTGATTTGGCTCCTCTCCTCTTGCGACTTGGCGACTGCAGCAGACGTCAGCTCGGCCATCTTCTTGGGCATCTTCTTATCCACTTTCTTGTGCGACTTCTTGGCCTTGTAAGTTTCCTCAAACTCACTTTTAGCCTCTTGGAGGCTTGGTGGAGTTGTAAAGGGCTGGTTTGTAAACAGTCCTGGAAAGGCAACATTGCTGGAGAGAACGAAAAAAGAAATAAAATGGTGAACACCCATACACAATTCTGAATGGATGTGTATGTCACAATGGTACCAGGGTTTGCTCATTCTGGAGGTTGCTATACAAAAGCTTGCCCCTAATAATCAGTTGGCGTAGCAACTGTCTCGACAGTCTGAGGAATTCAAATGTAAGCCGTGCATTGTAACTAAGCAAGTCATTGAACCAGACATAGTTAAAATTTAACTCGCAAATGGCTTATTGCTGAGCGCAGAATAGTTTCACTTAGCAGAAACAGGTTACCAGCCAAAATTACAGTTAGTTTGCATTGTTGTAGTTGGTGCCCTACTCAGTTTTTGCTGAGCAAAGAACTTTGTCAAGCAGTATTTTCTCAGATTCTTAAATTATTAAAGGAATGTTACAGAATTGGTAAGAAACAAAAATCGTGAAGATCACAGATTTACATAAAACTTACACGGTCTAATGATGATGATGGTAGAAAACATACCTTGAAATATTTCTGTCCAGAATATTTGATGTGAAATGAATAATCTAATTTCGCGTTCGGAGTTTATCGCTCAGTGAGCGTTTTATTCATTTATGTTTTTGCATCGTTGCAATGCAAAATTTGTAATCGTTTTTTCACTATTTTCTCAGGACCCAGAAGGCCGATCAGTCTCAAACTTCTACAGGTTTTTCAGTTTATGTATATGGTGGATTACATAAAGTGCTTACACTGCCAGCAACTTTTTTGCTAGTAAAACCAAGTCTGTTATGTTCCTTTACGTGAGAAATAACCTCTTTCTCAAAAACTACATTTACTTCGGAGGAAGACGTTTCTTACAATGTTTTATACTATCAAGAGCTCTCAGTTGTTCGTTACCAAACTAAGTTTCTAAGCTAAAACATATTTTGAGTAATTACCAAACATGTCCAGTGCTTTTAAAGCAGTGCACACTAATGGTAATTGTCAATGACCAATCTTCTCACTTGGTGTATCTCAACATATGCATAAAATAACAAACCTATGAAAATTTGAGCTCAAATGGTTGTCGAAGTTGCGAGATAATAATGAAAGAAAAAACACCCTTGTCACCTGAAGTTGTGTGCATTTAGATGGTTGATTTCGAGACCTCAAGTTCTAAATCTGAGGTCTCGAAATCAAATTCGTGGAAAATTACTTCTTTCTCGAAAACTATGGCACTTCAGAGGGAGCCGTTTCTCACCGTGTTATATACCATCAACACTCCCCCATTACTCGTCACCAAGTAAGGTTTGGTGCTAATTATTATTTGGAGTAATTACCAATAGTGTCCACTGCTTTTAATATTTGTTGACATGCACACAGACAGAGATCTGGCCGGGGCACAAGGAGAACCTTGTCAACTTCATTATGAAACTATTTGAAGAAAAAATAAAGGAGAACAAATCACCTTATGATTGTGCACTTGTTAAATATGCTGTTTGCAGGATTTGAAAATATCTTATCTCTCATGGAACCAGATTTGAGCTTTACTTCAATAGGCGCCGCCGTTTCCTAAATGAAAACAAAAATAAAAAATACATTAAAAAAAAACAGTCCTTTGAAATCAAGACTTAAAACAAAAGTGCACCAACAGAATAGTCTTGTGTGGCTGAAAGAAATAGCTGTTGCAAACTGCTTACAATCCAAAAGGATGGACCTAAGCAAAAATATGTTTAATGGCCTGAAGTTCCAACCCTCGCAGTTTATTTCTGAACAGGTTTTTGAAGTTTATGACTTTTGAAACCATATTATTTACCACATTGTTTGTGTTAACAGACTGCTGCGATATTCAGCAGCTACAGCCTGAAACACCAGGCAAACTCATTTTTTAGCAACAAGTGTTACTGGGTTCTTTTACTTGCATTTATGAAACCTTCAGCTTTATAAGTCTCATCTGAAGGAAAAAGCAATAATGGTTAAAGGCGGTGGACACTAATGGTAATTGTCAAAGACTAGCCTTCACAATTGGTGTATCTCAACATATGCATCAAATAACAAACCTGTGAAAATTTGAGCTTGATTGGTCGTCGGAGTTGCGATATAACCATGAAAGAAAAAAACACCCTTGTCACACGAAGTTGTGTACTTTCATATGCTTGATTTCGAGACCTCAATTTCTAAACTGGAGGTCTCGAAATCAAATTTGTGGAAAATTACTTCTCTCTCCAAAACTATGTCACTTCAGAGGGAGCCATTTCTAACAATGTTTTACATTATCAACCTCTCCCCATTACTCGTCACCAAGAAAGGTTTTATGCCAATAATTATTTTGAGTAATTACTAATAGTGTCCACTGCCTTTAAATGTTTTACTCAAGAACACAAGTGTCAAACTGGCATTGACCCACACTCTGCTGATCAGCTATCAGGTACACCAGAGCTGAAAGACAGTGGACACTAATGGTAATTGTCAAAGACCAGTCTTCTCACTTGGTGTATCTCAACATATGCATAAAATAACAAACCTGTGAAAATTTGAGCTCAATTGGTCGTCAGAGTTGCGAGATAACTATGAAAGAAAAAAACACCCTTGTCACACGAAGTTGTGTGCTTTCAGATGCTTGATCTTGAGACCTCAAATTCTAAACTTGAGGTCTCGAAATCAAATTCGTGGAAAATTACATCTATCTCGAAAACTACATCACTTCAGAGGAAGCCGTTTCTCACAATGTTTTATACTATCAATCTCTCCCCATTACTCGTTACCAAGTGAGGTTTTATGCTGATAAATATTTTGAGTAATTACCAATAGTGTCCACTGCCTTTAATTCGGAGTTAACCAGTACGCTTGACTGCTCAGTCAGCCACGACACACCATATGCTACATTAATTTTGGTTTTCACCCTTACACCGATGTGTGTTAGCACTGTAATGTATATTCAGTACTTTCCAGAGTCCTGTGAAAAAATATCTCAGGCATAACTATTACTCGGATGAGATTTGAACCCATGACCCTTGCAACTCTCGAGCAGTGTCAGACCACATATACTACCGAGATTGCCTGGTACGTGTAGCTAGAGGCAGTTCCAATCCAATGTTTGGGCATTGGACATCTATTATAATGCCATATGCTGTTTTTAAAGGTATCTGAAATAATATAGGTCCATTCATCATTACCTTTGACTTCTTCCCCTTCTTTGTTTTGGGTCTCACTGCTTTTGTCTTTGCCTGCAGGGAGGGAAAATAAAGTGCATCAGAATATTTATAGAGAGTGTCAATTATGACAGACATGACACATTATTAACATACGGGTGGGATTCCAACCCACGACCCTTGCAATTCTAGAGCAGTGTCATACCAACTAGACCACCGAGATTGCCCGGTAGCTAGAGGCAGTTCAAATCCTATGTTTTAGCAGCGGGTACTGCAACTGATTTAATAGATGTTTTTAGACAAGAAGAAAAACCTGCATTGTGAAAGCTTGCGAGCGTGAAACCTTGCGAGTGCGAAGCCTGCTTACATACAATTATCTCTGGTTTTAAAAGCCTTACTCGTACATACATTAAGCTTTGGTTTTAAAAGCTCTTTTCTGCAGTCTGAGTATTCCATATCATTTAAACTCATGTTTCTTGGAAGTTGATCAAAATATTATGAAAAATATTTTTAGGGGGGATTTAAAAATAAAAGCATTTTGGTTAAAACTTATCAATATCGATAAGAAACATTGTTTTTGGGGTTTTTATTTTTTAGGGGGGGGGGGTTAAAAACGGATTTCCAGTTTAAAACAGATGAATCCCATCCCTGGTCTCACCTGAGAAGTAGTCAACTCCATTTGCTCCTTGTCCTCCCTCTTGAGGACGTACACCGCCTCCTCCATGTCATCTTCATCCATGTCATCATCCCCATCCCTTCCATCTGCCACCGCCTTGGAGCTAGTCCTCGACTCGCCGACTGTAAAGTAGGCAACAGGCACTCTGTTCAACCCTGGACCCAAACCGTTGGGCTCACACTCTGCCTTCATCTTATCTGACATTACTATTTCGTTCTTCTCCTGATCTGTTGAGACATGGTATTAAGAAAAAGGGGGTTAGGTTAAAGGCAGTGGACACTATTGGTAATTACTCAAACTAATTATTAGCATAAAACCTTTCTTGATTACGAGTAATGGGGAGAGGTTGATAGTATAAAACATTGTGAGAAACAGCTCCCTCTGAAGTGACGTAATTTTCAAGAAAGAAGTAATTTTCCACGAATTTGATTTCGAGACCTCAGATTTAGAATTTGAGGTCTCGAAATCAAGCATCTAAAAGCACACAACTTCGTGTGACCATGGTGCGACAAGGGTGTTTTTTTCTTTCATTACTATCTCGCAAATTCCACAACCGATTGAGCTAAATTTTTTACAGGTTTGTTATTTTATGCATATTGTTGAGATACACCAACAGTCAAGACTTGTCTTTGACAATTACCAACAGTGTCCAGTGTCTTAAAAGAAGGGTATGATTGTAAATAAATATGGTAGTTAGAGCTAGTAGTTGACCTCGAGTGGCTCACTGTAATGAAAGCCACCAAACTTTCTGTAGAACTATGGACCCAGCCCATTCCGCTCATATTCTGACTTCTCCGATCTATTGTCTAATGGTTAGATAAGGGTGTAATCTTTTTTTTAAAGGTTGGGAAAACATACAATTTAAAAGGAGCAAATCAAACAGTCCTTGCTCATAGCGCCGTACAATAAGCAAAGAAAGGCAAATTTCAGAAAAAAGGTTCTTTGATCTACATTGTCTGGACGACGTTGGTTTACAGGCAGTGGACACTATCGGTAATTACTCAAAATAAATGTTAGCATAAAATCTTACTTGGTAACGAGTTATAGAGAGAGGTTGATACATGTAGTATAAAACATTGTGAGAAACAGCTCCCTCTGAAGTGACATAGTTTTTTTTTTCTTTCATTAATATCTCGCAACTTTGACAACCGATTGAGCTAAAAAAAATTACAGGTTTGTTATTTTATGCATATGTTGAGAAACACCAACAGTGAAGACTAGTCTTTGACAATTACCAACAGTGTCCAATGTCTTAAAAGAAGGATATGATTGTAAATAAATATGGTAAATAGAGCTAGTAGGTGACCTCGAGTGGCTCACTGGAACGAAAGCCACCAAAACTCTGTATAACCATGGACCCAGCCCATTCCGCTCATATTCTGACTTCTCCGATGTAGTTTTTTGTTGTTAAAAGGTCGAGAAAACATTCAATTTATAAGGAGTAAATCCAACAGTCCTTGATCATAGCGCCGTACATTACGCAAAGGAAGGCAAATTTCAGAAAAAGATTCTTTGATGGACATTGTCTTTAAAAACATCTGGGCCCAATTTCATAGAGCTGCTATGCACAAAAATTTGCTTAGCATGAATTTTTTTGTTTTTGCTAAAAACAGGATTACCAACCAAATTTCCACGTGATTGTCAGGATAGGCAAACAACAGCTGAATACCAGTGACAAGAAATAGGTAACAAATATGCAAAAAATGGAAATTTTGTTGGTAATTATGTTTTTATCAAGGAAGAAATTTCATGCTAAGCAAATTTGTGTGCTTAGCAGCTCAATGAAATTGGGCCCTGGAGGGCGTTGGTTTAAGTCCCGCTCTGGTAAATTTTTCTTTGTTCAAGCCCAAAAACATCAATGAAAACAAACAAATCTGGAAACTTCCTAAGCACAATTTCATTAAAGCTGTTTAACAGCAAACTCTGCTCCGCAAATTCCTTTATTAAACAAGAAATTTACTCACATCAAATGGTAAACATTCACTATTTTTTGCTGGCAATCTATTTTTTGTGAGCACAGGTTTTATGTGCATACAAGCTGTATAAAACTGGTACAATTTCATTAAAACTGTTTAACAGAAAAATCCATTTCGCAAATTCCTTTGCTAAACAAGAAATTTACTCACAGCAAATGGTAAACGTTCACTATTTTCTGCTGGTAACCTATTTTTGGTGAACACGAGTTTTCTGTGCATACATGCTGTATAAAACTAGGGCTTGGCAATTTCTTGGGGCTGACTCCTACTTACTTGGCTTCTTCTCAATCTCCTGTTGTTCTTTCCGCTCGTCAAGACCAGACTTCTCGATCTCCACGCCTCCTTGGGCCTTCTCATTCCCCTGCTTCTTGGGCTCCTCCTGTTTCTGCAGCTTCCGATTCTTCTTAGACTGTTGCTTACTGCAATTTAAAAAATAGTAATAAAAGTGATGACAGATCTGTTAAAGAAAGCAGCACCTTTGGGAACAGCGGGGAGGATCCTGATGAGAAAAACCCTCAAGATATAAGGCTATGGGACACGGTAGGACTCGAAGAGTTACCAGCACAAAGAAAAATATGTGAACCACTCTGTGAAAATGAGTCAGATGTCGCCCGATGCATTATAGAGTAATGGACAGTTTAATGTGGAAAATATCAACAACAAAAATATATATATCTTTATTTATTTTTTACTTTTAAGATTTATATTTGCATGGTAAACCGTAAGAACACTTATTTTGGGGCAATAAAGCTATGAATACAACCATTTTGTGATCATACTTTAGTCTAATTTGTATCCTTTTGTGCGAAATGGTAGTTTAAAACATCGTTTTACTTGTAATTCAATTTACACAAAAAATGATATACTGGCTAATTTCAAATGGGAGTAACTCAGCAAGGCGATACACCCCAAAGCTTAGACATACATGTGTACCAAATAAATGCTGCTGGTGTGTTCTTTCCATCCATGTATCTAACTGAATTTGTTAAATTGTCAACATCTGACTCATCTTCATAGAGCGGGTCACATATTATCTTGCGTTTGCATGCTGTGATTCTGATAAGATGAAATGATCTAGTTTTTATACAGTGCATTGTACAAATATTACTCCAAAAATGAATGACCACGACAAATTACTTGGAAAATTCTCTTAATTCTAGGAAATTGTAAAAGAGAATTTTGAAAATGGAAAGAGAGTGTTACCTGGCTCCCTTGTTCTTTCTCGCCTTGGTTTTGTCACTGTCTAAAAGACCATGCTGGGAAAAAAGAAAGAAAAAACAATAGAAATATCAACTTCATACCTCCTGCACATTTCGTTTTTACAGCAGCCCTGGTATTGTTTAAAGGATTTGGGTACTTTTTCAAAATGTCCAAAGATTTTCATTAAACTTACAGGGTTTGAAAATAATGATAGTGGAAAGCTTCCCTTCAAATGTTACTAACTGAGGTTCTGTAGTTTTTGAGAAATGGGTAAAACAAGTCGCAAAATACTTGTTGTCTCAAGTAGGACGGAAACTATATAGCATATAAAATCCCATTATGATATTATTCCATAAACATAGCATAAATGGTTACATAAATGGTTAACATGCTAAAACTGAGATGAAAATTATTTGTTTTACTCA
This sequence comes from Asterias rubens, assembly GCF_902459465.1. NCBI lineage: Eukaryota > Metazoa > Echinodermata > Asteroidea > Forcipulatida > Asteriidae > Asterias > Asterias rubens. The sequence continues at coordinate 3,982,658 of NC_047078.1, forward strand.
TTTCTAAAAAAAACTACAGCACCTCAGTAAGTAAAATTTCAAGGGAAGCTTTCTATCATAATCTTCAAACTGTGTAAGTTTAATGTAAATCTGTGGACATTGTGTTTTGTGGTAGGAAAAAGTACATAGACCCTTTACAGGCACTGGAAACTATTGGTAATTGTCAAAGACCAGTCTTCTCACTTGGTGTATCTCAACATATGCATAAAATAACACACCTGTCAAAATTTGAGCTTGACTGGTCGTCGCAGTTGCGAGATAACTATGAAAGACAAAAACACCCTGGTCACACAAAGTTGTGTGCTTTCAGATGCTTGATTTCGAGACCTCAAATTCTAAACTTGAGGTCTCGAAATCAAATTCGTGGAAAATTACTTCTTTCTCGAAAACTACGTCACTTCAGAGGGAGCCGTTTCTCACAATGCTTTATACTATCAACCTCTCCCCATTACTCATTGCCAAATGAGGTTTTATGCTGATAATTATTTTGAGTAATTACCAATAGTGTCCACTGTCTTTAAATAGCAAAAATGGTTTAGCCTTGGAAGACTCCTACTCCGTCAGGCCAGTAATTAATGTTTGTATTTATACTGTACATGTAGGTCCTTTTTCTCGGTAAGTTGTTTGCAACAGCTAATTCTATTTACTCAAATAAAAAACATGGCACATTTATATTTATTAGGCATGTGGCCGATCCGCTCTAAGTACGAAAGAGGCATCCAGACAAAAGCAACTGGTCCATTCACAATAATATTAGTTATCACAAAAGCGTGAGTGGGATACGGAAAAATATAGTGTTCTGCGTCCCACATCCGACGAGGCTATATTTTCCGTATTTCCACGAGCCCGCGTGTGACAATGTATTTATCTTCAAGCAAACTTGGCGCGTGACCATAGAACAAACAAGACGCAGGTAGTGATATTATCACCACTCCATTCTGCAAATCTGATTGGAGGATTAGCGCGTACTTGAAGATAAAACCATGTCTAAACGTATGATAAATAAATAAATTCTAATAAAAATAAATCTAAAGAAATGACTGGTGGTCTCTTAATGGTTAACCAACCTTAGTGATGCACAACCCGTCTGGTCCTAATATTTCCACGCTAAAGAAATATCCGTCACAATCCGGAGTGCCACAATCTTTACCCAAAATCTCCTGCAAAAAAGAATAGATTATGAAATTAAACCACAAATTAATGTATGTCATATTTGCATCAGGGATAAAGAATATTATTAATAATTACACAGCATTTATAAAGGCGCACTAAATCTGGTGTAAAACCATTCAAAGGCGCCGGTCGAGATGGAAAAGAGGGAATTCTCAAGTGGTAGGGAAAGCAAGTGTGAACAGGTGTGTCTTAAGTTGCTGCTCGATGATGGAGATGTTATGTATTACATAGTTTTACCCGAACAGCGATGTGAGTAAAGCACTGTATACTCAGTACTATCTCCAATCCTGCAAAAAATCCACAGGCATTTTGTTCGGGTGGGATTCGAACCAACAACCTTGGCCATTCTGGACCACTAGACCACTGACTTTATCCCTGATGAAAATCTAACAGCTACAGGCAGTTGGTATCCAAAATGTTAACAATTTAACTGTCTTCCTCAGTGAGATTTAATATCTCAAACACTGTTGTCTACAAAACCTTATTTTACTTCATTGAAAAGATCCGATCTTACTCTTTCCAATAATAATAACAATAATAATAATAATAATAATTGTGGCTTCTTATACAGCGCACATGTCCGTCACTCAGTGACGCTTCTGAAGCTGTAACATACAGTATTTCCTGCAAGCTGTGGGACTACGTTTTTGAATTATGAAACCTAATCCTTAGATAGCACCATGTAATGTTTTACAAGGTGCTGTGGCGCTTCTCTTTTCAAAAAGTGCACTGGATTCTTTTACATGCGTTACATAACACATGGGACCATCGGCTAAACGTCCCATCCAAAGGACGAAGCATTGGTTAAAGGCAGTGGACACTATTGGTAATTACTCAAAATAATTATGAGCATAAAACCTTTCTTGCTGACGAGTAATGGGGAGAGGATGATGGTATAAAACATTGTGAGAAACGGCTCCCTCTGAAGTGCCATAGTTTTCGAGAAAGAAGTAATTTTCCACGAATTTGATTTCGAGACCTCAGATTTAGAACTTGAGGTCTCGAAATCAACCATCTAAACGCACACAACTTCAGGTGACAAGGGTGTTTTTTCCTTTCATTATTATCTCACAAGTTCGATGACCAATTGAGCTCAAATTTTCACAGGTTTGTTATTTCATGCATATGTTGAGATACACCAACTGTGAAGGCTAGTCTTTGACAATTAACGATAGTGTCTATTGTCTTTAAGTGTAAGCTTCAGGTAAGGAGGTTGAACTTTGACAAAACTACAACTTTATTTCAAAAGGTCTTTGTGTTTAGACTTGAATGCATTTCTGCGTCTTAGCTTGGTCGCCACATATAAGGAAGAAGGGATATTAACCACATTACCTTTTCCGTACTAGCGTCAAAGAACTCCTCCCCTTTGACCTTCTTCCAGCATGTCACATGATAGTCCATGTGACATCGTTCGCTGCATATCACCTTGACAAAACCTTTGAACCCGACATCGGTCAGGTAGATCTCGGGCTTGTGAGGGCAGGCTTTATAGCGGCAGATGGCGTCTGGCGAAGGGGGATGCTTGAAAATCGACTCCAGATCGGCAAGTGCAAGCTAACAGATATAGAAATTATAGTGGAAGTTATAATATTGATAATCATACACATTATTTTATTTCACCCATACACTGATATGTGCAAGGCACTGTATACTCAGCACTTTCGCTGACTCCTGTTTCAAAGAGACCTTCAGAATAATACAGTACTTTTTACAACTTTAATATCATTTGAAAGACCATTTAGAGGGCTGTCTTGTCATTTTTGTCATGTTTCTTTGACGATTTTGTTTAGGCTAAAGACGCCAGGAAGCAGGGTCACATGTACCACCACAAACCAAATTAACCAACCGGGGATAGGCATTCAGAAGCACGAAACTTCCTGCCAAATAATGGTCTCAAAAAAATGTGTGCGGTATGTTTGACAATAACTCTTAAACTACGCAAGCTGAAGACACACGATTGTGCCTTGCATATTCCTGCATCAAAAAATCAATGTTTAATACCAGCGTTGCCATTTTCAGTCGCATTGCCTCATTCCTTACTAACATGACTAAGGAAAACCTGACTCACCCTTAACAAGAATGTAGTAAAAGGTCTTAGAGTAAATTTGAAGCTTAAAAAGTACGATGGGGTTACCTACCTCCATCTTCCCCTCTTCTGTCACCTCAATCTTGCGCTTCGTACCCGGCCAAGTCTCGACCACACTGGTGAACTTCTCTGCCATGTACTTAGCCTTGCCTAATGGATCATCTAAATCAGAAAACCTGAGAAAACAATAAGTGACAAAAATTGTTAGAGATAAAAATGACTTGAAGGTACCTTGGTTTTTAATATGAGGCCCCCCTCAACCCACCACCCCTTTTCCCTTGTAAGTTTCTTTAAAGGGAATAAAAGGGTAGCAACGAGTTCTTAACTGCCGTTTAAAACCAGCAGGTTACCCACCGATTAAACACCCCCACGTGACACGCTCTCCACCAATAGGAAAAGTGAAACTGTCCGAGGTATTTATGAATAGCATTTAAAGGTAGGGTCTTATATGCTTGACCCCATGGCTTGCAGAGCAGCAAGGTTGTTTTTATGTTTTGTTTATGTTATTGCCGGTCAAGTTTAGTGGTGTCTTGCCTCCCCTTCCATCTCTTGGACCCTGGTTCAAATCACACCAGGGGCACTAAGATGCGGACGGGGTTTTCAGTCCCTACCTGATTACGTGGGTTTAATGTGTGATTTTGTTTTTCATGTCAGCATTTTTTTTTTTTTTTTTTTAATGGCTTCTTCTAGGTACAGCATAGGGTTTGCACTGTATTAAATATTGTAAATTTACCCATAACTACATGTAAATTAAATTAAACATTGCTGTGCTTACTTGTTTTGCTTAAGGAATGACTGGCAAAGTCCGTAGTAGGGTAGAGGTATCCGAATCCGATTATGATTCTCAATGATATTCATGAATTTACTGGAAGCGTCAACGATTTCCTGTCAGGGAAATGAAAAACAAATAAAAGATATAAAAACCCAAGTTAAAAAATAAGTTGAGCAAAGAAAATATAGGCCCTTTTCGAAACGAAGGCTTCGGGATTCCGGTTTCAGACGAGAGAACGAAGCCTCAAGCCGAATCCAAAGCCGAATCCGTGGTTTCAAAAAGGGCCCTTAAATGCACAAAATTGCTCAGTTTGCAGGGCATCAAGGCACTATGAACCACAGAGGGTTTGTTTATCCAAGTTGGGAGAAACTGTGTAAAAGGCACCTCCAGACCTTTCAAGTATTTAGTTAGTAACTGTTATCAATATTGCTTCTTAATTATATTGTTCTGAAAGACTGAGATGTATTTACCTCATCAATGCCGGACTCCAGGCATGCCATGCCGTAAGCGTAAAGAAATGTGACGTAGTCTTCCTCACACATACCTCCATACTGCAAAGAAAGAAAAAAAAACAATTTTACGGAAAATTTAGTTAATATCTACTTAGCTGTGGGTAAAAACAAGACATTAACCAGATAGCGGCCAATAGGGGCTGCAAGATGTGTACAATTTCTAACTTGTATCCTGCTCATTTCTGCTAAGCAGAAAATTGTGCCATATGATGTACAATGTTTTGACTGGTGTCCTGCTCACTTCTGCTAAGCAGACTCTTTTTAGTCTATGGCTTGGGTCCGGTGAACTTGACCGCTCGGCCACGACACGGCACTGAAAAGAGTTTGAGAAACTTACCTTTTTGGATGACTTCGTAATCAAGTCCATAGCAGCCTTGTAATACATGAAAGCTTGTCGGCCTCGTTGCTCTATCATGGCCTCTGAGCCGTGTTTCAGCTGACTCTCCAACTCATTCTTCGCTTCCATCTAAACAAAAAGAAAAAGAGGAATCAATAAACATTTTAAAGGCAAAGTTAACCTTTGGTTTTTTTAACCTTTAAATTGTTTTAATCATAAATGCAGATGAGAACAATAAAATTACCATGTGAAGGTACACCTTTTTTTCTTTTTTTTTTTTTTAGAAAATCTTTGTTGTAAATTGTAATTTAAAGAGAGTTGATGCACTACAATTTCCAGTGTTTTGGTTTTTAACTTTTTTACATTGACTAAACAAACTATTATCTTATCTTATTTTTTATTTGTTGTGTATAATGGTTGACAGATATACAGACTTTGTCTTCTAAAACGCTACTTATGTGGATTGGGTATTCAGTTGACTGCATGGGTTTTCCCTGGAATAAATCTCTGGGGTTTTCCTCCCACATCTACAACTGAAATTTCTTCATCATCTTCTCTTTTCGTTTGGCTCTAATTAGAGCATTGAGAATAATGTAGCAGATTTAGCATGGACTGCAGTTGGTTGCCTCAAAATTGCCCCGAAAAATTACCTCATGTGACAAGTCCTTTAGAATCCAACGTTTCTGCAGCTTCTTAATTTCTGTGTATTTGTTTACCTCTCTCATGTTTATTTCTGCGTTTATTATTGCATTATCTGTATTTTGTTGCTGTTGCCCTGGTTTCACCATCTTCAAGGACACCAGCACCATAGCATTTAGAATTAGGCAGTGGACAATATTGGTAATCAGGGAACGATTTCGTCCAAACTTTTTGCATAGCAAAACTGCTATGCAATTTTTTTTTTGTATAGGCAACTCAAAATTTTGCATAGCAGTCCATAAATTTTGCATAGCAAATAAAAAAAAATGCTTAAATTGCAGATACGTATATTTGCGCAACGGGTTAAAGGTCTTAGGGCAAAATTTAAGTAAAATGCTGTCATACATAGGGCCCAGCTTCATACTTTAATTGTTTTCGTTGTGAAAAAAAGGATAAAAGAAGTGACATCTCCCGGTTCCCTGACATCTCTGTGTGCTAACACAACATCCAGCATTGTCCAGTGTCAACTAGTTAAGGACGCAATAACCACGGAATTGTTTTTTTTTTATCCCCACAATTTGCAATATCTAGATTTGGTTTATTATAAAATAAACACACCAAAATCAGCCTCATCGGGTTAAGTCAATGAGAAGGGGGGGGGGTCTTAACATTGAATTGAAAAATGAAATGCTAAAATACTGTTTCTACCTCCATTCATCAACACACATGTACTTTATGTTTGGACAATTAACGCAAACAAATCACAATATTAAATGAAAATCAACGAGGACACAAGTCGGCAGACACAAGGTTGCAACTTTGAAACTGAAAGGATCTTTGGATACAGACAACCAAGAATTTTAATAATAATAAATAGGATAATATATTAAGAGTAATAAATGTGTGCAAAATTAGGAGACAACTTTAAAACCAATTTTATAATAACATGTATATACATGTATATCGCTTTTAACCGAATATACTCAGTCGGAGAGGGAGGGTTACGTACTGCGATTGTCGCAAAAGTATTATTTTGTGCACAGCACATTATTAGCAGGAATCAATAGTGAAGCGATGTATCTTCACACAATTAAAATAAAAGAGATCAAAGTTCTTGCATTTATCCAGCTCCTTTGTCGAAAAAAACAACAGTTTAAATGATTTAATATACCTTGCAGATGTTACTTTCCAAGTAGAAAACATAAATTTAGTTATAAAATCCCAAGTCACCATCGCTCAGAATAAACAAATCCACACGTGTGTGACTGCATGTCAAAACAACCATGTATGTACACATGTACGATGTACAGTACATGTACATGTTGTCTGGTTCGTCCAATGCCTGAGTGGGATAAAGCCTAGTTGCCCAGAGACACCGCGTAAGGAATGTTTTCATTGGTCGATTTTGCCATACTGCCAGAGCACTGTGTAAAAGTATTCAACATCACGGAAGAAAACGTTAGTCGTCGGCGATGATTTCTTATCAATTTAGCATCGTTTTTCTTGTGGGAAAATTGAATAAATATGAATGGTTTTAAATAAAAAATCAGTATCTTTGTATCAAGCATAAATGTTGCAAAATATGCATATGCATAAAATAACAAACCTGTGGAAATTTTAGCTCAATTGGTTGTCTAAGTTGCGAGATAATAATGAAAGAAAAAACAAACCTTGTCGCATGAAATTGTGTGCGTTTAGATGGTTGATTTCGAGACCTCAAATTCTAAATCTGAGGTCTCAAAATCAAATTCGTGGAAAATTACTTCTTTCTCAAAAACTATGGCACTTCAGAGGGAGCCGTTTCTCACAATGTTTTATACCATCAACATTCCCCAATTACTCGTCACCAAGTAAGGTTTGGTGCTAATTACTATTTGGAGTAATTACCAACAGTGTCCACTGCCTTTAAGCTTGGTTCATACTTGCTGCGAATGCGAAGCAAATGTCGAGGTCACAAATTCGCAACGAATAATTTGCAGCAGTTTAACTCTCCCCAACTCACTTGCAAATATCGCTGTGAAAGGAGAGTTGTATATTTGGTTTGCGGTAACACCATGTGTGTATCTACTTGCCAGGTAGAGTTGTTCTTAGGGAACTGTCTTGCTTTATTCTACTGCCGTGGAGTAGATAATCGGAGGTTCGGGAGACTTCTCAGTTCTGAAAAGAACTGTCCTGCTTTTTAACTATTACCAGGGCGGATGGTATAGAAATTAGACTGGACTACTACTTTAGCTTATAGGATCGTAATTAACTGTACTGCCGCGGAGTCAGTTCTGAAACTGGTCTCAACGTTTCGACTAGCTTGCACTAGTCATCGTCAGGAGACTGGAGAGTTGAGTTGTGACATCACATTTATGTCAAATACGCTTCGCATTCGCTTTCGCAGGAACCGGGCATTAGGCACGGTATAAATAATTATTATTATTATTGCCTCACCTCTTTCTGTTGTTCATCATTCATCGCCTTCTCCTGTTGATTCTTCATGGCAGCTTCTCTCCTCTTCGCTTCCTCTTCCAGTTTTCTCGCATTCTCCTCTCGGATTCTCACTAGTTCCATCTTAGCCTTCTCAAACGCGATTTCCTCAAGTATCTTGCGGGCTTCCTCTTGTTCTTTCTGCTCTTTTTCTTGCATCTTGGCCTTCTCCTTCAGTGCTGCCTCCACACGGGCTCTCACATCTTCCCTCTTCTTTGCTGTCTTCCTTTCCTCGTCTTCAACCTGTCGTCTTGTCTCTTCCTTTGCCTCCTGTTCCCTCTTAGCTGCATCAGACTCTGCTCTCTGTTGTATAACAAAAAATGAACTGTTTCACAAAACTCTCAAAACTAGCACGAAAATAGCCCTGGATAAGTTGCTAATGTTGAATTGTTGTTGAGCTTGTCTTGCAACATATTCTACAACCGCGGAGTAGATTTGTCGGAATTCTGGAGACTTTTAAACGAAACTGCCCTGCTACCTAGGCAAAATTGTCCTGCCATCTGGGCAAGAGGTAGGAAATCAGGTTGGACTACTACTTTCGCTTAAAGCCATTGGACCCTTTCGGTTCAGAAAACAAAGAAAAAAGTTCACAGATTTACAAACAACTTACAGGGTTTACAGAAGGCAATGGTGAAAGACTTCTCTTGAAATATTATTCCATGAAATGCTTTACTTTTTGAGAAAACAGCAAAAAAATATAAATTCTCGTTAACGAGAATTACTGATTTATTTTAAACACATGTCATGACACGGCGAAACGCGCGGAAGCAAGGGTGGGTTTTTCCGTTGTTTTCTCTCGACTCCGATGACCGATTGAGCCCAAATTTTCACAGGCTTGTTATTTGATATAGAAGTTGTGGTACACAAAGTGTGGGCCTTGGACAACACTGTTTACCGAAAGGGTCCAGTGGCTTTAAAAGCAGATCGAGGGGACTTCTAGCTATTAACATCACCACGTGGAGCGAGTTCTTATTTGGTTTCAACATCTCGACAAGCTTACTCTAGTAGTCATGGAAACGAGACTCTATTGCTTTGAAGTTGTTTTTATTGTTGCTGCTGCTACTGGTGTTGATGCTGCTGCTGTTGTTTTTGTTTTGTTTTGATTTGATGTATTATTTGTTAGACTTCATGACTGAAGGCCCGGTCACACAGGCCCCGATAACTAGATCGAAAACGAGAACGATAAAAATGCACGCTCGCGATTGGTTGAATTGATCCACGCAGAATACGCCCACGCTCATTCAACCAATCGAGGGCGTGCATTTTTATCGTTATCGTTTTCGTTCTCGTTATCGGGGCCTGTGTGACCGGGCCTTTACAAGGCCAAGTTTGTGGGGTTTTGTCTACAAAATCCTTCACACCCAATCTCCATCTTAACTGGTTTCACTTTTAATTCCCACAACTCTAATACTGCTAATGCATACAGGCAAAGACTCCACTCATCAGCTGATCAGACCCGGCTTTCTGTTTCTAGAACTATACGGAAAGCTGGGGATAGCTCATTCTCCATGGCTGCCCCTCGCCTATGAAATGAGCTCCCCGCGGGTATGCGAGAGGCGATCTTGTTGCCTGTGTTCAAAAGCCTGCTCAAGACATTACTGTTTCCCAACCCAACCTAGTTTGTTTGTTTTTCTTTTGTCATAGTCTCATGTAAAGTGCTCTGTTCTCCGTAGGGCGCTATATAAATGCTTTGTATTATTATTAGTATTATTATTATTATTATTATTGAATCCTACCAAACTAACCACTGATTTCACGTCGACTAGAATAAGTTTTGTCGTCTAGTTACTGAATCACAATTAGATTTGTGCAATTCATAATTATAGTCGTTAAACCAATGTTTTTATGAGTGAGATTGGCTGTTGCCAGCTTAAATTCTATCCCCTTATGGGAGTTTGCTGAGTTCTCTTGACGAGAAGATCGCTAGCAGCCATGTGAGACTTCCTCTTTTCAGCAGATTTCGTCTTTTTTGGTTTTGAATTTCCTCTTTTTTTCTTAACTTACTCTGTACAAAAGTATAGGAAAATTGTCTTTTCCTCTTTATATGCTTGCATGGTTTTCTCTTTTCCTCTTAACATGGCTAGTTAACTCACATGTAAAAAATACTATCTACATCTCACCTTTTTCTCTTCATTTGACATCTCCTTTTGTTTCCTTTTCTTAGCCTTCTTCTCCTCTTTCTTGTTGCCGTCTGAACGCTGCTTCTTGGGATACTTCAACGCAGCCTTTGTGTCCTCCGGCAAAAAAACTTTGTGACGACCAACATTTTGATTTTCCTTTATAGCACCTCTTTGATATTCAACCTGATTGAACAACAGCATTATCATTATTATTTTATTTGCGTAACAGTACAAAGCAAAACACAAGACAATAAACCCCAGCAAAAGCAAATAGATGCCGTGATCCGTAGATTTGTTGCCCCACATCTGGGGTACACAAAGATGACGCTATTTTCATGTTTTCTTTTAACTGTAGAAACAAGCATTACAGATTGCATCTACCCAAAGGTAAGAAACAACAAACATCCTCATTGAAAGAAACTCGTCCAACATGAGGGTCTTCAGGAGGGTGCAACGTCATAACTGGCAAAAGAAAGCTCTAAACCAGAGCTTGAAATTTGCACAGATCCGAGGCCAAGGATTTCAGTGCTGGGCCATTAAACTCATGACTGGAACAGTCTGGGCTTCTCATGCTTTTCAATCCAGTATCTTTTTCTTTATTAACAATGTTCCAATGTTGACTTTTGAGTCCGATAAACATCTATCAATTCTGTTGTTGTGTATCAAAGTCTGCTCTACTGATAAAAAAAATAGATAAAATTTCTATTCTCAAAAAACAACCACCCAAACAAAGCAATACAATATTTGATGTGTTAGAACTGCGTTGTAATATTATTCCTTTAAATATTTGGATTCTGGTCATATTGGAAAAATTACATTATAATTTGGCAAGAAGCGACCGCTTTACAAACTAGCCCCATCTGCCCACTTGGTGTACCAGAGGGTGTCCCAATACAATAAGCTCATACAATCCTCCTCGAAAACTCCGGTCTTATAATTCTAGCCTCCTTATTGAGCCCATTTCCAAACATTCATGGGGAGACCGATCTTTTTCACATGCTGCCCCTCGTCTATGGAACAAACTGCCTGCACTAGTAAAATCATCCGTTTCTTTGACCCAATTTAAAAAAACAACTGAAAACACATCTCTTCACACAGGCATTTGATTCAATGGTTTAATTATTGTTATTTTTGTTACCTTTAAGGATGTTTTTTCTTAAATATTGCATTTGTATTATTGTATTCTATACCACATGTTCTAGATTTCTCTCAACTTAGGTTTACATTTTAATTTGTGTTGTTGTTATTGTATATTAATTAATGCTATTGTTTGTATTTTAGCGCCATGAGCACTTCTGTGGATTTGTGCGCTTTATAAGTTTTCATTATTATTATTATTATTAATACACACAACATTTTAGTTCTTATGAAACTATACCTGAAGTTTTCCATCCACCTCCCATGGTCCATACCACTACATTCCGAGTCTGTATGCTATCCATAATATGGGGAGAGGCTTTACGCACTTTGCCAACTCACAAAATTAATCCCTGGTGACCCAAAGGGTGTCCCAACCCAGGTCAAAATTCCAGTTGAACCTAGTTAATTGGGGTCAACTGGTTCAACTGGATAGTGATCAAACTCGTCCATTTTCCATATTAACCAACTGGTTTGGACTAGGTTTAACTGTGTTCAACTAGGTTGAAATTATAAACCAGTTGGTCTCTGTCCATTTTCCATATTAAACCAACTGGTTTTAACTGTGTTTAACTAGTTTATCAACTGGTTTCAACTAGTTCCAGTTAAACCCAGTTTAACTAGGTTCAACTGGAATTTTGACCTGGGAATACACACAACAATCTAGCTCTTATAAAACTAGACCCTAAAATGCACCACTCACCTCCCCTTGCTCCGTGTCACTAAACTCAGAATCTGAACTGGATGGGTCAACGAGGTCCGGTACATCATCCAGACAAGGTGTTGCTTTAATCCTCTCATCAAACTTCATCCGTTGTGTTTCTAGATCCTTGACGCTACTGTCGTTGTGAGAGCTTTTCTTGAAGAGTTCTATCGCTAAGGAGTTGGATTTGAGGGCCAGCTTGATGTAACCAAGCTCAAATAAAGCCTGGGAGTAGCGATAATGCGCCTGGATGGGGACAAATTACAAAATCAATATCAATCCATGCCTGTTACAATCTTACTAAAACTGGACACTATTGGTAATTACTCAAAATAAATGTTAGCATAACAACTTATTTGGAGCTGTTGATAGTATAAAACGCTAGAAACAGCTCCCTCTAAAGTAACATAGTTTTTGAGAAAGAGGTAATTTCTCACTCAAATATTTGAATCTGAGAAAGACTTGAGGCCTGAGGCCTTTCTTTAGTCATCTTAAAGCACACAAACTTGCGCAAAAAGGTTTTTTTCTTGCAACTTCGATGACCAATTAAGCCAAAATTTTAACTAATTTGTTATTTAAGCACATGTCAGAATACGCCAAGTGAGAGTACTGGTCTTTGACATTTACAAAACTTTACCAAAATTTGAATCTAAAAAACGTTTCTGTCTAAAAAAGTTTACTGACCTTTGAAGAGTTGGGATTTATTATCAGCGCCCTCTTGGCGTCCATCAGGGCGTGGTTGAATCTCTTCATATTGAGGAACGCCAAGCTACGATTATTGTAAAGATTGTGGTCATAACGGCTTATGCGTATCGCTTTGTTGTACTGCGACACCGCTTTTGAATAATGATCGTTTTTATGCTCGTCGTTCCCTTTATTCTTATACTCTTCAACGATCTGTGAGGGCACAAAGAGAGATACTGAAATAAAGCTGACCTATTTCGTTGTGTTTGAGGAAGAAACGATATAACAAAAAGTTATTAGAGAAAAGGCATATAAAATAAGCAATTAACTAACGGGAACACTTGTGTTTCAAGACAACTGAGTGTGAAAGTTTTCTGCCATTCATTAGACATCATAGGACGGTTAAATTCGGCATGGGGAATGGGAAAAAATCTATTTCGGTTAATTCTAGCAACAATTTTTTGTTTTTTTAACCTGTTACTTGAACACAAAAACTTGAGTGCTTGGGAGAAGAGCACAGAGCCTTGCGCCATTCTTTTAGAGCAAGGAGGAGTCCAGGGAGTCCAGACGTCAAGCACCAGCCCCCACCTACATTTGTAACCCTATCCGGAGCCACCCACTGGATCTGCTTCTTGGAAAGAAAACCACTTTTTAAACTTAACGTACCTTTCTCTCCCTTGGATCTATGAACGTCATTTCACCAAATAAATCTTTTTTTCTAACAGTGTCGCCAGCAAATTGTATATCTGTCAAAAAAAAAAAAAAAAAGCAGGTGTAAACTTTCTCAACTATCTGGGGAACATTCAAACTCAATTACTGAAGATGATGGGAGTAAAGGCAGTGGACACTATTGGTAATTACTCAAAATAATGATTAGCATAGAACCTTACTTGGTAACAAGTTATGGGGAGCTGTTGATAATATAAAACCTTGCGAGAAATGGCTCCCTCTGAAGTAACGTAGTTTTCAAGAAAGAAGTAATTTTCCACGAATTTGATTTCGAGACTTCAGAATTAGAGGTCTTGAAATCAAGGATCTGAAAGCACACAACTTCCACAGTTTTTTTTTTTCTTTCATTATTATCTCGCAACTTCAACAACCAATTGAGCTCAAGTTTTCACAGGTTTGTTATTTGATACATGTTTAGATACACCAGTGAGAAGACTGGTCTTTGACAATTACCAATAGTGTCCCGTGTCTTCGAATCGCAGTGATACTTACAAGTATAAACAGCTATCATTAGAGCTACTTTTGCATCTTCATCAGCAGGGGGGAGACGTTTCCTGAAAAACAAGCAGAATTTATGGATGATTGTTTGACAAAAATTTGTGCTCGCTTCATTTTTTTTTTGCCAAGTGTTTTTTTTTCTTCTTCCAAACTTGTCTGATTTTACTCACCAAAGTCTTTCAAAAACAACTTCCTCTTCTGCTAATTCTTTCGCATCGGATAAATTTGATACCTGTTAAAACAACGAGAAACTGTTAGAGTCGTAACAATTTATTTGTTATTGGATAACAAAGAGAAAGGGGAAATCAAAAATAGTTATTTTGGAAATTTTAAACAGACAGGCAATATACATTGTATCATCAACAGTTTTCAACAATTGTAATTGTTGATATGAAGAAAGGGGGGGGGCACCACAAAATGCAACAGCTTTTAATTTTTATGAATCTTGAGTTTATGTGGGAATTATGACGCGACATATTAATACTGGAATGTACTAGGGTAAATGATTTTTACTTTTTTGTCAAGGTTATATACTTGGTCTACAGGTTTTAAAAAGGCAAGTTTATTTGTTTATGTTTTTGTTCCTTTAGCCTGTTTGTTTAATCATTTATTTGATCTCGCTTCCTGTACTTTGTTCTTTGTGAAGCACTATATAAATACTCTGTATTTAATTACTAAGCACTTTTGAGGCAATCTTGGTTTCGTCACCAGCAAGATAAAGAAAAAAGAATTGCACGGGGGATAAAAGAGTATAATTTGTTTTTTTACCCTTACCCCCAACTCAACTGAGTTTACATGAACAGTGCTTATTACATATCGGTGTAAGCTTAGGGTTAAAAGATAAAAAACAACACAGTCCTTACTGCCAGTGCCTAATTGAGCATTGACTGGAGATTCTTTCTGTAAGTAACACACACATGTACATGAAATAGTAGCTAACAGAATTTAATTACCTTGTTCAATTTTACTACTAAATCCATTAAACGTGGAAAATCCCCTCCATTAGACTGTGAATTCTGCAAAACAAAAACAACATTTTAATAGAGGAAGATCACACTACATCTTGGAGAGGGCAAGGCCATTTTCATTTTGAAAAGGGCACTTCCATTGGAAATTTTAAAGTCTAGGGGAATTTTTGAAAGGGCACCAAGGCCAAGACAGGGGCAACGGAGGCCATGGCCTCCATGAAATTCCAGCCGTCGATTTCACAAAGAGTTAGGATTTGTCTTATCTCGAGTTAGGACGAGTAACTCGTCCTAAACTCGTCCTAACTTAGGATTAATCTTAAGGTCTGCATGCTACAGTGCAGGGTTGGGACTCGTCCTAAGTCATAAGATTAATCTTAAGTTAGGAAGAGTTTTGTGAAATCGACGGCAGGCCTGTTATAGGGTATTCACATTGAAATATGATTAAATTTGTTTTGTCTTTTTTCTGTTTAAAAGGTGGGGATTTTTTTAATGCTCTTTTTTTCCTGGTAAGGGTAATTCTTTGAGGACAGTTTAAAGTTGTATTGGAACTTTTTAGAGGGCACCACAGTAAAAGCACAGGGCACCACTGCAATTGCTGTCGATACTGTGGGTTAAAGACACTGGACACTATTGGTTATTGTCAAAGACAAGTCTTCCAACTTGGTGTATCTCAACATATGCACAAAATAACAAACCTGTGAATATTTGAGCCCAATTGGTCGTTGAAGTTGCGAGATAACAATGAATAAAAAAACACTATTGTCACACAAAGTTGTGTGCTTTCAGATGCTTGATTTCGAGACCTCAAATTCTAAATCTGAATTTAGAATTCTCTAAATCAAATTTGTGGAAAATTACTTCTTTCTCAAAAACTAGTTTACTTCAGAGAGAGCTGTTTCTCACAATGTTTTATGATATCAACCTCTCCCCATTACTCGTTGCCAAGTATGGTTTTATAATAATAATAAATATTAGAGTAATTACCAATAGTGTCCACTGCCTTTAACTCAAGGCCTATTGACTGTTTACCAACTGAATATCATGTTATCCTGGGAACAAAGATAATTTCAACCTGGGTTACTAGTTGCTTATCAATGTGACCTTAGACTTCTCAGGGTCCACAATTTTCAGAGTAGTGAGTTTGTAATCTGCTAGGACACAGACTATACAGTTTTATCTCTCAATCTGTGATTGCTTTGTAGCAGGCTTTTTATCTGCGTCTGTTATAATGTACACAAGAGCTACAAGTAGGGTTTTTTTTTGGAAAAAATAAACAAAATTACAATGTGGGCTTACTTAGCCCCACAATGTTTTTACAAGAAAATTTTTTAAAGGAACACGTTGCCTTGGATCGGTCGAGTTGGTCTTTGAAAAGCGTTTGTAACCGTTTGTTATAAAATGCATATGATTAGAGAGGTATTTTAAAAGTAGGAATAATGATCCACACAAGTATCACTCGAAATTGCGTGGGTTTCCTTTTACCTCGTCGACTAACACGGTCGGCCATTTATGGGAGTCAAATTTTTGACTCCCATAAATGGCCGACCGTGTTAGTTCACAAAGTAAAAGGAAAACCACGCAATTTCGAGGCAAATTTGTGTGGATCATTGTATCCTACTTTTAAAATATCTTTCTAATCTCATGCATTTTATAACAAATGGTTCCAAACGCTTTTCAAAGACCAACTCGACCGATCCAAGGCAGAGTGTTCCAAACTAAGGAGGTCATAGGACAACACGTCCTGGGGAAAGCCCCCACTGGAACTCTCCTAAAAACACGTGTGATCTTCCCACCAAGGAAACTTGGCAAACTCCCTCATGGGGATATAAACACCAAGCAGGCAACAACCATTTGAATCCAACTCTAATATTAATTGTGGGGCGTTGGGATGGTACGTAAAGCCATTGGTCCAATGTGTTTTGTAACGCATGTAAAAGAACCCAGTGCACTTACCGAAAAGAGAAGGGGCTCGCCCCGATGTTATTGGCTGTGGCTGCTGTATGCGCCGTAGCACCTTGTAAACCCTTATAAGGTGCTACATAATTGGGTCTCAGAATTCATTCACTGCAATAACCTTTCTTTCTGAAAGTTTGTTTATATGTACTCAGCGCTTGTTTGGTAGTCTATACATTTGCTATATAAGATTTTGATATTATTATTAGTGTTATTTAACTACATGACAAAATAATGGATAACGCGTGACGCAATTCACCAACTAGGTGTGAGCTGTGTGGCAGTGAACGATTTCCCCTCGTACAGCAGAGCAAAATGCTATGCAAAATGTGTCTGTGCTGTTCAAAAATTATCAATTGCAACTCAATATTACCATTCAGGGTGCACAAATTTTGTTCTGTCAAAAAGATTTGCTATGCAAATATGCTGAATGAAATGTTTACTCTGTGGTATTACAAGACATTCATAAATACCCCAGACAGTTTCTCTACTCCTATTGGTGGAGAGCGCGTCACGTGGGTGTGCATAAACCTTTTGTTAATGACAGGTAAAAAGTGTTAATTCATGAGCGTGACACGGGACCTTGCACCTGTTCTTATAAGACAGTTTCTTCATTCCTATTGGTCGAGAGCAACGGCTGAAACAGTTGTGCCACATCACGCGATACGCGCGACTCCCACAGCATTCCCTTATAAGGAGTTGTTTACCCGAGGGCGGCGGAGGGCTTTACCATTTCATAGCTGGAGGGGTGTTGTGTTGAAAGAAATCATTAAACAACTATAATTTTTGCATTTATTTTACTTTTTGACCAAAAAGTGATGATGTTTTTGACCGAAAAGGTATTTATGAATGGGACTCAAAGTGTGTTGAATCGGTTTTCAACTAGTGGTTTAAACCCGCCGAGGCCTGGTTCTTGATAATTTACCTCGACTTCGTCTCGGTAAATTATCAAGAACCAGGCCTCGTGGGGATTAAACCACTAGTTGAAAACCTCATCACCATACATTGATTCCCTTATTTAAGACATGTGCTTGATTCATGTACTTACAATTGAAACTTGATTTGCAACCAACTGAATAGCATCAGTCAAGTAGTCCATTTTGTAGTATTCGTCAACATCAACTGGTTCCACCTCTATCCATTTGCTGGTAAAATAAACAAATAAATTTTATAAATGTAAATTTACACAATATGACAATTCTAAACCTTTTTTTTTTCAAACTTGGGATGAATTCCAACCAACATTGCGAAGCGAAACTCTATCTGTGGTAACTAATATATTCGTATCTATTTTCATTGTCCAATAAACAAAAGGATTGCACCATCTCGCTTTGATTTATGGAAGTGTTTCAGTATCAGAGAGAGTTTAGAAAAAGAACAAAATTGCCTCAAGAGGAAGTAGGTTCATGTTTTAATAAGGTCCATCTGTAATGTCCCTTTTTGTCTCTTCGTAAATTTTGGCATCAGGAGATTAACTCGATAGTAATTTAGTTTACTTTTTTAAAATCCTTCAGGGGTGCTGCTTTTTTTGTTATTGTATTGTATGTTCTTGTTTTTGTTTTCTTACTGTTCTTATTGTCTGTGCTTGAATTTTTGCCTGTGAAATTAATAAATGAAATGAAAGGTTTCATTTCATTTGTATTATTTCTTGTTGTGAAGCCAAGGACTCTCAGAACATAGAATTTTAAATCACTGTACTAACCGAGAACCCAACGGAGACAACACATAGAAGGAAACTTCAGTTTGAGATGTGGTAGGAAAACCCCAGAGAATTATTCAAAGACAAAGACAAGTCCATGAATTGCTTTGAAGGTACAGACCACCTTGCATTGGCACTCCATTTCATTGCCATTTGTCTTAAAATTCTGGTTATAAAGCCAAGCTGTTTATTGACCTAATATCTTTAACTTTCATATCTTTTTAAGAGAATGTAGTTTATAAGCAACAAACGTTTCTTACTTTCTGTGTGAAAGATCGCAAATCTGTTTATTTACCTAAATCTCTTTGACTTTTTGGATTGTAAGAAAGAGAACTTTATAGTAAGCAACAAAACTGTTTTACTCTCTTGTATAAAGATCGATCACAAAGCTAGCTGTTTATTAACCTATTAAACTTCTTTTGACTTTTACAGATTGTATCAAATAGAATTTGATAACCCACAAAATATCCTTACTTTCGTGACAAAAGATCGCAACAAAAGATTTTCTAACAAGTAGCGTTAAAATGAAATGTCCAGGGTGATACTACATGTAGAGTTTGTAACATTTACCTCTCAACAAAAGAGTGTTGTTGTGTAGTTGAAAAATGTGTTTCATGCTTGGTACATGTGTTTTCTAAACATGTAAAATTTTTCTCTATCAGTCAACCTGCTAAGGCAGCTTATTTGAAAGATAATTTCAAGCAACCTTTTGGGAAACAACAGCAATTTAAGCCTAGATAAATGCTGCCATGGTGAATGTTTTACCTTTTCAGTCAACTACCAAGGCAGTTACTTCGAGAGTAAATTTTAAGCAACCTTCTTGGAAACAACAGCAATTTAGACTAGATAAATGCTGTATGTCAACCCCAGTATGTGGTTGGTACCATGTATGGCTGGTAAGCTTGGGCGATATCGATTTATTTTATTCACGATATATCGCCGACAATATATCGCGATATTCGATATAATCGCGATTAATGAAATTTGACATCATCAGTCTTAAAACTCCAAGTGAAAGTTGTAGAAGAAACAGTCATAGCATAAGAGAGGTGTTCTAATGACCTATTCTTCTGGTTTTACTCCAAACCTATGGGGTGCAAGATGTCTCAGCTAGCAAATACATCGCTATATTTAATCGATATATCGATATATCGCGATATATCACGATATATCGATATTTCGATTAAAACCAAATCCATCCGATAGGCCTATCGAAATCGTTTCCAAATTAATATCACGATAATCGATAATATCGTGATATCGCCCAAGCTTAATGGGGGGCTGACATTGATAATGGGCACCCCTATATCCTGGTCCAGTTCCGTGTGTCAGGAAGTAATATAAAAGATACCTCTTTCAGAATCACAAAGGGAAACAAAAACTCCGCCTGTAGTCTCGGTCTGCCATTATGTCATTTTGAAATTCATGAAGTATTTATTTTCCGTTTTTTGTTTCCTTCTTCTTCTAAAGGCACTCCACTATAAGCCTTCTTGGCTCATTAGGATCATGCCTCCACAAAATTGTCTTTTGCATTCTTTTATGTACAGTTCAGGGTGGAAATAATTGCTATATCTTGGATAAAAATTGAGATTAAGCATTACATCAGGGTAAGTCCCGCTGAGGCATACAGGATTGCGAAATACCTCAGTGACAACAGTTACAGCTGTACAAAGGCTAAACTGAATGGCCTTTGAAAACAACAACTTCCTCTTTGTATGAAAGTACGTCATTGATAATTTTTTGTTCACAACACAATGAACACTACATCTATAGTCGCTTTCACCAGAGAGCCATTTAGCAAGCGTACATTACAAAATGTGCCTGATGTGAAAGGACAATGATTTGTGTACTGTTCAAGGTCTCTTGTAAAATCTTCTCAAACCATTGTTACACTATATAACCATGCTAAAATAAAGCAAGGGACTATTGTTTAAGGAACAGAATTGGTTCAGCTGACTAAACAGTTGCTGACAGTGTTAGCACTTTGTGTAATCCACCATATAAATAAACTGACAAACCTGTAGAAGTTTGAGATCGATCGGCCATCCAATCTCGAGAAAATAGTGAACAACCGATTCATAAAAATGCAAAACAAAAAATGAAGGAAAAAAAAAACACTAAGTCGCTCACTGAGCAATAAACACAAAACAAGAAATAAGATGATTTATTTCTCAACATATATGACATTTCAGACAATAATATTTCATGGGATGTTTTCTAAAATCATCGTCATTAGTTTCATGTTAATCTGAGACCTTCACGATTTTTTGTTCTTTTACATTGCTGTTGTATGAAAAGCACTTTAAAGAATAACTTAGAATCTGATTAATTGCCTTTGGGGTGTGTGATCAGGCTTTTACATAAATTAACAAGAACCTCTGGTCTGATACTCCACTGAGGCAAGGACGACCATTGCCTCCATGCCCCCTGGTCGTTGTTTTGGTGCCCTTGAAATGCTGAATTCAGATGGCCGATTGATATCAAACTTCTACAGGTTTGTCAGTTTACAATGTAAGAGGTGGATTATATAAAGTGCTTACACTGCCAGCAACTGTTTTGTTAACAAAAACCAATTCTGTAATGCCTTTAAAATGAATGGTTTTTGTTGAAACTGGTTGAGAAAACCCATATTAACAACAATACTAATAACTGAAACTCACTCTATGTAAGTTGATAGTGAGGCTTCCTCCGCCCATCGCTGCACTTCGACGGGGAGGAATTCTTCCCCGAAAAGGTGTGGTCCCATCACACGTATCCTCATTGTCTTTATGTGATTCTCATATTTTGTCTTCAGGCCTGTGATTTTCACCCATTGCTGACACTCCTTAGCGTTCTGAAATGTCAGGGGGAAAAAAAGGGGAAAACGTTTAACGTCGGCTGGTTTTATTTCTCTGTTTTAATCAGTTTGATCTAAAAGACACAATAAACTGGTATCATAGAATGCTTTTTCCAGAGGTTGCAAAGCGCTAGTATGTCATGTGTCCGACACAGATCAAACAAATCTACCACGAAGATGCCCCCAAATTTCACTGTCAATGAAACAAGTGGGTCTTCAGAAGTTTCTTAAAATAATAAGCTGGCATTTACAGAGCACCTTTTCCAGAGGTTGCAAAACGCTATGATGCCTCCAACACAGATTATATAAAAATAAATAAAAATCACTTTCGACAAAACAAGTGGGTCTTCAACAGTTTCTTGAGTGACACTGTCTAGACCTTATGGGGGACATCACTGCAAGATAAACAATAACTTGTGATTTATTACAATGCTGTCAAATTACCCATCACTGGCAAATGTTTATCAGCGATGTGAGTATTGTCTGTACAATGGCCTTAGAGTTTGACGCCAGTTACCATTTACATTTGAATTAAAATGAAATTAGTGTTATTATTGTATAGTTATAAATTTGTTAATTAGCTGTTTTACTGCTGGCCACCTTTGAAATTCAGTGTTTTATCTTAAAGGTTTCCCCAGGGTAAATAAGAAATAGATAAATAAAGAAATTCAAGTAATAGGCCTAAACCATAGAGGAAAAACTAAAAAGATTACGTACCAATGATAGAGAAACCTGCTCCATCGTTTCTTCTGAGAGTTTATCACAATTCTGAAAAGAGGGAAAACACTTTTTTCAGTTTGTCGTTTTATAACACACACCCTTAGATCCTATTCACTTCAATTCAATCCTATTTAATACTTAAGAAGTCCTGCTCAAAAACGTAAATGAAATTCCTCTGGCTGGTGTTGAAGCAGGATATGAAACCACATTGCGCAATGTGTGTAAATCGCATTGAGACGGTTACTGTGAAACATAAAAGATCAGACAAGATTATTCAAAATGCAATGAGACATATCAAACACCCTTAAAGAAGAAAACAGACAAGGTTATTATATTTTGTAAAACTACAAACAAAATATAGAAACAAAACTTAAAAAGGTCACAAAACAAACAAATCAGAACAAATGCAAACACCACAAAATATGAATTTAAAAAAAAGGAAATATTATAAAAAGAAATAACAAAACATTGTTTTTATAGAAGGCACAAACAATTCACTAGTCAATCAATCAATCAATCAATCAATCAATCAATCAATCAATCAATAAATAACAACTCATTACAAAACGAAAGTACTAAAATACTATATATAAAAAACAAAATAAAGACAAGCAGAGTGCACAAATTATATTAAAGGGAACGCATGGTGTTATTTCCCATTAAAGTAACTTTACTTTGCTCACCAATCACTTTTGTTTCTTTCTTCTAAAAATGAGAATGACTCACAAATTTATCGCTTAGTACATGAAGTCTGACTTGCTGGATATTTTGAGTTCTTCCCTGTCTTGCATACATCTATAGCAATGATTTGAGTATTTCAAAATATCCACTCCCCTTTGAATAACAAAGTAATGGTTGTGTTGCAATCTGCCCCTGATACAAGGGAATTCCCCCATTACAACACGCTGTACTGTGTACACTGTACATGTACATACATACACAGTCTGTTACCCTACAATGTATATTACCTCCATCCATCGCGAATGTTTATGAGTGTAATGGTGAAACCAGGCATACTACAATGTATTTGGTCCTTGGAAACAAAAGTAGTACCATTGTATGGAGTACAACGGCTAAACTACTGGTAAGCTGTACGTTTTAATAACTTTAAAGCCATTGGACACTTTTGGTAAACAGTATTGTCCAAAGGCCCACACTTCGTGTATCACAACTGATATACAAAATAACAAACCTGTGAAAATTTAAGCTCAATCGGTCATCGGGGTCGGGAGAAAATAACGGGGAAAACCCACCCTTGTTTCCGCACGTTTCGCTGTGTCATGACATGTGTTTAAAATAAATCCGTAATTCTCGACGAGAATTGATAGTTGTTTTAATGTTTTCTCGAAAAGTAAAGCATTTCATGGAATAATATTTCAAGAGAAGTCTTTCACCATTACCTTCTGTAAACCATGTAAGTTATTTGTAAATCTGTGAACTTTTATTTTTGTTCTGTGCCGAAATTGTATAATGGCTTTTTAAAAAAGGCTATTTTAAGAAAAGTTGGTATAAATCTGATTTTTAGATTGAAAAAAAAAAAGTTGTTACCCAGCCCTTTTCTCTAAAACCACATTTCTTGTGAGGGAATTGTTTCTAAACATGTCAACAACTGCAGTACTCTTTACCAAGTTTTTATAGTCACTAATGTTTGGAGTAATAACATGTATCAAAGATATTGTACCCTTCATTTAAACAATTATGAAAATAATGTTCACCTTTGCACGAATGCCATGAATGCTAAACATTCATTGTTGTTTTATGTTCACCCTGGTAGATCTTTATCATTTGGATGAAAACCCATTCACCAAAACATAAAAGATTTAATTGACATCCGGTCTGTGGGCGTTTTATGAAGCTGCCTGTGAAAGGTTGGTTTGTATGAATTTACATTGGAAGTACTCTGATGGTAACAGAGTGTTTGTAAATGAAAGCAGGGAATCGTTATATTGTACAATGTTTAGTTTTACAGACTCATCGCATAAATTTGTTTGTTTATCAAGTAATAAGGGAAACCAGCTGGGTAAATTTGAAATAATTTGGGGTTGAACAAAGACAAATTGACTGGAGCTAGATTTGAACCAGCAACCTTTGGGTTTAACGTGCCTCCCCGCTACCAACTGAGCTATCTAGCCAAACATTGGCTGTCTCACTATTTTGCCAATACCCATAGAAAAACCCTCTGTTGAATGTAGAGCATAATGGGTGTGTCAATCAGGGCTAACATGTGGAGCCCTGTGTGATTTTTTTTTACAAAGGTCCATATAGTTTTTGTTTGCTCAACTAGGATCCAATTTTCAGAGGAATGCTTTAGAAAAGGGAATAATAGAACAACTACACCTTGACCTGACAAGCCTGATCCACAGGTTGTGTGATACTGTTAGGCCTACAATCAGCATGGTTCAAGTGCACAGAGTAACTGAGATCACAAAATTTTACTGTTAATTTACATTTTATAAGTTTAACCTTTTCTTATAAAAATAGATTTAGTTTCTAAAGGAAGTCAAGGGATTGTGAACCAAAGAAAACAGTGCTGGGTCAAGGGGACTCTTTTACAAACAATCTGGACAATGAACCTGTACATGCTCTATGTTATTTACTTACAGTGAAGTCCAGAGTACTGAATTGATAGATCTATAAAAGTATGATTAAAGGGTCTGTTTGATATTACGATTCTGAAAATAAACGGCAATCAAAACTTACATCTAGTATAGTGCATTTTGAGAATCGTTTCACTTCAAAGTACTGCACTGTGTACAACATTATACAAAGTTGTTCATGTAGTGTACTTAGAAAGTCACAGTAACATTCTGTACATGGCCAACTTCATCGCTGTTTACCGCTAAGCACATTTTTGTGCTTACTTCAGTCAGATACATGTAAACGTGCATCCACAAAAGCCTCCTGTAGGTTAGTGTCCACTACCAAATTCACCATTTCAATACTTTTATCTAAATTGATAAATAAATGGCGATTGTTGTCATGGGAAATTTGCTACATTTTGTTGTGGTCCAGTCGTCCAATCACTAAAATGTGTGATTTACATAATTTATGTGATAGAGGGAGTGTGCTTTTGGTGTGCAGTGTACAATGGCCCATATGAGTACTGTGTAGGCTTATGTGTGATCTGATTGGCTAGTGTGGCTACGATTATCAACTTACACGTTATGTTGCATATATGAAGAGTGGGATTTCCCAGTATGTCATAAAAGGGGGATTCCCCATATTAAACCAACACTCACCGGGGCCCGTTTTTATTTTTACTTGCGGAGCGCTCAATAGAGCAGAAGTTCTATTAAATTATAAACACAACTTGTACGCAAAGTAAAGTGCACGTCGCACCATTACAATTACCTGGTTCATTTTGGTAACTGAAACTATTCTAACATCCCTGTTCCGAAAACCCCAAACTTAATACATGCTTGGGTAATGGAGGGTTAGGGTTAGGAAAAAACACTTGTGGTGTCAGAGAACATTCTTTAGTCTGAAGTAGGGGAGTCGAAACATATAGCGTAGGTGTGTTTCGGAACATGAGATGTCAAAACAATGTGTATCGTCATCTCACGTGTTGTTGTGAAGACATTTCGCATTTTGTACTGTGTAATCGGGCTGGTTTAATTTGGGAAATTCCACTTCTTGCTCAACTTCTGGGAAATTCCATTATGCAAATAGGCTGGAGCAATATCTTCACTCTATCCAATCAGTGGTGGACAATGCACGTGAGCGCTACATGCTTCACCAAATTTCCTACAACATTCCTTGTAAATGTGTTTCCTTTAAGTGGCGTATTGGGCACCTGTTAAGTCAATTAGCAGTAAACATCAGTGTTTTTTTAATATATTTTTAGTCGGAGGTGGTGGCAATGGTGATGAACAGGTACACAAACAACTGAAAAAAAGAGTAAGTACAAATTTTTCTGACAGTTTTGTTTTATGCAGAAAATATTTAATGGCCTAATGTTTTCTAGAGTTTCAAATCCTACTTGTTTGAAAGAAACAACTTCCAAAACAAACAATTTCAACTGTAGAAGCCGAATGCTAGTAATTTTACTATGCTTTCTTGCAGTAACACCTGCTGCGTTACCAAAGACACGCGCACGCAGTGATGTTTTTACTCAGCTTTTTCGTTCCATCCGAAAAGTACCATTGCACGCTGGCAGCGTGCCAGCGTGCAATGGTACTTTTCGGATGGAACGAAAAAGCACGGCGAGTGACTCAGCGTGCAATGGTACTTTTATTTGCTATCACGTGACGGACAATCCTCCAATCAAATGGCAAGGATCTGCTTGGGTGTTATATAAAATGTCATAACGTTTGTAGTATCAACATTCTCATTCAGGATTACTTGGCTGGGGGAAAACCCTAAATATGCAACTCCAGTCAATTACACATAGTACAGGTGGTCCACTATGCAAATGCACAGTGTGTACCTGCATCGCCAAAGAGCAGCAACAGTACTGGGACTAGGAATCGATGTGGTGAGATATCAGGACTGTGGCAGGTGTGGTGAGATTTCAACAAAATTGGCTGACCAGAGGGTAAGCAACTAACTAAGAAATCTTTAGAATAACTAATTTTTGATAAATCAAAGTCTAAATTCAATGAGAGTTTCATGTGATAGTACACATTATATCAATCAGTACTGAATCAATATTCTTGATTTTTAAAATACAATTTATGTCTGAAATGTTGACAGTTTGTGACTGAAATTGTTTACAATGTGTTAAATAAGAAATACATTAATAAGCCTTGCCTGTCCAACTTTCCAAGTAACTTTCCAATTTCCTCCAGATGGATGTCACTGACAGAGCCCAAGTTGGCGGCAGAGCGGGCAGGCAGGCCTTGCACTTCGCTCTCTAACTAAGAAGGGGCACAGCAAGTTCAGAGACACCCTCTATGAGAGCACCACAACAAAAGCACAGGGAATTGCTGTTGGTGCTGTGGGATATTTTGAGGCCTGCCAAGGGTTGTAAGTGGAGTTTGTCTAGAAATTTGAGCCCTTGTAAACCTTCACCTTATGTGACCTACACGAACATCAGGCCTGGAATTACAGGGAGGTGTTCCTTCCAAAGCTTCCCATAGACTTGGGCCCAATTTCATAGAGCTGCTAAGCACAAAAATTTGCTTAGCATGAAATTTCTTCCTTGATAAAAACAGGTTTACCAACCAAATTTCCATGAGATTTTCAGGATAAGCAAACACAAGCTAAATTTATACCAGTAACAAGCACTATGTAACAAAGTGAAATTTGGCTGGTAATCCTGTTTTTTTTCAGGGAAGAAATGTCATGCTTAGCAAATTTGTGTGCTTAGCAGCTCTATGAAATTGGGCCCTGAAGTTTTTCAAATCCTGTTGCAAAATTAAATTGGCTGCTCAAACATTTAATTCCTGGCCTTTTAGGATGTAGTGCTGAACGTACATGACACTAATGATAAATTGGCAAACAAATTAATTTTTTGCAATAACAATACTTCGAACAACAGATATTTAAAATCACAAAGAGAAGAAACCATGGTACAATTCATACTTTAAATTTGAATAAAATATGAATAAAATTTAACTACAAGTACCTGTAAATATTCTTTCTTTCCAGATCATCAGCAAGCGTTAACAACAGCAATCAATGAGTGTTTGTAAAGGTCTAGTTTGAAAAGCACTGGCCCATGATGATGATTGCTCAACACTGTCTAGAGCCAGTAGGTTTGCATTAACACCTGCTGTATAGTTTGACCTTTGACACCAACCATTCATGCAAACTGTAGGCATGAACTGTGAATACTTTTGTGTGTTTTCAAACTGAAACTTGTGGTCTTCGAGTGCTTTATGCTACCAATGTGAATGAGGTATTGAAATGCATTTAGGCCTAGATATCAGACCAATCCAAAGGGCATTATAATACAATAGATCTTTTGCACTCGGTTGGTGCCTAATGGAAGTTCTACCTCCATTAGTAATACAGGTAAATTCACACGTGTAAATACAGTACACTTTCTTTAGCTTAACACTACAGAATGGAACATAATCAACACATGATGTACTGCACTGTAGACTCTACGAACAGTAAAAACATCGGTTAACCTATACCCAATGACAAACAGCAAAACTAATGTCCATTCTGTCCCTTCTAAAGTCTATTTGTCTCCACTCTGTAACTGACAGATTTCAGTTACGGAATGAAACGAGAATGGACTCGGGAGCATTCTGTTTACCTGTTACCATTTAGTGTGCAGAAGGGAAAGTCTACCAATTTCTACATTCTGTGAAGCAACCAAGAGCAATGGGAGACTTTCTGGGACGATAGAGGGCAGCAGACTTACCGGGTAAATCCATTGTTCTCAGAAGTATGCGCATGTTCAGAACTACGTAAACAATGGAAATTTACCCGGTATGTCTGCTGCCACCTAGCGTTGGAAAGTCTCCTATTGTATGCACTACACACTATAATAACATCACAAAAGCAACAAATTGTGCCTGGAATCTTCCTTCCTTCCTGTGGCAGATGTTTTGTTTAGGGCTCTTTCCGTATGAAATGCACATTTTGTTATTTTAGTGAAGGGCATTCGCAAGATTTGAAGACAAGCAAATGATATAGAACTTATACTTGATACGTGGCATTAAGCATGGAATGAGGTGCATGCTGGTCTAGGTAGCATTCAAGTTTAGCTACACGTATGTAGACCAGCATACACCTCTTTCAACAGTAAGCACTTGTGCAATGGATTTTTGCGAAAAGGTCTTTTACACACAGCATCACAGGCAGTGACATTAAGTTTTCCAATCAGCCTTTACGAACACTACAAAAACTAAACATGACCTTCTCTAGGACAACCTGAACCTATTGTTATGTTAATCTTGGTCATGAGTCCATGTGCAGGGCGCACCTTTTTAGTCAACATGATAGACAAGCACCAAACACACACCGTTGGCCTGAAGCCATAAATGGCAGACAGTGAGTAGATTGTTGGCCTGTGTTTAGGTGTTGTGTGAAAGAATGCATTGAAAGCTAGGTGAATGTCAATATACAAATAGTGGAGGCATGTACAAAATACATGTTAACTTTAGGACTTGTCCTAGGCGTTATTAAAACCTAAAGGCTAGTCCGAAGTTAAACTCGGCCTAATATCTCGAGATAAGACTAGTCTTTTTGAATTCTTTGTGAAATCCACCCCTATAGGCCTACTGCATTTCAAACGACAAATCTGAGTAAGGCCAAGTAAAATAAATAACGTGTTGCTCGTCCCCGCCCGCCTCAGTTTTGGCGGCCGCACCGATTATTTTGTTATTTTTTATTTAAAAAAAAAAATACTATTAATATTATTAAACTGAATGGAACAGTCCAGATTTCAACGAGCGTTTATATTCTGGCACTACCCTGTATTTAAATAAATTTGTATTGTATTAATAAACCACAACAAATCCTTGTCATTTGACAATTTTCATTATTTCAACAACAAATTATACAAAGTTTTTAACAAATTATAACTTATTTCAACAATAACATCTTGATACAGACATAACAGAGCTATTTAAGACCAGTTGGCTAAAGTGCACTTGGCATTCATAGCCCCATGGCGCAGCGCGTTGAGTGTCTAACAATGTGCACCGATGTGAAGGTTCTGCAAAAAAGCGTCCCAAGCAAGCTTGCAAGCATCCTATATTTAGGACTCCAACCTATACATGCTAAAAATAGATGGGGCCTATGTTGAACTTTTGAGTGTCGGACGAGTTTGATGTTTATTATGCAAAATAAATTGCCAATCAATTGACAAGGGTAAATGTACATTAATAATTGTTATTAAATTTCATATTCGGCAATTGTTTCATTCAGTTTTTGTTAGCTTGCTCTAGCTGTCTACTAACTATCATGTTTATAGTATTGATCTATTTTTCACACAGTTTATTTTGTGAGTTTTTTAAATAGGCCTGTTAGTATTATTAATGATTTTTATTAACATTTGCAGGTCCTCAGATGCTCAGAAGAAAAAACAACTTCAAAAAGATGTTAACAAAAAATCTTATTGAATTTAAGTTCAGAAGGTGCATTTTTCTGTTTTATTATGAATATGGGCTAAGCAAAGCTCTACGTCGCATAGCCCACTTTGTTTGGCTGTTTTGTTTCTCTTTGTAGTTTTATTGAAGCCATTGGACACTTTCGGTTTGTCCAAGGCCCACAATTTGTATATCACAACGTATATACAAAATAACAAACCTGTGAAAATTTAGGCTCAATCGATCATCGGAGTCGGGAGAAAATAACGGGAAAACCCACCCTTGTTTCCGCACGTTTCCTCATGTCATGACATGTGTTCAAAATAAATTTGTAATTCTCGCTATCGAGAATTGATATTGTTTTAATGTTTTCTCAAAAAGTAAAGCATTTCATGGAATAATATTTCAAGAGAAGTCTTTCACCATTACCTGCTGTAAACCCTGTGCTGTAAGTGTAAGTTATTTGTTAATCTGTGAACTTTTTTTTGTTTTTGTACCGAAAGTGTCCAATGGCTTTATTTAACATACATCGGTCTATTTATAACAAAACAACAATCATGGCGAGTAGTTATTTCTCACATCACTATCTTCTTAGTTGCCATGGTTGATCATGCATTTTTATCATGTTTTATGGAATTATGGGGGATTGCAAAACAACACAACACAACAATTGGATATCTTTCTGTATCACGCCACCCCTTTTTCACTCACTCATTTTTACAAAAAGGGATCTCATTCATTCATTAATCATTGAGTATTTCATATCGAGTGCAAAAGGGATAACTTTCCGTATGGCGCCACCACTTTTTCACTCATTTTTACAAAAAAGGGATATTTCACTGAGGTAAATTAGATACTATATTATTTCATATCGAATGAAAAAGTGGTGGCGCCATACGGAAATTTTTCCAAAATAAAACTGCAACGTTGTCAGGTTGTGCAACTGTGGTTGAACTTTTCATTGGGGACGGTCGACGTTGTGATGATGTGCAACGTGGGCATATATATATAGCTCTATGAACGTGGGCCGTCTTTCCCTTCCTCGTCCTCTCCATCCATATATCCCTCCTCCTTTACCAGATTTTTATCCCAAAAGCCACAGTTTTAACAAAATATTCAACCACTCACCTCGTCCAGTGTATAGTGAGAATTTAATGCTTGCAAAATTGACTGTTAAGAACGTCTGCAGTTGAAAATATGATGTTTTGTAGTTGGGAATTTAAAGACGAATAGAACATCTGCGCGACCACCATTTTCTAAGTATTACTTACACTTTGTACGCGCATTCGAATTCACAAAGAGTTAGTCGGGTGCCGGCCCTAACCTTTGAAAATAAGTGAATAATATTCATTGTATCGACGTTTGGGTACAAATCAAGCGCCCCCCTTAATTTTTCTACAAAAAGTTTTTTATCGTCTGCACCTCAGTTTTCGTTTTCTTTTCCCTCGAGGAGAATTTTAGCTATTTCCCTCGATCAAGGCAAAGATTTTCAAAATGAGGATTATGTTTGCAAGCAGGGTAAAAAGTGAACAGTGGCCTATAACTTTAGGACTTCAGCCCATCCACTCCCCCCCCAAATGCCTCCCAGCTAGCCCCGCCTCCATCCTATAGTCACAGGATCCTCCCACCATGGCCATCATAGCCTGTACAAAGGGGTGAAAGCACAAAAACTTGCCAAGCAAGAGAAGTATTTCTCAACAGAAACAGGTTCAGCAAAAATGAAATAAGTTTACATTGTTGTGACTGGCGCCCGACTCAATTTTTGCTTAGCAAAGGAATTTTGTCAAGCAGCATATTCTGACACTTTTGGTACAGAAAAAGAAAAATAAATCACAGATTTACAAATTACTTACAGGGTTTACAGAAGGTAATGGTGAAATATTATTTCATGAAATGCTTTACTTTTTGAGAAAACAATAAAGCAATATCAATTCTCAGTATAGAGAATAACGGATTTGTTTTAAACACATGTCATGACATGGCGAAACGTGCGAAAACAAGGGTGGGTTTTCCCGTTATTTTCGGCTCCCGATGACCGGTTGAGCCTAAATTGTCACAGGTTTGTTATTTTATATAGAAGTTGCGATACATGAAGTATGGGCCTCGGACAATACTGTTTACCGAAAGTGTCCAATGGCTTCAACAGCTTTATTAAATTGGACCTACATGTAGTGGGCTTGGGACAATGGAAAGACAACCATTGGACACCTGACTTTCCCCGGTCCTTCAGCTTAAAGGCGTGGACACTATTGGTAATTACTCAAAATAATTATCATCATAAAACCTTTCTTGGTTACGAGTAATGAGGAGAGGTTGATAGTATAAAACATTGTGAGAAACAGCTCCCTCTGAAGTGACGTAGTTTTTGAGAGAGAAGTAATTTTCCACGAATTTGATTTCGAGACCTCAAGTTTAGAGTTTGAGGTCTCGAAATCAAGCATCGGAACGCACACAACTTTGTGTGACAAGGGTGTTTTTTCTTTCATTATTATCTCGCAACTTCGACGACCGATT
The DNA here is from genome assembly GCF_902459465.1 of Asterias rubens. Lineage (NCBI taxonomy): Eukaryota > Metazoa > Echinodermata > Asteroidea > Forcipulatida > Asteriidae > Asterias > Asterias rubens. Next base: position 4,015,195 of record NC_047078.1, read on the forward strand.
GAGCTCAAATTTTTACAGGTTTTTTATTTTATACATATGTTGAGATACACCAACTGTGAAGACTGGTCTTTGACAATTACCAATAGTGTCCAATGTCTTTAATGTCCCATCCGAAAAACCAAGTAAGTGTCTGCATCAAGGACACAAGTGCTATTATGACCGAGACTCAAACCCACACTCTGCTGAACAGAAAACACTTCCTGCGAATGAGATATAGAATTTTGACGACACAAATTTGAAACTAATAATTAGCATCAGTTGAAATGTGCTCAACTCCAGCGAAAACATCCCTGTGACGTCTAAATTTGTATCACTTTCGCTAGCAGAATGAACCGGGCTTTCTAACCTTGAATTTTTAACGCCCTGCATTGACATACAACATGTTTTAAAAGTACAGAAACAGAATGAACATTAAGTCATATAACACAAGCTTTATTCTGGGAAAACAGGGTGTGTGATTTTTTTTCTTTTGTAACAAACCAAATACAAACTCAAAGCAATAATACAATTAAAAAATAAATCCGAAATTATCTTACAAATATAATACATAAAACAATGTTAACAACTTGAATGAAATGTACACAAAACTTCTTAACAATCCATTTTCAATACAACAAACTAATTATTCACAGAATAGAGAATATTACAGAAAGGGTTGTGTAATACAAACCCAAAACATGTCATCAAAAACAAATATAGAATCATAATTACAGTACCAAATATAGTGGATGGAGTCAGTTTTTACTTTCAACTTTGAATTTTGTTTTTACAAATGCTGTACTTGTTTTACTCAAAGTTTCTTTTATAAAACAACGAAAGTGACATTTCTATGAATTAATCAAAGAATTGTATGATAATTTTCTTCAAACAAAAACAATTACAAAAACAATCTGTCACATAAGTATGTTGCTTTCAACAATATTGCTAGCTATAGGCACTTGACAGAAAATTAAGTACAAAATGTCCCTTCAAAAACAAACTTAACAGATATTTTCTTTCATAAAACTGGACGGTGGGTGATGTTTTTCTTGAAACAACAGGCCATTTTGATTCACTACTTCACTTATTGTAACCATTTTTCAAAATGCTAAAAAAACAAACAAATACTATAATCAACTTAGAGAATTAAGTTTTTTTGTTTTGTTTTTTTAACCAAGGAAATGGAATGCATTCACACACAAAAAACTATTGTTTATCACAAAAACATTACAAACACATTTCTTGTATAATTATCAACTACTCATTACAAATGTAAGAACCAATTAGTTAACTTTGACATTAATTTACATAAAATGCTGTGAAGTTTTTGAACGAATGGACAGTTTGAACTTTTAAAAAGTTTTAAATAAATTCAATTTTCGAAAATTTTCCTTCATGGACGGAAATAAATATTCATTAAAGTGTAAAATAAATTTTCTTATAAATCAAGGCTTTTTTTAATCATAAAAACCAAAATGGTGTCAATCTCATATCTAGATTTATCTAACCAGAAAGGCACTTTCATAGAACAGGACGGAAGAACAATAATATTTAGAACTCACTTTTGTCTTCATATATATATAAATATTTATCTTTCGCCACAAAAACAAAATGTACAGATATTTATTAGCATCTCTGGTATTTGTGCTGAATCCAAACTTACTCTCCAACTAAAAGCACAGAGAAATATTTTTCATATAAAGATGGTCGGAGTATTTGCTCTTGTAAATTGAAAGCCCAGCCCTCTTTCTTAATGGCCCTTTTACACTTGGATCACTTTACCCCAGGGCCCAATTTCATAGAGCTGCTAAGCACAAAAATTTGCTAAGCATGACATTTCTTCCTTGATAAAAACAGGATTACCAAGCAAATTTCCATTTGTTGCATATTGCTTGTTACCTGTATTCAGCTGTTGTTTGCTTATCCTGAAAATCACCTGGAAATTTGGTTTGTTATCCTGCTTTTATCAAGGAAGAAATGTCATGCTAAGCAAATTTTTGTGCTTAGCAGCTCTATGAAATTTGGCCCTGATCTACCCTGGCCAATAGTTATACCCCAGGGATTAGCCACCCCAGGCTCAAGAGTAGGGGTAAGCGGTAAAACCCTGGAGTATTCTTGATACGGAACGTGCAACAAGACTATTTTATGGGACTTACTCATAGAGCTATATTTAAGAACTAGAGGGCGCAATGGTGATGCTGCTTGCACAAATGCGACGGGACTGCAAGGAGACTCGCGGGCTGTTTTGTACATCCGTTGGAATATGAAGTACACGTTGAAGTTTGTGTTTATTAAACGCTACGCAATGCTGTTTTGTCAACTTACAAAATGACCGCACAAACAAACACTGTGCAATGCTGTTTTGTCAACTTAGAAAATGGCCGCCTGCGCGCATGCCGGGGCGCGTATATAGGCCAGTGTGCCCTCTAGTTGTTATATATAACTCTATGGACTTACTGCACTTTTTACATTGGAATGATTTCACCCTGGCTGCGGGGTACTAGCTGATCAAAGAAGAACTCCAAATGCTTTGCTGCCTGTTGGCAAAAAGAACAAAATCAAAAAATATTAATAGTGGCTTCTTATAGCGCTCCAATCCATCACTCTTTCATGCTCAAGGTGCTTTAAAGGCAGTGGACACTATTGGTAATTACGCAAAATAATTATTAGCATAAAACCTTATTTGGTGACGAGTAATGGGGAGAGGTTGATGGTATAAAACATTTTGAGAAACGGCTCCCTCTTAAGTGCCATAGTTTTTGAGAAAGAAGTAATTTTCCACGAATTTGATTTCGAGACCTAAGATTTAGAACTTGAGATCTCGAAATCAACCGTCTAAACGCACACAACTTCGTGTGACAAGGGTTGTTTTTTCTTTCATTATTATCTCGCAACTTCAATGACCGATTGAGCTTAAATTTTCACAGGTTTGTTATTTTATGCACATGTTGAGATACACCAACTGTGAAGGCTTGTCTTTGACAATTACCAATAGTGTCCACTGCCTTTAACATCCAGTATTTTTCTGCATAGTATGTGAGGCTATGTTTGAAGCATAAGACCGACTCCTTAATAGCACCATGTAATGGTTTACACAAGGTATTGTGGCACAATATGCAGCCAATCAAACCAGAAACACTGGGGCGAACCCCTTCTCTTTTCCATAAGTACACTGGTTTCTTTTAGTTGCAACACACAAAACACAGGACCAACGGCTTTACGTCCCATCTGAAGTACACAGCTATTAACGTAAAGTGTTTTGCTCAAGGACACAAGTGTCACAACTGGGACTAAAACCAACACCCCGCAGCCCCACAACCCACACCCCGCTGAAACACCAAAACTTGAATTCGGTGCTCTTATTCGCTTGTCGGCCACGATCATTGTTTTTTTGGTTTTTTTGCTGTATATCTTTCACTGTACTTTCATTTCATCAATCAACATTGTCATTGTTATAAACTAAAACCAGTTAATTTATATCATAAAGGGTCCAGTCTCTGTATAAGCATTAACTTTTTCCTGGTGCCCTCCTCTTATCACCCTTTGTTCCTTTTTTTTGTATGTTTTATTATTATTTATTGTGATATTTGGAAATAAAAAAAACAAACAAACAAACAAACAACCAGGAGGGATGAGAGTGGCGAGTGGGGAGGGGAAGGTAGACAAAGAAAGTTTACCTCTTTTGGCTCTTTGGGTCTCAGTATGTGCTCTCCATATTTCCTGATGACGGACTCCTTGTCAAAGCAGCTGTACCAATAGAAAGAACACAATTCCAATCAGTATTTTATTTATATATTTTAATAAATTCATGTTTTTGACTGCTTTTCCAAAGATGCCAAAAATTACTCACATGTTTATTTTATTTCATTTTTGTTTTTTTCCCCCCATTAATTTTCAAGTTACCTGAGAATTTATGAGACTTGAAGAGAATGAATCAGTATTGCTGAGAATTTGAGAGAATTTATGAGAGTCGATGAGAATTAATGAGAATAATTCTTATTATTTATAATGATAATTGTAACTACTACACCAATAAGGCAGAACCAAATATTATAATTTGCAGAAATCTGTGTTTAACTCATCATAACCTTATTCAGTTTATGACCTTTGACCTTAGATAACTTACCTTCCAAGCAGGGCATCAAAGCAGCTGACAGCGTTGTCCCTCTGTACTGCGACAGCGATGCTTGGGCCATGACACAGAATCTTCACCTGGAGAGTAAATTTCAAAGAGTTAGAATAATAGAAAATATCCAGGGTTTAAGAAAGGGTTGCAAAGCGCTTCACAGATTTTTTTTATTTTTAATAACAACTTTGATAATTAATCTAGAACGAAAAAGAAGAACTAGGTAAAGTATTAGGAACTTTTCAATTGTAATCCTATATAAATGTAGATGTACACAAATTCTACACTTGCCCTGTAAGCTGAGAGTGGTGTTCGCAAGCGCAGAATTTTGCGGTAAGCAGAGCCATGAAATTGGACCCAAGGGCAAAATTCATAGAGCTGCTTAAGATCAAAAAGCAGTTTGGCTCAGCAAAATTATTATGCTTACAAGAATAAGGTTATCAGTCCAAATACCATATCCCATGTACCATTTGTGCCTTGTATCCTGCTCATTTCTGCTAAAAAAAACCACAAAATGTTATGGAACATTATCTGCTTTTCAAAGACCAACTCAACCGATCCAAGGCAACGTGTTCCTTTAAGCAGCGCTATGAAATTGGGCCCAGGTATAACTCCATATGTAATACTTACCAGACTTGGGAAGGACTTTCCGTAAACACTGCAGAATCCCCTTGCCTGGTCCTCCTTGAACCAAACCATCCGCATCCCAACGATAGTGAAGCCGTGCACCAGCAAGGCATCCATGACCTCAATGTGACCCCGGTTGTAACCTTTGACCTTGGTTAGAAGGAGAGGTGGGGTTAGGAGGAGACAGGTCGTCTGGCAGAGGGCGCTGTAGGATGGCATTAGGTCAGTGGAGCTTGTGCTCGAACCTGGAGAAGAAGGCAACAACTGTTTGTAAAATCACAGAATTCTTAGGAAGACAGAATATTGGATTGTTAAAAAAAAACGCTTATTTTCAATCTGAAAACTTAACTTTTTGTTGGTAATTTTTTTGCATGAAAATAATCTCAAAGCATACTGATGCTGGGTCGTTACACCAACAATATTTTCCAGAACTACCACAACTCAAAGACAGATTACTTCCATGGTATTGCCACAAACCAAATTTTTTCCCTGTTTTTTCCCTGAGTTTTTGCTAACTCACAAAGCCGGACGGCCATTTCAGTAATGGCTACACTTCAACGAGATGGGCCATAGACCCAAATCAACTGTCACCAGGGCACATTGCCACATACTCCCGAGGCTGAAACAGGGTTACCCGTTTGCAGTCCGTATGAATGTAGGCATGGGTTTCATTCACTAGGAGCCTGGCTGATAGAGCAGAATGCATAACCTTCCTAACTTGTTCAAAACAATTACGATTAACCTCCTTGTTAAAGGCAGTGGACACTATTGGTAATTGTCAAAGACTAGTCTTCTCACTTGGTGTATCTCAACATATGTATAAAATAACAAACCTGTGAAAATTTGAGCTCAATCAGTCATCGAACTTGCGAGATAATAGTGAAAGAAAAAACACCCCTGTCACACGAAATAGTGTGCATTTAGATAGTTGATTTTGAGACCTCAAGTTCTAAATCTGAGGTCTTGTAATCAAATTCGTGGGAAAATTACGTCTTTCACAAAAACTATGGCACTTCTGAGGGAGCTGTTTCTCACAATGTTTTATACTATCAACCTCTTCCCATTACTCGTCACCAAGAAAGGTTTTATGCGAATAATTATTTTGAGTAATTACCAATAGCTGCTAGGGTTTCTCTTTTTTAGCTGGTTTATTCCATAGGGTTTCAATGTATAAGAGGGTTCCCCAACACCCTGTGCATTTTGTTAGTGTCTTTTTATCTAATATTTATTTTTACTTATTGTCGTCTTCTTATATAATGTTCCTTTGTACCCCGCGGTGGTGCAATTTTTGTTTTTTTATCTATGCTTTTTTTATCAATATTGTTATCTTGTAATGCCACATTATTCAGCTTCGTGCTGCCAGTTGGTTTTTTAATAAAAATGAATGAATGAATGAATGAATTAAAGGGCAAAAGTGTCCTGACCGAGATTCAAACCCACACTCTGGTGATGACAGCACCAGAGCTTGGATCCGATGAACTAGACCGCTCAGCTATGCGATGCAATTCTGATACATAAAAGACTTAATATACCTGAGCTGATGGATGTCAGTGAATGAGTGCTGGTGACCGGCGACAGGAGGCTGTCATTTGAGTCCATCCGGACAGGGTACGGCTTGGTGATGAAACAGCGCCCTCTAGCTAGACTGGATCCCATGAACGAGTCCACTGCATGGCACTTAATCTGAAGTAAGAAAAAAAAAATTATGTTTCTTATCGTTTGGTTTGTTGGTTGATTTCCATTATTCACACAAATAGTTTCACAAATACAAACACAAAGTTTGATAGAAAATTATATGTACATAATTTATAACTGGATAAACCTTGTATTTGTAACAAGTTGACCTTGTATTTATGACTAGATAACCTTGAATTTATAACTATATTACCTTTTATCAATAACTAGGTTACCTTGTATTCGTAACTAGATTACCATTGCATGTACAAGTAGATTACCTTGTAGTTTATAACCAAGGAAAATATTACTAAATACAAGTACATGACCTATGGTATAGGACAATTTTTAGACTTTTCAGGCTATTAAAGTCATTGGACCCTTTCGGTTCAGAAAAACAAAAAAAGTTCACAGATTTACAAATAACTTACAGGGTTTACAAAAGGTAATGGTGAAAGACTTCTTTTGAAATATTAGTCCATGAAATGCTTTACTTTTTGAGAAAACGGTAAATTCTCGTTAACAAGAATTACGGATTTGTTATAAACATATGTCATGACACGGCGAAACGCGCGAAAACAGGAGTGGGTTTTCCCGTTATTTTCTCCCGACTCCGATGTCCGATTGAGCCTAAATTTCCACAGGATTGTTATTTTATATATAAGTTGTGATACACAAAGTGTGGGACTTGGACAATACTGTTTACCGAAAGTGTCCAATGGCTTTAAATAGCAATTTCGCTGAATTTTCTGAGGGTCAAAAAAAATAAATCTAAAAATCAGATAAAGCTAGAACGAATATAATGCCTGGTTATAACTGAATAATGTTATGTCTATACCTCATCTACTTTTATTTATAAAGTCTATGACTAGGTTACCATGTATGTACAAGTAGATTACTTTGTGTTTATAACTCCATTATCTTCAAATGTATATTACTAGTTTACCTTATCTGCTTGGAGGTCCGAGGTCTCTCTGCAACAGAGTCCATCTAGGAAGAGAAGTTTCTGCTCACTGACTGCTGCGGCATAGCTCTCGGATCCTAGTTGAATCAAAGTTAAAACCAACGCAATTAAGGGAGGGTCATCCAATGTTTTTAATCTCTTTAAAGGCAAAGTATACCTTTGATTTTCGGAACTGTTTGAGTGTTTTGATTAATGTAGATGTAGAAAATAAAAAACTAGCATCTGAACAAAAATTGTTTCAAAAGGTGTTTGAGTTTTTTGAGATATCGCAGAAAATCAAGAGTGAAGAACATCCACCTGGACGAATAATCCATAATAGGAATACACAATGTGAGAAACATTACAAGACGCAGATGCAAATTTTGGGGCCATAAAACGGTTATCTTTTAACATATCCACATTATGTCAATATTTTTTTCAAAATGCTTTATACTATCAAATGCTGCTGTAGGCTTTTAACCAAACGTTTTTATAGCCATTAGTTTTAAGAGTGATTACCAAACGTATAATGTAGCTTTAAAGACTGAAGAAGACTGGGGAAGGCTTGTGAAGCAAAGGCAAAGAACACATCGGCATAAAATTTTGAAATGAGCACTCCCGTCATAATTTTGAACAAAGAATATCAAGAGAGTCTTTACCGTGTATGCCATTGTTGATGGGATCTGCCCCGTACATCCCTCTCCATAGGAACTGGCTCTGCTTCCTGGCATCTTGGGGGTTGGCAGGTCCAAGTACGTCCAGCAGCTTCCTGACAGCGTTCTCCCTCTGGAGACACAGGAGTAACACTGGGCCAGACGTCAGGTGCTCAATGTGCATCGTTGACAGCAGCTCATTCTGAAAACAAAACAATGTTTCAAAGATGGTGTTCCATTTTTTTATTTTTTTTTTTATTATGCAAGTCACCAGACACACAAGGCTGGAAGGCCACTTCAAGGTGTAGGCTACAATTATTTTATTTTGTCCAGAGGCCGTTGCCACCTACTCCTAGGGCTGAAACAGGATTACCCCTTTTACAGTCCATACGGATGTAGGCTTGGGTATAATCAGTCCGTAGCCTGGCCGGTAGAGCAGAAAGCACGACCTCCCCAAATTTACGTAGCAAGTGTCATGACCGGGATTCGAACCCACACTCAGCTGATCAAACACCAGAGCTTGAATCCGGTGCTCTTAACCGCTCGGCCATGACAAGCTGTAAGAGCAGTGTAAGAACTTTTGTGGCAAATCCACAAGGCTTATAGCTCAAACTCTTTACTGGACCAAAAAATAAACTTTAAAAAAAACCAGTTTGCATATGCATCAGGTCAGGTTAGCTCTAAGGTTGCCATAGTGGTTTCTGTTCATGCCTTTCACATCAGTTCACCCCTGGTTAGTGTCTGGACCGAAGCCTTGCATGTGGATTAGATTTTCCAGTCCCTACCTGACTGAGTGGAATTTTCCCACATCTGCAGCTGAAATTTCTTAGTCGTCTTCGTTACAAAAAAGTTAGTGTGATGCTTCCATTGGAATGTTATGCCAATTATATAATTCAGTTTCAGATTAAGATTTAGATTGTGTCTTGGTAAATTGTGGCCATTTTTTTCATCAAAGTTTCAAAGGCAAACTATGCATGGATGTGAATAAAACATGTTTTTAATGACAAATTAGGTTATCTCTGTGCTTGCTTTTCTCAACATGTCATTTTTTGAGTTTGCTGTTTTGCCATCGAAAGGCAGAACTGTATCTATTAAAAATGAAGAAAGTCACCCCAAACATCAAAATTTACCGGGCCCAAAGAAAATCAAGACCACACCTTTTGGTCATCCTTTGGTACTAGTTCCTTGGCTCTGTCCGACGTGATGGTTGTCAACCTTGCAGCGACGACCGTGAAGTTCTCTTGAGCGATTCTCTTTAGTATCTTAGATAGATGCTTACGGAAGGCTAACGGTTTGATGACCATTACTGTGGTCAATAATCTTGGACCTGTCAATAACAATGAGGGATACAAAACAAACAAGATTTATAGACTGTGAAAAAGTCTCGTTTGTATTCAAACGGGAAAGCTGGTTATCTCGCGCCCCCCCCTCGCCCAATCCAGCAAGCTCATCCCCTACAATGTTGCCCCAAGCAAGCTTGCCCCCAGCTATGTTGCCCCAAGCAAGCTTGCCCCCAGCAATGTTGCCCCAAGCAAGCTTGCCCCCAGCAATGTTTCCCCAAGCAAGCTCATCCCCTACAATGTTGCCCCAAGCAAGCTTGCCCCCAGCAATGTTTCCCCAAGCAAACTTGCCCCCAGCAATGTTGCCCCAAGCAAGCTTGCCCCCAGCAATGTTGCCCCAAGCAAGCTTGCCCCCAGCAATGTTGCCCCAAGCAAGCTTGCCCCCAGCAATGTTTCCCCAAGCAAGCTTGACCCAACAATTAGTGTTGTCGTTTAGTTGAATCACAATTCGTGCAATTCAAGAGATTGCTGTTGCCAGCTTGGTGTTTATATTCCCTTGTGGGAGTTTGCCGAGTTCCCTTGATGGGAAGATCATCTAAAACAAATAAATAAATAACAAACAACGTGATCATACAAAGGGAAGGATTTGGGGGCCCTAGACAAAACAACAAAATTAAGTCTTACCGACTAGCATTGCCCTATATATAGACTCCTCAACAACCAGCATCCCTTTCCCTTGCTTAGCTACCCCCCTCCCTCGTCCCTTCCTCCCCTTCGGAGAGTCCGAGTCCGCCCAAGCAAATCTGGCTGTCGACAGCTCCTCCAAGCTGGGGCTTCTCAACGGGGGTAGGTAAGGGAGGTTGACACGCATAGACGGGTCGGCGAAGAGCTCTTGGTCCCTGAAGAACATCGTGGCTTGGCGGAAAGCAGCCTCGGCTGATGTGGACATTATCCTCTCTAGGTTAGCAATGCCCTTTCCGGGTAGGGCACCTGTTATCGGGGACGTACCTGCCATGGTAAACACAAGAAGTTAAATAATGTGTCGGACGTGTTCAATGATAAGTAAATTGGTTATAACCAGCAGAGGGGCCAAACTGGAGAAATCACAGATGAAATGACAAGAGTGGTCAGTAAAAGAATATGATATAGCCCTGGTGTAATTATTAATACTAATAATAATAACAAGTTTTCATATAGCGCATTTTACAATAACCATATCAATGTGCTTTATGTTATAAGGCCAAGTAAAAAAACAAACATGTTTCGCATCCCCGCCCACTTCCTTTTTACAGGCCGCCTCCTTTTTTATTTTTATTTTTTTTAATTTTTTTTATGCACATTATTTTTTTTATTTTTTAAATAGGGTTATTTTAAATGATCTCAGCAAAAACAATCTGAATGTCTTGTCTGAATGCCTCAACTAAATTGTTTCATTTATGTTTTGTGTATTTCAGCAGTAGAAAAAACAATGGGTATTTGACATTTTAACAAAGAATGGCGGCCATCTTGAAATAAAAAATAAAAAATAAAAAGCCCCTCTTCCTCCTTTTTTTGAAAAACCCGGACGTGAAACATGTTTGTTTTTTTACTCGGCCTAAAGTGTCCTGGTTATTGGGCCAAATCCTTTAACCTTTTTAGCTCCCTGGGGAGTAAACAGCCCCAAGCTACTGTGGCGCTTCAAATTTTGCATACACAATATATATCAACCTTTACCCTCGCAGATGCCTGATTATTCCCCTAGTTTAAGAGAAGCATCTTGTTCAGGAACACAAGTGCCATAACCGGAATTTCGAACCAACTTTTCGCTGACTTAACCACCAGGGCCCAATTTCATAAAGCCTGTGAGCACAAAAAACTTGCTTAGCATGAAATTTCTTCCTTGGTAAAAACAGGATTACCAACCAATTGAAGGGTTCATTTCTAATGCTTGATACTGCTATTCGGCTGTTGTTTGCTAAATCCTGAAAATCATGTGGAAATTTGGTTGGTAATTCTGTTCTTACCAAGGAAGAAATTTCATGCTAAGGAAATTTTTGTGCTTACAGGCTTTATGAAATTGGGCCCTGAACTTGAATTTGATGCTCTAGCATATCTATACCACTCAGCCATGACTCCCTACTATAGAAGGATATGATATAGCCCTGATGTAATTAATAAGGGAATCAGTGTGTGGTGAAGAGGTTTTCAACTAGTGGTTTAAACCCAACGAGGCCTGGTTCTTGATAATTTTACCGAGACGAAGTCAAGGTAAATTATCAAGAACCAGGCCTCAGCGGGTTTAAACCACTAGTTGAAAACAGATTCAACACACTTTGGTTCCCATTCATAAATACCTTTTCGGTCAAAAAACATCAACAATTTTTGGTCAAAAAGTAAAGTAAATGCAAAAATAATAATTGTTCCATGATTTCTTTCAACACAACACCCCTCCAGCTATGAAATGGTAAGGCCCTCGGGTAAACAACTCCTGATAAGGAGATTGATGTGCGCGTCGCGCGTATCGTTTGATGTGGCACAAATGTTCCAGCCGTCGCTCTCGACCAATAGGAATGAAGAAACTGTCCCGCTCACAACCGGTTATAAACACTGGTCATTATCAAAGGTTTAAACACCCCCACGTGACGCGCTCTCCACCAATAAGAATAGCGAAACTGTCTGAGGTATTTATGAATAATAATTTAGGGTTGAACAAAGAAAAATTTGATGAAAGGACCCACCTAGAATTGATTCTACAAGCTGTGGCGCATTCAGCCCTCTGACGATGCACACCAGAGCAGGGTTTGACGTCAGAGCCTGGACGCTGGGCTGCCAGTAGCGATCACCAACCTCATAGGGTGTAAGCTCTTTAGCTTGGGATGAGGTCAAGGAGGCGAGCCACTTTAGGCCAAGGAGCTCGAGGCCCTGGGCGATGGAAGATGAAGGGGTACGTGACTGGTAGGATGACGTCTAAAGATACACAAAGAGAAAACATGGAATTAGCTGTTGAAAATTGATACTGAGTATACAGTGCTAACACACATCGGTGTAGGGGTAAAAACCAAATAATATTCTTTATCCCCGATGCAAATTTAACATCTCTTATATGTTGAAAAGTGCTTACCAAGCAAAAGGACCTATGTTAAAAGATTGTACATGGCTGGGCCCAAGTTATAGAGCTGCTAAGCACACAAATTTGCTTTGCATGAAATTTCTTCCTTGATAAAAACAGGATTACCAACCAAATTTCCACGTGATTTTCCGGATAAGCAAACAACAGCTGAATACCAGTAACACGCAATATGCAACAAATGGAAATTTGGTTGGTAATCCTGTTTTTATCAAGAAAGAAATTTCATGCTTAGCATATTTTCGTGCTTAGCAGCTCTATGAAATTGGGCCCTGATGTTTTGACTCTAGCAGAGTCTTCCTCGAAGGCTTCATGAGAACACAACTAACATAAACAGAGTGTAACAAAATCTGTCAAGTGGAAAAAAAGGGAAGGTAGACAGCACACAGAAAGAGGCTTTGCATGGCGAGGTATCAATTTATATTTGGTTTGTGGTAACACCATATGTATACCTACTTGCGAGGTAGAGTTTGTTCTTTTGAGAATGTGTTTTACTATATATTCTACTACTGCAGAGTAGAGAAGTCTCCCCAATTCCGAAAAAAAAATCTACTTCGCTGTAGTAGAATATATAGCAAGACAAGTTCTCAAAATAACATTATCTACCAGCAAGTAGATACACATAGTTTTACCGCACACCAAATAAACAAATTTCTTCCTAAAGAAAATTTCACATTTGATTCAGTCTTTTAACCTTATTTTCAGACTAGGGTAACTTTTATGGATTGGTAACAATAATAATAATAATATTTAAAATTTATATTGCGCCCCTTACATACAAAAAAAGACAAAGAAAAAAGACTGGTCACCAGGCCAGTGCCCAAACAAAAGTATGGGGATACGTCTGTCCAGCCAGCAGAGAACTAATTAATTACTTATTACATAGGCCCATCTCTGCTGGCATCGGTAATGTTTTGACCTTTTCAGGAGACAGACGCCTCTAACCCTATCTATGCTAAAATTCTAAACTAACTGGCAAGGTGACCATAGAAGAAGACATTAAAAAGCTAAAAAGCGGTATTAAAAAGATAGGTTTTTTAGGTGAGTTTTTTTTAGGTTTATTGGTGAGGGGTGACCACTCAGAGCTGTACTTACAATGGGGTAAAGACCAAGCAGTTTACTCAACGAGTTCCCGACCGTCTTCAGAGCTTTAACCCCAGAGAAGGTGACCACCACAGTCTGTTCAAGCTCTGGATTGGTGTAGAAACCACTCGGGCAACCCAGGCTGGAGTGGACGTTGCTGGACGGCAGATTAGTCAGGTCCCCGCCGAGATGCTGAAGGAGGGTCTCTGTGTACGGGGCGATGTGGAAGCAGAGGTTGGCAGTCAGGGTACTGGTCGGGCTACTGTCTTTAATGGTTGTCAGCATACCTGGAAGCATTAAAGGAAATTGTGTGATCAACCGTACACATAAAATACCAAGGTTATCGCTTAATACATTGTTTGAGTCAGGAGAAAACTGTAAAAAAAACAACCCATGACTTGTTCAATATTAGATCAGAGAAAAATTTGCTGTATTTAAAATAAAATTAAACAATTTTTTTTTTTTTTTGGGGGGGGCGTTTCAAAAGCCCTGAGAGGGCGCTTTGTTATGAGAGATGCCCATGTTGACGTTTCAGCTCACCATTCATACAGAGATGTATCATCATGGCTTCGATCAGACACGCAGCATGGTGCATCCCATTCTCCATCCGCAGTAGAATGGCCAAAGACGGCATCGGGGAGGCGCTCGCCGTGGGGAACCCCGCCTCAAGATGCTCCTTCAGGGATTGCTCGTAGGTCAGGGAGGGGGAAGTGGGCGTGGTGCACGACATTGGGTTGAAGGCGCGGACCTGAGCTCCGGTTAAACCTGTAATGATAAAATATAAAAATGTTACTTGAAAATTCAAATCAAGATATACATTATTGTGATTTTATGGGTGACAAAAGAGGAGTGGACAATGGCAGCAATTAAAAATGTTTACTCCATTATAGTAGTGAATGGCGCAAAAAGTCACAATATCAAAGAAACTGGCTCAAAACTTGGGTACATTCTGTACGTCTGCAATTCACTGGACAGGCAGAGCGTTCCACTGGACCATGACATTGTGCCCAATTGCTGAAACATTTTTATATGAGAGTTTATGCGTGCTGACCAAAACAAAACAAAACTTTTATTGCTTTTTGTGATTTCTGGCAATAATCTTTTCCATTGTCCAAATTAATCCTTCACAGATTAACTTTCATGATATTGATCGCCAGTGGCACGCCTTTAAATACGCTGCCGGGCTTGAACCATTGTCCGCCTCTGGAAGATTATTCCTCGCTTAAAATTGTGTCTGTTTGGTACAACCACACAACTAACATCAGTGTGCTGGAGAGAGTCCATAACCCCAAAAGCCTAGTAAATACCATACGACAAAAGAAACTTATGTATTTCGGGCACATTGCAAGAAGAGATGTGGATAACCTGGAGAAGCAATGTATGGACGGACGTGTTGCTGGTCGCGCCAGCAGAGGAAGGCCAAAGGCGAGGTGGACAGATAACATTGGTGCACTTAATGGGGGGGAGTCTGTATGGCCTGATGAGGAAGACCACACTGGACAGGGACGCGTGGAAGGAGTTCACTTCTCAGATCACCACAGGACGGCTGACGCCCTAATGGACTAAAGAAGAAGTTTGGTACCATAAGAAGAGCCCCAACTGTTAGCTCAGCAACAGTGGCCCTAAATGGCTTGAGACTGGGCCAGTCAGTCATTCACTTGAACTGGACAAAATCGAATGACAAGACTGGTTGCTCACCCAGTTTGAGTAAAACAGGGGACAGTTTGTGAACTAGGGGGTATTAGATCTATCATTTAGTACACACCCAATACACCGACTCTCTTGTTGTTCAGTCGTAATCTCCTTATCCCTCTGAGCTGGTAACCTCTAATCTGACAAGCAGAGAGCATGGAGCCGACGCAGATGGGCGGGACGATGGGTGAGACTATTAAGATGACATCGCTTTGAGTGGTTGCTGTCAGCATGGACGGCGGTTTCCTAACAGACAGAAAAATGTACAGTGAATAGGTCATGGAAATTTGAATATAGGCAGTTGAAAAAAAAATTACCTGTGAAGAGAGCGATGAAATAAAAAAACCTACTGTGCACTCTGGTGCAGTGTAAATGGTTTTATCTTCATATTTTTGATCTTAATTATAAACAATGTGAAAATTATCTTTAACAATTTTAAACAAATAAAAAAAATAGAGAGGACATTCCTGAGGTAAAAATAAGTGATGTCTCTGTGCAACGCCAGGGATGAGAAAAGTCTTAGCATTTTGAGCAGTTTCAGGTGTTTACTTTGTTCATCATCAGTATGGTTGTCGTCTTCTTTTTTTATGAGATATCGCCTAACAACACAGAATGGTGGGATATAAAAATGAGAGGACAATTTTGAAAATAAATTACCTGATGAGTGGTATCAAGTCATCCGTCTCCAGATTCCCAGCGTCAAAATCTGTCCTCGATCCCTTCTTGCCTTTCTTGCTCTTCAGGCTTAAGATCTGACTCCCAGATGCCTCCACCTCAGGAGGTGGTTCAGGTATGGAAGTCACACCTACATCGACGACACCGCTTTCCGGGACTCGTCCCCCGAACCAGAGCGCCAGCTCGTAGCTGATACGGTTTGGATTACGCGGGCAGTAGATCGGGACCTCCTCACGAGTCTTGCCGCCGAACAGGGCGATGAGGGAGTGGGGGTCTGTTCGGCGAGCAAGTTGAGGGTCGGTTGGACCGACAGCATCAAGCCATCTAGTACGTGCCATGGCTCCACGTACAGCAATCGCCAGAATTGGTCCAACCTTGTTGATGTCTTCCAAGTCCTCCTGGAGTTGATTACCTCCTGAAGTCTTCGGTCGCTTCTCTCGAGGACTGCTCGAGGCTTTTAGTAACTCTTCTGAATGGTAGAGGAGTCGCAGACCTGATATGTCAAGGCCTTCTTGTAAGATGCGATACAGGATTCCTATCATATGCGTAGGGTTGAGGTAAACTGACTTATAGACTAAGGTCATAGTGTTCTGGACATCAGTGTAGTTGTCGTAATCTTCATTGGATGTCTGCTCAGACATGAACTCATCGGATTCCACTGTTTGCCAGAAGAAAGAGGCATCGTTGGACAAGTTGTTGAAGACCCTTTGCATGGAATCACGATCTGGGTTGAGGGTCATGAAAGTTGAGAGCGGTCTTGAGCTGACAAGTGGAAGGGGTGGGACATATGAGCCATCTTCAAGAACCGCGTCGTAGTTGACTGGTTCTTCAGGAGCACCGATCAGATTGCCATTGCGATGGATGGCGTAGGAGAAGGTCTTCTCTATCCAAGGGCAGACGGTGTTCAAGGTGTTTATCTTCAGGAATGTGGCGACGTTGTTCTGAAACACCGTGCTATCTCGAGTCTCCTCCTTCCCGCGCCCCTTGGTCTTGCGTTTCAGCAGGTTGTTCTGCTTGCTGGCGCTGGTGACGGTCGGTGTGATGGCGACATGAAGCACCAGCTCTCCCTCCATGTGAACCTGCTGAAGCCCGACTACCCGGAAGGGGCATTCTTTTGGCTTGAGAGCCAGCTGATCATCCGTCTCTTTGAACCCTTCCGCCAAGAACTCAAAGCTGGGCGGAACCAAGGACAACAGCCAGGTAAGTAAGACTTGATGCGTGATGGAAATCAGGGTCGGATTCTCGTTCAGGGTTTTGCTGCCAGTTCCACGATGGGGTATGATCTCGCCACTTGTAGAAAAGTGAACAGTCAGGAGGGCGCACTCCTGGTTTGCGCGGAGGATAGGGGGTAGGCACTTTGGTGATGTGGTGTAGGATGCCTCCTGAAAAGTAACAAAAATACAAGGAATATAAAAAGTCTTAAACACCTTTTCAAATCACTTACATCATATTAAAATGAAGTTGTTAAAGACAGTGGACACTATTGGTAATTGTCAAAGACCAGTCTTCTCACTTGGTGTATCTCAACATAAATATGCATAAATTAACAAACCTGTGAAAATTTGAGCTTGATTGGTCGTCGGAGTTGCGAGATAACTATGAAAGAAAAAACACCCTTGTCACACAAAGTTGTGTGCTTTTAGATGCTTGACTTCGAGACCTCAAATTCTAAACTTGAGGTCTTGAAATCAAATTGGTGGAAAATTACTTCTTTCTCGAAAACTACGTCACTTCAGAGGGAGCTGTTTCTCACAATGTTTTATACTATCAACCTCTCCCATTACTCGTTACCAAGTGAGGTTTTATGCTGATGATTATTTTGAGTAATTACCAATAGTGTCCACTGCCTTTAAAGCCATTGGACCCTTTCGGTAAACAGTATTGTCCAAGGCCCACACTTCATGTATCACAACTTCTACATCAAATAACAAACCTGTGAAGATTTGCGCTTCGGTCATTGGAGTCGGGAGAAAATAACGGGAAAACCCACCCTTGTATCCGCTCGTTTCGCCGTGTCATGACATATTATGTTTAAAATAAATCCGTAATTCTCGTTAACGAGAATTGATATTGTTTTACTGTTTTCTCAAAAGGTAAAGCATTTCATGGAATAATATTTCAAGAGAAGTATTTCACCACTACCTTCTGTAAACCCGGTAAGTTATTTGTAAATCTGTGAACTTTTTTTTTTTTTTCTGTACTGCAAGGGTCCAATGGCTTTAACAACCTAACTTTTATTAGGGTGTCGCAAACACAGGTACATGTATTTCACTTTGCATTGCTTGTGCGCTGTCAGTCAATTTTCAAAATGCCAGAATAACAGCTGAGGGAACTCTCTCTTATTACATAAGATTATCCTTTATGAACACAAGGTGCCATTATTGTAAATAGCAACGCAGAAGCACTTTAAAGACCCTGGACACAATTGGTAATTGTCAAAGACCAGTCTTCTAACTTGGTGTATCTCAACATATGCATAAAATAACAAACCTGTGAAAAATTTAGCTCAATTGGTCGACGAAGTTGCGAGACAATAATGAAAGAAAAAAACACCCTTGTCACACGAAGTTGTGTGCATTTAGATGGTTGATTTCGGGACCTCAAGTTCTAATCCTAAGGTCTCGAAATCAAATTCGTGGAAAATTAGTTCTTTCTCGAAAACTGTGTCACTTCAGAGGGAGCCGTTTCTCACAATGTTTTATACTATCAACCGGTTGCAACCTCTCCCCATTACTCGTCACCAAGTAAGGTTTTATGCTAATAATGATTTTGAGTAATTACCAATAGTGTCCACTGCCTTTAAATGCAATCTGGTTCTTAGTACTAGAAGTATACTCGCATGATGGACTTTTCAACAGACTTGTCAACAGTTAGTTTTAGATGTTGAATTTTGCACTGGAGATAACGATTACTTATTTGGTTTTACCCTTGAAACCAATTTGTGTTAGCACTGTGTACGCTGTACTTTCTTAAATGCTGTGAAACAAATCACATAGAAATGTCACCAGAAACCTGGCGCTCCATTCTAGAACCCACCAATGAGGGCCCCTTCACGACCTTTGCCATTCTAGTGCACGGCCCAATTTAATAGAGCTGCTTAAGCAAAAAATGTTGCTTAAGCAAAAAAATCTTTGCTTAAGCAAAAAATCTTTGCTTTGTAAAATCAGATTACCGGCTAAGACTCAACTTAATTGTTATGCTAAGTAAACAACAGCTAAATATTAGTCACAAGCAATGTACATGGCATGAAATTTTTGCCAGTAACATGTGTAAAACAAGCAAGCTATTTTTATGCTTAAGCAAATTTTTTGCTTAAGCAGCTCTATGAAATTGGGCCCAGATGTCTTACCATCAGAGGCAGTTTGTATTGTATACAGGGCTAACACACACTGGTGTAAGGGTTAAACCAAATTAAAAACAGTTAGGTATAATAGATGTTAAATTTGCATCGGGGATAAAGAATATTACTTTTGTTTTATACCCATACACGGATGTGTGTTAGCATTTAGGTAGATCAAGAAATGCCCAGCCACACTTACAAGATCAAAGACAATGGGTGTCATCCTTGCAGCTGGGTACTTCCCAGAGGAAGATGTCCTTGGTCGTAAGGTCTCCAGACGCTTCTGCAACCGACACCTCGTTGCTCGCTCTTGCTCCCGCTGCTCTCGGATCTTCTTGGCCATCGCCTCATGAAGAAGGCGCTCTTGCTCCTTGGTCTTGTCCACGCCGACGCTGGTAGGAGATGGTGGTGGAGTTGAAGGAAGGTTCTTTGTGATGGCCTTCTGGGCTGCGGTAGGGAGGGTCATGGATGAGACTTCTGTGGATTGTGACTTGGAAGCTCTTTGTTGCTGAACATGTTCTTCTGGTCCCTAAAGGAGGATAAAAACAGTTTGTTTTACTTTTGTTATGTGGCAGGGGAGAAATTGACAATTTAGGGATGAGATTGTCAAAAAAATCCTGAAAGTTGGTAGAGATGGTCATAGAAGGGTTGTTTGTGGATTGCGACTGAGAAGGCCAGGGTTGCTGAATATGACCTTCTGGTCCCTAAAGGAGGGCACAAACAGTCTTGGGATTTGACTTTGGTAAATTTGCAAGGAGAAATGCAAAATTTAAGGATGGGATTGTCTGAAAATGAAAAATCCTACAAGTTTGATATTTGTTTACCTTGGCTTTTGCTTTCTCGGTGCTTGTTTTTGGCATGATCACTCTCGGTGGTTGTGTTGCTTTGGTTGCACTGTAATTCAAAGAAAAGTTTAAAAAGTTGTTTAAAAAGTCATGGTAGGTTTGTGGCAGCATGATGTAAGCAATACAGAGTGAGTTTGCTTCAAAACACATAAAGGTGCTGTTCTGCAATATGCAGCCAATCAACCAAGGAACACCCATGCAAACAATATGAAATAAGTGCACTGGATCATTTTATGTGCGTTACACAACACATCGAACCTACGGCTTAATGTCCTATCTAAAGGTCGCAGCAACAATGTCTTGCTTTTAAAGGACACAAGTGTCACAACCTGGGCCCAATTTCATAGAGCTGCTTAGCACAAAAATTTGCTTAGCACAAAAATTTCTTCCTCGATAAAAACAGGATTACCAACATTTGTTGTGTATTGCTTATTACAGGTATTCAGCTGTTGTTCGCTTATCCTGAAAATCACGTCGAAATTTGGTTGGTAATCCTGTTTTAATCAAGGCAAAACATTTCATGCTAAGCAAATTTGTGTGCTTAGCAGCTCTATGAAATGGGGCCCTGGACTTGAACCAACACTCTGCTGATCAGAAGCACCTGAGCTCGAGTCCGATGTTCTTATCCATTTCGCCACGAAACGCCATATAACTGTTTAGTACTGGCAAGAGGCTATTTAATAATTCTACTTTTCTCACCCCTTCTTGGACTGGCTGGAAGTTGGCGACCCTTTCAGTCCTCGTTTGCGATTCTGTCTCCATGCTTCTATATCATCATCTTCATCCCCACTGTCTCCAATGGTGTCAGAATCGCTGTCACTACAGAAAATAACAAAACAATCATGTTTACAAAAACTTGTGGTAACATGCTTTGACATACACTTGGTGTCTACCAAACTTGTGTAACCATTGGCCAGGGCCCAATTTCATAGAGCTGCTAAACACAAAAACTTGCTTAGCATGAAATTTCTTCCTTGATAAAAACAGGATTACCAACCAAATTTGTATTAGTTGCACATTGCTTGTTACTGGTGTTCAGCTGTTGTTTGCTTATCCTGACAATTACGAGAAAATTTGGTTGGTAATTCTAATTTTATTAAGGTAAAAATTTCATGCTAAGCAAATTGTTTTGCTTAGCAACTTGGCCCAGTTTCAAAGAGTGGCTCAATAGGAAACATCACTTTGTAAATTTGCTAAGAAATAATAAACAGAGCACCAGTTTACGTCAATACTATGGTGTAATCGATGGGAAATCTGTTTCTTCTAACTGTTACTACCTGGGCCATTTTGCTTAGATGGTTTCAGAAATTTTAAAGACACTGGACACTATTGGTAACTGTCAAAGACCAGTCTTCTCACTTGGTGTATCTCAACATATGCATAAAATAACAAACCTGTGAAAATTAGTTCAATTGATCGTCAAAGTTGCGAGAGAATAATGGAAGAAAAACGCCCTTGTCGCAGACCTCAAGACCTAATTCTGAGGCCTCAAAATTAAATTCAAATATTTTAGTGAGAGATTACTTCTTTCTCAAAAACTATGTTATTTCAAAGGGAGCCGTTTCTCACAATGTTTAATACTATCAACAGCTCTCCAATGCTCGTTAACAAGTAAACTTTTATGCTAACAATTACTTTGAGTGATTACCGATAGTGTCCAGTGCTTCAAGTGCCCAACGAACAGGAATAGTTGCATCGTTAGTCTCTTTGATTGACTAGAAGAAAAAAAACCATAATGAATACTCACTATTATTAGAACAGACATGTACTTACCTTGGAGAGTTCAGTTTTAGAATTCTCTTCACAGATTCTGGAATTGGTTCTTTACCCTAGAAAATTTAAGACAAAAAGTGCAGTTACGTCACACTGAGGAAAGACAAGACTTGTACTGGCAGGGTATGATAAGCACACTGGCCAAGAACAGCTGGAGACCACATATTATTCATAAGAAGTGATGCACACTTTCTGTCAATAAATCATTTGGTGTCATGGCCCAGCAGATACAAGTAAGAGCACCGGACTCAAGCTCTGGTGTTTCTGATCAGCAGAGTGTGGGTTCGAGTCCAAGTCATTTATATTTTATTTTATTTTATACAACATCCCACAGCGCAAGCGCCAATTACAGGACTGATAACAATATTAATATTAAACATTATAAAAACAATTAAATTTAACAATAAATTAAGGAAGTAAACAAAACATAAAATACACATACACACAAGGCAAGAGCGGAACCCCAAGAGAACAGACAGAAAACATGAAAGACCCAATAGGACAATTATTTGACTAAACACTATGGAGGCAAGATGAGTGAGGGGGAGGGCTGGAGCACTTGCTTGACTTGGACTTTGAAGGCAGAGATGGATTGGTGGAAAATGTTGATGGAAGGGTTGGTTTGGGTGATTGAATTAAACAGGGAGGTGAGACCGTGTATGAAGCCCTTTGGCATTGACCCTGTTTTTAGGGTCATAACAATTGTGTCCTTAAGAAAGACACCTAACCATTATCGCTGCATCCTTCAGATGGGAGGTAAAGTCCTTGGTCGTAGGTGTTGTGTAATGCACGTAAAAGAACCCAGTTTTTTGCATATTGGCTGAGATTTGCCTGTATAGTTTTGCTAGGTTTAACAAAACAAAGGATACAATTCAAACAAACATACATTACATTTGAAGACAAATAAACAAACATTTACTTCTTTCTTCTCCTCATTGTCCTTCGTCGAGGTTCTTAGATCTAGAAACACTGTTTCCGTTCGCCCCTTTGGTGGGGCACTGCCAGCATTCATCCCTCTGCTTCGAATGGAATGATCCACTAAAGCTCCATGTTGAGTGGATACACCAATGGAAGCAGTTCTTGTAGTCGGTGCTTTATAAGCGGGCTGATCCATCCTATTTAGAGAGGGGTTTGCAAAATATTATAGAAGCTATAAACATTTTGTGAATACAGAACACACCAATTGACGAACCCCCACAAGAACCGAGGGTGCTCTGGGTGCTCAGTACCTCCAACTTTTTGAATGAGGGTGTTTGAATATTACTACAACTTCCCATACTTTGAAACACGCACATTCTGTCAAAAGAAATTCCTGAAAAAGAAGTTAACACACAAACAATATTTTCGAATATTTCGGCGCCGCACTTTTATATAACTTTCATAACATTGCCACAAGACAGTGTGCATGCAATCCAGCACCTATAACCCCCCCCCCAAACATATTTTTTCAAACATTGTCAATGAAGTTCTTACCACAATCTGGCACAGACAAATAAAAAACAAAGTGTCTTGGACAAGTTTGTCGACAACATAACAGTATTTCAGATGTCAATATTTATCTAGGCTTTTAAGTTTTAAAAAACCTACAATTAAGAATCTTGAAACTGACCCAGTATTAGTTCCGATTTCCCTTTTCTTTCTGTCCTGTCCTTCTTCTTTCATTGTATGCCAAGTTTGTTTTAACTTACCCAGTGTTAGTTCCGATTTCCCTTTTCTTTCTGTCCTGTCTCGCTACTTCTGTTGTCTCCTCAGCCCATGCTGTTCTGGGTCCCCTTGTAGGGCCGTCTCCGGTAATCCTGGAGGCCTGAGACGCGTCAGATGTCAAGAGCTGTCCTTGAGAGAGCTTTCCGTCTGATTGCTGGACACACAGCTGAGCAAGTTTCTCCATCAGGCTCAGGCTATTGCCTTCTAGAAAGAAAAAGAAAAAACGAGATCGAACAGAATGAGATATTTCAATGGCCTTTGTCTTTGTCTCCCCAACATTTATTTCATTACATTTATTCTTGTTGTAAAGTCAAAGACTCTCGGAAAAGCAAACTTAATCACTATACATGCACAAGCCGAGAACCCAAATGTAGAGAAGACAAGGAACGAAGTTTCAATTTTAAATATGGGGGCAAACCCCAAAGAATTATTGCAAGAAAAACCCAAGCACAGTCAGGTTGGGATGAATCGAACTAGGGTTCTAGAGGTGGAAGGCGAGGGAAGACATCACTACTAATTTCTGGAACCACCCGAGCTTAGTTTGTCAACTCACTGGAAAATATTACCAAGAGTAAGATCAACTCAGCACAAAACTGAATATTTTCGCTGGGTCTGTGTTCTTTTTGTAGAACCAAAAACACAATGTCTACAGATTTACACGAAACTTACACAGTTTGAAGATAATGATAGTATAAAGCTTCCCTGAAAATATTAGTTGCTGAGGAGCTGTAGTGTTTGAGAAATGAGTAAAACAATGTCATGAAAATAATTTTTGTCTCACTGATCACGAGTCTAAAATTATTTTAGCTTTTAAAAATGTATTTTCATGACATTGTTTTACTTATTTCTCAAAAACTTCAGCACCTCAGCAACTAATATTTTAAGGGAAGCTTTGTATTATCATTATCTTCAAACTGTGTAAGTTTAATGTAAATCTGTGGACATTGTGTTTTGTGTTAGAAAAAGTACCCAAATCCTTTAAAAGTAAACAACTTTCAAACCTGCTTGTGCTCCATCCCCGCCTCCCGATTGTGGATGTCGCTGCTCTTGTTTGTTCTCCCACGGACCTCTTTCAGCTCCAACTGGAAAAGAATCCAACAACTGGTCCAGGTCAATATTTTCTACGTTATGCAAGGCCAGAGTTGGAACCGCTGTTGGAATCAGGGAAGATATCCTGCTGTCCTGAGAACCTCTCTCTTTGTCAGATGTCGATTTAGTGTCAGAAGCGGGATTGCTTGCTACTTTGTTGTCTCTCCCAGTCCCGGTGGTCATCGAACCGTTTGTACCTGACGTGCCATAGCGGTTAAAGCTTGAGTTCTCGTCAGAGTAACTTTCCATGCCATTTTCCTGAATGCCAAGGGCATTTTTTAGATCTGCCCAACACTGCATTGGGCTTCCCCTGTCATTTGTGTTAGTCATAACGCCGACGGAACTCAAAGGATGTGCCTCCCCTATTTGGATAATGGACGGATCCAACATGAGCAGCTCAGCAGCGCTACTGTCACTGCTAGCTGAGGTTTTCCTGCTGCTTGATTGGCTGTTGGAATGATTTGCATACTGGTGGAAGACATCATTCTGACTGAAGGGGCCCTCATTGGAGGGTTCTAGAATGGAGCGCCAGGTTTCTGGGGATATTTCGATATCTTGATGTGGATCATCTTCTAGAAGTGTGGGAGTCTTTAATGAACGGCTGACAATGGCAATTTCCTCATCTGAACTGACCTGTAAATTCAACGATTTCATTTGTTAGGATTGTTTAAAGGCTCTGACATTATGAAGGCAATAGTTTCTATTAAAGGCACTGGACACTATTGGTAATTGTCAAAGACCAGTCTTCTCACTTGCTGTATCTCAACATATACATAAAGAGCGGGATTTGAACCAACACGTCTGGCCAGATTAACGGGCTGACGTTATCTAGCCCTCTACATAACCTGTAACTGCCATGCAGCTAGGGATCATTCCCAAGTTTACGATAGAACAATATAAAGTACAAAAAACAAAAGATTTTGATACAAAAATACAGAATTCAAAATCTTTGAAAAAGGATATCTCTTTTGTCAAACCCCCAAAAATCACAGGCCCAGCTTACGTCTGACACTTCAAAGTCAATCGATGGCAACTTGGCCTGAACATCTGCAAAGATTGAATCTAGATGGGGCTGAAGGCCGATTCCATCTGGTAGGGCAGGGACATCGAAGGACTGGGGGCTGGGGGTTTGCTGCCGGGATTTCTTACTCCCGCTATGCTTGTTCTTTTTCTCCATGATGATGATCTGTGCTTGTTGTTAGAGCCACTTCGTTCTTGGCCCTTGTTCTGAAGACATGAATGGTGGGGTAAGGAGCTAGGGCTTGGATCTTTCGGAGGCTGGACAGTTTAGTCAGCCACATCACCTTGAAAGAAAATTATCACTCGGAGTGTGAATCAAACTAAAAACCTGTTGGATGAATTGGATAATATATCGATTTAATTGAAATGCAATTTATTGATGACAAATTACTGTAATTTGTTGTTTTTAAAGAATACAATTTTTAATCATACTTTTTCATGTTAGTGTTGAGATCTTTGCTTTTAAAGGTTGATTTGTTCAGGGGAACACAAATCTGGAGATGGGCAAAATTGACAGCAAAAGTTACAATTTCATGATGGAATACGACCTCAAAAGATTAGAGAGGTTTCGCAGAGTCGGGGATACGCATACAGATATCGAACCGGCGACACAGATTCCCGTTTTGAGTGACTATTCTAACTTGTGTACAATGGTTATAATGTACATCACATGGACCTCAAAAAAAGTGATGACGTATTATGACGTATCCGTTCACCTAAGAGTATCGGTGACTCTGCGAAATCTCTCTAATGTCAATTCAACCAAATTCATTATGATTAAATAAAATAAACAATTATGTGCCATTCTCTCACTCTCACTCTCAGGAAAAACAATGTGCTTAATTGATAAATAAACTTTATAAATAAAAAAAAATAAAAGTAACATCAGTACAGTATCACTATTTGATAAACAATATTCACTTGATAAACAATATCACTTGTAACAATTTGCAATGTATCTTAGGCCTGGCATGCCTGGTGTTCCATGGACAAAACTTGACTCTAAACTACCAATACATTCAATCATGGTTCAATGAGTTACACTTTCACACTGCAGTCCGCTCGCTTGTTGTGTACGTACTGAGGAAAATCGTACAGTAAACACCATTGGCATTTCTTGTGCACAGTTCGTACACTTTTTTTTTTTCGAAAGCGTCCGTGACTACGCACGTCTTGTAGTTTCAAAACCACTACGTACAGGGAATGGCACATTCTTGAAATCACTCATACAAATTAACTGTCTGATTGTTAATGAACCTTCAAGTTTCCTACCGTGTTTTTCCTAAAATTCAAGTTAATCTTGTGGTATTTTTGAAGTTCGCTCGAGCACAGACGACGAACGTGACGTCCGTTCTGTGGACTCCATGTCAATATCCCGGATGTAATTCTATGAATAATTCATGAAGAATCAAAATGGCGGCCTCCATCAGTGTTTACGGAAGCTAACGGTTGGTAATGCAAATTTTTGTTTTGTATTGTTAAAATAAAATAACCATTTAGGAAATATCGTTGCATTCACTTACTCCGACAAAACAAAGAGAAAGAGACAGACCAAGCAAGCAATTCAATTGCAATTAATTTAACTACCATTACCAACCAATATGCAATGTTCGATCGATTCGATGGCTGCAAAAATGATGCTGCCTAGAGCAGCCTTGGCTAGCCAGAGACCGCGGGCACGAACGGGGGCAAGTGAACAGTCGGTCCTCCAAGTTCAGAAAAGGGTGCTCAGAAGCCTAGTTTAAATCAGTACACAGAAACTAAGTTGTTGGATTGTAACTGTAGTTTTAAGAATAAAAGACAATCACAATATATCAGAAAGAAAAAATTGTTTTTGCAAATTGTCTGCGTCACGGTCATGCCACCACTTTACCTCCCTTAATTTTGGTCAAATTACACTGACTTATAATTATATTCTTGTTTGTCAAGAAGGGTAAAATATATCTGGTGTCTTTAATAATAGTTCAATAGAAAAAATCTTTATTTCAATTGTTTCTTCCGTTTTGATGAGACTGACTCATTAGACTCTTCTCTTTCTC
This sequence comes from Asterias rubens, assembly GCF_902459465.1. Lineage (NCBI taxonomy): Eukaryota > Metazoa > Echinodermata > Asteroidea > Forcipulatida > Asteriidae > Asterias > Asterias rubens. Next base: position 4,042,843 of record NC_047078.1, read on the forward strand.
TTATTCTTACTATACTAGTCTCACTCTCAGGTCTGAACTCTGAAGTCACCATCATCAGTCAGAGTACATTACAGATGATTAAAATGGACTATCCCTACGAGGCTAGTGATGAAGCAAGTGAATCCGAACTGCTGGATAAGAGTCTATCCATGTGGAAAGGATGGAGTACACTGGAGGGTGATCCAAGCTTCAGACCTACCCCTCTGGACCTCCATACAGCTTCATCCATTGGGCTTTACGACTGTGTGAATGCTTACATTGCGGGGTATACTATAAGATCCTTTTTTTTATACCACTTTGGGTCGATTATCGGTAGGCGGTATTAAAGGGAAGGTACACAATTGGTAATTACTCAAAACAAATATCAACTTAAAAACTGACTTGGTAACGAGTAATCATTGGCGAGCTGTTGAACTTACAAAACATTGTGAGAAACGACTCCCTCTGAAGTAGCATAGATTTTGAGATAGAGGTAATTTCTCACTAAAATATTAAAAGACTTCTAGCCAGAAGTCTTTTATTCCTATCTGAAAGCACCTATAGTCGTCAAACAAGGGTGTTTTTTCTCTCATCATTTTCTCGCAACTTCCATGACAAATTTTGCTCAAATTTTCACAGGCTTGTTATTTTATGCTTTTGTTGGGATACACCAAGTGAGAAAACTGGTCTTTGACAATTACCAAAGTACCTTCCCTTTAATTGTAGAGCAGGACAGGTTGAACGGCTTCATTTCATTTTCATTTCACTTTAATCTGGTTGTGAAGCTATTGGATTCTCAGAAAATCAAAACAAAAAAAGGAAGTTTCAGTTTTAAAGTAAAAACATAAATTTTGCTGTGGTGCCCTCTGCCAGCTTCCAATTCAATCTTGCATTTTCCCAAAAGAAGAGTCCCTTTTACGAGACGAAAACTGCTGTGCTCCTTCAAGGGTGAAGTTGAATAAAATCTGTTTTTATCCCATGTTTGTTTTTGTGATTTAATTCTAGTGGAGAAGTGGACATGAACCAGAGGAATCGTGGCTCATGGACGCCCCTCATGTACGCCAGCTACATCGGTCATGACAATATTGTCAACTTGTTGCTGGACGCTGGAGCTAAAGTGGAGTTGCGCAATAACAAGGGTGCCACTGCCCTCATGCTGACATGCAGTTGTGGAAACGAAAGTGTGGCATATTTCCTGGTTCAGGTCTGTCCCAAGAAACTCATTTTAAAGGGTCAATTTTAGTCCCAACTTAGGACTAGTCCTAGGAGATATTAAAAACTTAAGGCTAATCCTAAGTCGAGATAAGACTTAACTCTTTGTGAAATCCGTTCGTGGACACGTTTGGTATTGTAAAAGACTAGTATTCTCGCTTGGTGTATCCCATCAGATTCGAATGTTTTAGTGAGAAATTATCCCAAAAACTTGTTACTAATTCATGGGGGAGTTGTTTCTCACAATGTTTTTTACTATCAAGAACTCTTCGTTGTTCGATTCCAAGTAATTTTGTTTTGCTAATATGTATTTTTAGTAATTACCAAACATGTCCAGTACCTTTAAGCCTCTAATGTAGTTTTTCAAGGATTATTATATATTTCTTGTAAAGAAACCACTGACTTAGTCTTTAAGGTTCTTTTAAAATCTTGAAGGATTATGACTTTCTTTGTTGCACAGCCACGACCCTGTTGGTTTCAAACAAACATTCATAAATACCTAAGACAGTTTATCCATTCTGATTGGTCGAGAGGGCATCACGAGGGGTTGTTTAAACGGATGATATAACACCAGTAAAAAGTGTTGAAACATGGGCGTGACACGCGAGCTTGCACCTGTGCTTATAAGACAGTTTCTTCATTCCTAATGGTCGAGAGCAACCACTAGTTGAAAACCTCTTCACCACACACTGATTTCCTTATTCAAGACTGAGTCCCCACTCTTTGATTCCATTTTTCTTTTCTCCTACATACAGCAAGGTGCTGAGTTAGAGAACAGAGACAGCAAAGGATGGACAGCCCTGTTCTATGCAACGTATGCAGGTCATCAGAAAGTGGTCCAGTTCTTGCTGGATAATGGAGCCAATATCAACACAAGGTGAGACGTGGGATGTTTGGTTTTTGAAAGGGCAAGGGCACCAGAGCATTTTTCCTTTGGTAAAGGCCAATCTATGAGGAAATTGTAAAATTCTACTGCAGCATTTCAAGGGCACCAAGGTGAGACATGGGATGTTTGGTCAGGCCTGTGTGCTTCGTTTGTGAAAGGGCAAGGGCACCAGAGCATTTTTCCCTTGGTAAAGGGCAATCTATGAGGAAATTGTAAAATTCTACTGCAGCATTTCAAGGGCACTAAGGCTATGACCAGGGGCCATGGAGGCAATCGCCTTCGTTGCCTCTGTGAAGTATCAGGCCTGTTTAGGTGATGCCTCTAGCCACCGGGCTAGCCTGATGGTCTAGTGGTCTAGCAATGCAAAGGTCCTGGGTTCAAATCCCACCCAAGTACTTTGCCTTTGATTTTGTTTTCCACAGGAACTTGGTAGAGTACACAGTGCTAAGTACATGGTGTCAGGCAGGGTAAAAACAAGGTATAAGATTCATCTTATAACTTGTTTTATTTTATTTAGTTATTCAAGTTCGCCCCACACAAGGCTAAAAGCTGCTTTCGGTAATTAAGTTATGGAAGAAAATATTTTTAAAATATTTCTGTTTGTTCAAGTGCCTTGAGTACCTGCTGACCTATCTAGCCCTATAGTGGCAGTCTCTTGATTTTGTCAACATCTATGTTCAGGGGTGGATTTCACAAAGGTAGTCCTAACTTAGGACTAGTCCTAGGCAATGCTAAGAGATAGGACTGGTCCTAAGTTAAGACCAGTAACTCATCCTAACTTAGGACTGGTCCTATCTCTTAGCATTGCCTAGGACTAGTCCTAAGTTAGGACTATCTTTGTGAAATCCACCCCTGGATTGCTAGTCAGAAGTCGCAAGCAGAATGGCATAATGGAACTGTATGTGATAAGTCTGCTGCCAACCTATCGTCTCAAAACAAAATTCTTTTCCTTTCATCTTCAGAGAGCCGAGACTTGGATTAACCCCATTCATGATGGCTGCTGCCGAAGGACATGAAATCATCGTCAATTCACTACTGGAACGTGTGAGTGCCTTTCAATTTAAAAGAAGACTTTTGAAAGAGTAAATGGCAGTAGACTTATTTGTGAAAATGTGCGCATGGAAGTGTGCGTGAAAGTGTCGAGCGGTTAAGAGCACCAAATTCAAACTCTGGTGTTTCTGATCAGCAGAGTGTGGGTTCGGATCCCCAACCATGACACTTGTGTCTTTAAGCAAGACACATTACCATTGCTTCGTCCTTCGGATGGGATGTAAAGCCATTGGTCCCATGTGTTGTGTAATGCATGTAAAAGAACCCAGTGCACTTATCGAAAAGTGAAGGGGTTCGCCCCGGTGTTCCTGGCTGTGGCTGCTGTATACGCCATAGCACCTTGTAAACCCTTCTAAGGTGAGCTACATAATTGGGTCTCAGAATTCATCATTGCAATAACCTATCCTTCTGAAAGTTTGTATGTACTCAGCGCCTTGAGTACCTTGTTTGGTTGATTAAATGCGCCATACATAAGACTTTGGTATTACTACATGCCCAGAATGACAAAAACAGTTAAAGTTTACCAAGTATGTCTGCTACAAGCCTACCATCTCATACTCTCCGGTTAGATAAAGCTTCAACCTACGAAAAGAGCCACAAAATATAATAGTAATGTTAAAAGCCTTTTGAGTGGTCATTTGATAATATAGTTGCTTACTGGCCTGTATGCTTCGCTTTTGAAAGGGCAAGGGCACCAGGGCATTGGTAAGGGCACATTATGACCAGGGGGCATGGAAGAAACCGCCTCCTTTGCCTCCGTGAAGTATCAGGCCGGTGCTAATATGAAGGAAAACATTGCTCTACTTCCAGCTAACCTGAACAGATATATTGCCCCTTTTAGCCTTTTGTCACCTATTAGATACATTTTACTATTTTTTCGCCTTCAGGGAGTCGATTTCAACCTGACAAACCAGAACGGGGAAACGGCCCGCTCGCTGGCCCTGATGAATGGACATATGAAGATCATTGGTCTTATTGACAGCTGTGGTATGTCCCCTAGCAGTCTCCGTAGTGAAGCAGGTTAGTCTCTGTCGAGTCCCCACTTGATTGCATTGGTTTCCTGGAATCGTGTGTCCTTAAGCAAGACACTTGTCCTTCGGATGGGACTTAAGGCCGTTGGTCCCATGTGTTGTGTAACACATATAAAAAAAGAACCCAGTGCACTTATCGAAAAGAGAAGGGGTTCGCCTCGGTGTTCCTGGCTGTGGCTGCTGTATGCGCCGTAGCACCTTGTAAACCCTTAATTATAAGGTGCTACATAATTGGGTCTCAGAATTCATCACTGCAATAACCTATCTTTCTGAGAGTTTGTTTATACTCAGCGCGTTGAGTACCTAGTTTGGTAGATACGTGTACTATATAAGACTTCAATATTATTAGGGTTTTCCTCCCATGTCTAAAACTGCAAACTTCTTCTCTGCTTCTCTACAAGGGGTTCTTGGATGGTATAGTGATTAAGTTTACTTTTCTCAGAGTCTTTCAGAGTTACTCATTATTTCAGAGTTCCCTTTTTGTTTCTGACACAGGACTTCATCTGTCCATCGACTTATCCTCTTCTGATGAGAGCTACCAGCGACCCAACCGACCTCACACAAGGTCAGGAAGGTCAAAGGTTAAAGGGCCAAGCATCCGAGATGGTCCAGAGACGTTGGCCAAGCTGTTGAGTGAGCGCAAGGGAGCGAGACAGGGAACCGTTGAACCCAATACTGGTGAGCGATAAGTCCCCAGCAAAATCTTTTTTTTTCTTTTCATATCTCTTCCTGGTTTGATCCTGGATGGGGTGTGTTTTGGCGATCGTAACCAATAACTGTTCGGTTGAATTTGCCATTGGTTAATCACTGGCCAATGACCTTTTTTTACCCCATGGTTACCCAGGCACACTTTCACACCGTTTCCCTAAATCCAAAGGGTTCAGGTTGCACGTTTCAAGAATACTCTTGGGTTTTACCGCTTACCCATACTCCAGAACAAGGCTGGCAATTCCCCCCTGGATATGCCCACTTGCAGGGGCAGACAGGGGGGAAGACCGGGGGTAAAGCGATCATAGTGTAAAAAGGCCAGTCGTTCTTTCCCGGGGGCAACCCTTAGGAATAGAGTAGTCTGTAAAAGAGCTGTAGATTCCTCAGTCCACTCTTCCTCAATTGTCTTTTTGCATTGCTCTAGATTGACATCAGTCGTTGGTTCGAATCCCACCCGAGTAATAAGCTTCTGACTATTTTCACACAACTTGGGAAGTACTGAGTATACAGTGCTCACATACATCGGTGTATATATTGTTTGTTATCCCCGATGCAAATTTAATATCTTTTAATTCTATTATTGTTGCAGCAAGTCCATGGCTCGGCTCCTTCCCGCCCGTCGAGCCAGCCAACGAGGATGACGACCCAGCGTTCTGCCAGACCGGTTATCTCACCATCAAGAGCAGCAACTCAAGCAACAGCAGCAGCGGCGGCGGGGGCTTTGCTGCAGCGCTCGCTCTCAGTCGCGGTGGTAGCCACTCCAGCATCGATGATCCGTCATCCGAAGCGTCCAGCTTCAGTCTTCCGCAGACTCCGAACTCAAATTCCTCAGAGAACGCTGTCTTTGCCGGCGCCCTCAACGACCAGCTTTCGCAGATGATATCGGCAGACCTGAGTCGGAGAGGGTATGGCGTGGACTCCCAGTTTCTACCACAGTCCGGTGGGCTGGCTGCGCAAAATCACGGAATACCGACGTTAAGTGGTTCCCTCAACCTATCCTTGTCAAATTCTGGTCAGGCGCATCCAGCTGCAGCCATTGACCAGTATTCAAACAACGTTGGGTACCATTCCAGTGTACCGCCATTATCTGGTGACCTAACCCAGGATGCACCCCATGACACACCCGGTGATACAAAGCAACACTCGTACCCTCACATTGACCTGGAGCATCTGCTCGAGAGCCTTGGGCTCAGAACTAAGTATTTTCACATTTTTGAGGAGCAGGATGTGGATTTGAGAGTATTCCTGACGCTGACAGACAGTGATTTGAAGGAGGTGGGGATAAAGTGAGTATAAAAAACAGTGTTTTAGTAAAACATTATTGTCTGATAAAATACCTGACAGAGCAGCTTATGGTGGCCAGGCTGTCAAACGCATCAGACTCAGCTCCTTGCCCAATTTGATAGACCTGAAAGGCCGATTGTGTGCTTACTAAGAAACTTCCATTTCAAAGCGCTGCCAACCTGGAAACTGATGTATCTCAACATAATTATGCATAATAAAAAATAAAAATTTGAAAATTTGAGCTCAATTGGTCGTCGAAGTTGCAAGATAATAAACAAAAAAAATTTAAACACCTTTGCACATGAAGTTGTGTGCTTTCAGATGGTTGATTTCGGGACCTCAAATTCTAAATCTGAGGTCTCGAAATCAAATTCGCAGAAAATTACTATGTTACTTCAGAGGGAGCCATTTCTCACAATGTTTTATACTACCAACCTCTCCCAATAACTCGTTACCAAGTAAGGTTTTATGCAAATAATTATTTTGAGAAATTACTAAAAGTGTCCACTGCATTTAAGTCAATCCACTCTAGCTGCTAGTAGAAGCTAAACAGTTTTGAACATTTATCTTTGTTATTGACCACAGATTGATGGGACCACGACGGAAAATGACAAACGCTATCGCCAGATGGCACAGTCAGGCAAGACCGTTTTCTGATAATCTAGAGCAAGTCTACGCTGATAGAGTGGAGACAGCAATGCAAGAAATGGCCATTCAGTTGCAGGAGGTAAGTCAAGTCATCCTAAATACCCCAGGCCTTGAAATAACCAACGGCATCCACAGCAATTAGCCTTTTTAGATATGGCGGACAGTGTGCACTGTTTGGTTTGGGTAAACACAGACAAGTTTACCCCAACGTAATTAGTGTTGTGGTATTGTGTCCACCATACCTCAACATGGCTCATTGCCGTGTTTGTGCCATATGCGTTTGCTGTTGTGCCCTTAGCAAAGTTCTATTACAAATTGAAATTTCCCTCATAAAAGTTCCCCTTCTGAGAGAAAATATGCTGTGCTCTTTCAAGAACGAAACTCGAGGCCTGATATTCTGTTTGGTAATCTGTAAATAACTGTTTAAATTGTGTGATGGTATTGAAACAAATTTATGACTTGGCATTTGAAGTGTCTAAAATGCTTACGAACCAAGTTTAAGTATGATCTCTGGACACCAACTATAGAAGGCTCTGTCACTGTAATTGCTAAACTGTAAAGAGGTATTGTGTGAATGTATTGGAATTGATTTTTCCATCGGTTACTGCTCAGAAAGTGTATTGACAAATCTTCCAGTCATTTTGTTTACTTACTTTGCATATAAAACCAATTTTGTTTAAAGCCATTATACACTTTCAGAACAGAAAAAAAAAAAAGTTGACAGATTTACCTACAGGGTTTACAGAAGGTACTGGTGAAAAACTTCTCTTGAAATATTATTCCATGAAATGCTTTACTTTTTGAGAAAACATTAAAACAATTATCAATTGTCGATATTTAGAGAATTTTTTACGTATTTATTTTAAACACATGTCATGACAGGGCGAAACGTGCTGAAACAAGGGTGGGTTTTCCCATTATTTTCTCCCGACTCCGATGACCGGTTGAGCCTAAATTTTCAGAGGTTTCTTATTTTAAGTTGTGGTACACGAAGTGTGGGCCTTTGGACAATACTGTTTACCGAAAGTGTCCAATGGCTTTAAGATAAGCTCCTAAATTGTAATTTTTGTTGAAAATTGTTTCTTTGATTGTTATCATTAGTCTTTTTTTTTCATTTTGTTACTTGATTTCCAATTGTCTTCTTTCCTCTCTGCAGCTTGGACAAGATTGATTTGGTTGAATTTTATTTGAATTATTATTATTGTAATTCTTAATTATGTTATCTTCTTTGTGGGAAATGCTGACAATGAATCTGATCTATTTCTCTGTGGAGTATCGAAGTAGCACTTCAAATGAGATTGATCTTATCTTAAATGCTTGTTCAACTCATTTTGCTTCTGGGCCCAATTTCATAGAGCCTGCTACGCACAAACAAATTGCTTAGCATGAAATTTTTGCCTTCATAAAAACAGGATTACCAGCCAAATTCCCACATGATTTTCTTTTTCAGGATAAGCAAACAACAGCTGAATACCAGTAACAAGCAATATGCAACAAACGGAAATTTGGGTGGTAATCCTGTTTTTATCAAGGAAGAAACGTCATGCTAAGCAAATTTTCCGAGCTTAGCAGCTCTTTAAAATTGGGCCGTGTTCTTGTAAAATGATTTGTGGTCCAGTACAAGATGCTTGAGCTACACAAGCCCTGCAGTCTTGCGGTATTTCTCCTAAATTTAGTCCAATCAAGTAAAAATGTGTGTTATGTGCGGGAATGCATACCTCAGGGTAGTAGTAGTTTTTTTTTTTACTGACCCACGTAGCCGTTGCTGGTTTTTGGTTGTACATTTTATTCATCCCCGTTTATTTATTTATCGTTGTATTGGCCCTTTTAAGATGATTAGATTCTTTGTGTTTCGGTTCATTTTGTATTTATTTAGGTGTACTATGTTTGCTTTCGTGCTCATTTTTTTCATAATTATTATGTGCATTCTTTTTTTATTGTGTTTGCCTTTTTAAGACGTTCAGATTCTTTGTGTTTCTGTTCATTTTGTGTTTTCTTATAATTAATGTGGTTTTTTTTCTTGCTTATTAATATTTTTTTTAAATCATTATTTTGTGCATTAATTTATTTATTGTACATTTTGCGTTGTTTTGGTTAAATCAATAATAATAATTATAGTAATTATAATATGATTCCCTTTGAAAACACTTGTATGTCGGAGAAGGGTCAAATCCAGCTATATTCCAATCAAGTATACTTTTTTGTTTGTTGATGAACACAATGGTTAAGAAGGGGGGAGACAAAGGCCTAGGTACTGCGTGTAGGATTTTTAGATATTCTACTGTAAGGCTATTAGAGTTTTGTTTAAAACACTTGCATCTTGGAGATAGGTCAAATCCAGCTAAAGTCTAATCGAGATACCTTTTTGTTTTTCTTATGAAGGCAATTGTTAAGAAGGGAGAGGCAGAGGCCCAGGTCATGCAGGAGAAGGAGCTAAGGAGTGTGGTTGAAGGATGCCTCGTGGAGGACCGGAAGACGTACCAACAACTCCTTAGTCTGGTGTCTGATGCCAGGAAACTCTGCCATAATATGAGGCAGCTGTATGATAGCGTCAGGTCAGTTAGAATCAAGTTGCGGCGTTTCTTAGGTTGGGTGATAGATGAGTCAATTCTCCATAAATCGTTATAAATAATTTGGCCTATAAATCATTATAATGATGAGAAAAACACATCTATGACCGTTGAAAAAGTGTCACATTGATAAGATTGATAAAAATGAATGTTCACAGATTTGCACACAACTTTCATGATTAACATCTCAGGCCAAGATGCACAAAATACGACCATCTGGTACTCGGGCACCAAACGGTCATCAATAATCTTGTGCACCCGCATATGAAACAATTTTGCTATATTTTACAACACTTCAGAAATGGCGAGCCTAGAGGACACATGTCTATTTCAATAATCGCTATCTGAGATATTTGCCATAAATGAGTATAAAAGGATAATTACTCAGTCTTTATACAGTCCATTATGCCATAGACCCCTTGTCAGTCTTAAATGTCCATTTAAGACCTTGCCATCACCATTTATTCCCTTAACTCCATTTTCACTTCCAGGTCCTGCCAAAGTGAGTTAATCCGAAGGCTCCAGTCCAGTCCACTCTTCATGCCCAAAGACGTCAGATTCGACAATCTCTCCCAGCAGTTCTCCTCCCAACTCCAATTGGACCTTTCCCAGGGTAGACCCGTCGACAACGCTTCCCTGCCTCCCCAACCCGACGAGAACCCTCTAGTCAGTGCCATCACCTCCAGCCTGATTACCGGTGACACGCTGAAGGGCACCAGCCAACAAACCAACCAATCAGCAGGCTTCACGAGCAGTGGTGGGATCTCATTGGGCGGTTCAGGGTCTCATCTGCATTTACAGGGTGGAGAGGGCGAGGAATTCGTTAAGATGACAATGAAAGACCTACTGGGCATGCTCAGTCAGTGCTCGCATCAGCTCGGGCGGGCTGTTGCCATGGCAACAAACAATATGGACCAATTGATCGACGGCCAGACGGTTACTTTCTCACCTAACTCGAGTGGGAATTCATTGCCTTAATCATTACCAACTCTCATCTTTCATCTAGAAACTGCAAGGTTTCAAACGGCCGTCTCACTACTCTTTTACTTCACATTCATAATGCCCTTCAAATAGCCTAATAAGTTTTGGAAAATCTGTTTAAAAAAATCTAGCGTAAATTAGTATTTTTGTCACGTCATCAGGTTCCATTTTGTGAAGGGTCGGAATGACATTGACACTCAACGTTCTTCTTACGCGCATATGCTTATAATTATTGTACATTGAGAAAATTAGCGCTAGCATAAGCTTGCATGACTCCCGTATGTTTAAACATTTCTAACCATGTTTATATCGCATGTTTAAACACGGCCACGTGATCTCCTCTCGACAAATCAGAATGGGTACACCATCCCATGTACTTATAAATACATTATTGTTATTGTGAGGCTGAAAGTTCTTTGGGGTCAAAAGAAAATTTGTAAAGTAAAATGAATTGTGTAATTTTTGTGCATAGGTAACATTTGTATTTTTTATACATGCAGCTTCAATTTTTGTACCAAAATGTATTCATATTTTTTTTTACAGCTAGACAAATTGGCTTATATATTTATAGTGTTGTCGTATTTGAAAATTACTGAAATACTGCTACAAACAGTTGTACACCCACCCTCTACTATGGCACGTTTGTCAATGCACAAAGTTATTCATAAAAAAAGCAGTACAGAATGTTTAAAGGCAGTGGACACTATTGGTAATTACTCAAAATAATTGTTAGCATAAAAACTTACTTTGTAATGAGTAATGGGGAGCTGTTGATAGTACATAACATTGTGAGAAACGGCTCCCTCTGAAGTAATTTTCCACGAATTTGATTTTGAGACCTCAGAATTTGATTTTGAGGTCTCAAAATCAACCATGAAAGCACACAACTTCGTGTGACAAGGGTGTTTTTTCTTGTTGAGATACACAAAGTGACAAGACTAGTATTCGACAATTACCACTAGTGTCCAGTGTCTTTAACAGGAAAGTTATTTAATAAATTTTTAATTTGTATCCGGGGATAAAGAATATCATTCGGTTGTGTTTCATACAACCTTTGCAATTCTAGAGCAGTGTCTTCCAACTAGACCACCAAGATTACACAGTAACTAGTGATTCTTACAAAAAGTGATTCTTACAACAAGAGACAATCAAGAAGAAAATTTTGATTCCATTTTACAATTGTTCATTTTTAGATGTTAATTTGAAAAAGTTAAAATTTTGGGATTTGTACCAAACTATCTCATATCATATAATACATGAGTTTGACTCGGGTAATAAAAAAAAAATCTGCTGAAAATAAACCTATTACTATCTCCTATATATCATTTCAAGTAATGCTCGTCGGACACTACCACCCAAAAATAATGGGAAAAAAATGATAAGGGCGGTTTGGTTGGTTTAGGGTGGTGTCTTGGCTTTGCCTTCCACCTCTGGGACCCCGGTTCGAATCCCACCAGGGGCACTATGTGGATTGGGTTTTCAGTCCCTACCTGACTGCAAGGGTTTTCCCTTGAATAGTTTTCTTTGTTTTTCCTCACACATCTGAAACTTCTTTAGTGTTTTCTCTTCAGTTGGTTCTTGGCTAGTACAGTGATTAAAGACGCTGGACACTATTGGTAATTTTCAAAGACCAGTCTTCTCACTTGGTGTATCTCGAAAACTACGTCACTTCAGAGGGAGCCGTTTCTCACAATGTTTTATACTATCAACCTCTCCCCATTACTCGTTACCAAGTGAGGTTTTATGCTGATAATTATTTTGAGTAATTACCATAGTCCTAAGTTAGGACGAGTAACTCGTCCTAACTCGAGATAAGACTAGTCTTAACTCTTTGTGGAATCCACCCCAAGCCAATATGTAATTTTTAAATAAATCGATCACTTATAGACTGATAACCAAAACTTAGGGCCTATCTAACATTGTATGTGCCACATCTTCCTTCTGTCGTGCTTCAGGCTGTCCCTTTCCCCCGGGGTTTCCCCCTGTAGGCCTACTTCCATTGTTTTACGCATACGGCTCCTAATCCAAAAGTTGATACTTCTGAGAACTCCTATAAAGAAATTATTATCGCTTTCGGAAATCAAGACACAAACTGTTATCAAATATGGTGTGAAACTGTTTGATGGTGCACTTTAGTTTATATGATCTTTTTGCAAATTTTGTTCCCGTTTTTCTTTAGACTCACTAGTCTAATTTCTTAGTGAATTCAGAAGCTTATAATTCTGAGAAGTACTCATAGTCAAATCGCAAACGGAAATCACAAATATTTAACCAATCTGGTGTGGAACTGTAATCCAATGCACCTACTTTTTAGTTCAGCTGATACTTTTGCCCAAGTTTTCATATTTTCATAACAGACGGGTTAGTTTTACTTTGGACCAGCAAGATTCAATGAGACAATTGCTGTGTCCCGAAACCAATGCGTCTCTACCCTCCATCATGATTCAAGGAATCCTACTGATAAAACTTATACAGGTAGTGGTTTCATTATTCTTATTCCATCAGAAATGTCGGACATGCTTTAGATTCGTGTTAAAGGCAGTGGACACTATTGGTAATTACTCAAAATAGTTATCATCATAAAACCTTTCTTGATTACCAGTAATGGGGAGAGGTTGATAGTATAAAACATTGTGAGAAACAGCTCCCTCGGAAGTGACGTAGTTTTCGAGAAAGAAGTAATTTTCCACAAATTTGATTTCGAGACCTCAAGTTTAGAATTTGAGGTCTCGAAATCTTTCATTATTATCTCGCAACTTCGACGACCGATTGAGCTAAAATTTTCACAGGTTTGTTATTTTATGCATATGTTGAGGTACACCAACTGTGAAGACTAGTCTTTGACAATTACCAATAGTGTCCACTGCCTTTAAAGGCAGTGGACACTATTGGTAATTACTCAAAATAGTTACTAGCATAAAACCTTATTTGGCATCGAGTAATGGGGAGCTGGTTGATAGTATAACACACTGTGAGAAATGGCTCCCTCTGAAGTAACATTAGGTTTCGAGAAAGAAGTAATTTTCCCCGAATTTGATTTCGAGACCTCAGATTTAGGTCTCAAAATCAAGCATCTGAAAGCACACAACTTCGTGTGACATGGTTGTTTTGTCTTTCATTATTATCTCGCAACTTCGACGACAGATTTAGCTCAAATTTTCACAGGTTTGTCATTTGATGTGTGTGTTGAGATACACCAAGTGAGAAGACTAGTCTTTGACAATTACCAATAGTGTCCACTGCCTTTAACATGAATATTGTATTGGCCATAACTTCCACAGTCTCATCGAAACGAACATGTGCACATAATGTCTGCCAGCCTTCTCAAAGGTTAATTTATCCAATTCTAAAACGCCGGCTGTTACGAGAGCAATAATATTTTTCCCCTTTCTATTCCTTCTGGGCCGACTAGCAAAGGATGTTTCAAGTTACATGGGCCGGTTGGTCCGTTGCTTTGACGATACTGGGTCTGACTTATCTTCATGCTGAGTTTATAGGTCGCTGGGGTCAAGGGTATAGATCATATCATGGGAATGATCACGATGGGGGAGACGGGGTTATTTTATGACTGTGTGAAGACAGATCGATCACACTTTCTTTCAATGCACTGTCAAGTTTGTATTGAAAGACAATTCACCAACGGCTTTGTGTCTCGGGCGTTTCCAGTATTTCATAATACGAGACAGATTTCTCAAACTATAAAGTCGTAGTTCTAGAAATAACTCTTAAAGGATGACTGATCAGATGTAAGATATCATATGAACTTTAGGTGGAGACAATGTTATTTTATGACTGTGAACACATCCTGATCGCATTTTGTTTTACTGCACTGACAAGTTCGTACTGGAAGAAAGAATTACCAATGGTTTTGTGTTTGTGGTATTTCTAGATAGGCCTATAAGTAATTGTTTCTAGGAATAACATGTCTTGAAGCATGGAGGAATGTGTTCTTATTCCTCCTCCATACTTAAAGGGACTCATCAGCTGTGATCACTGGGGGGGGGGGGGGAGGGGGCAGGGTTATTTTATGAATGTATGAACACATCCCAGATCGCATTTGTTTTAATGCACTGCATTTGTTTTATTGCAAATTTGTACTGAAAGAGATTCCAGTTTTGTGATTGTGGTATTTCAAGTATAGCCTACAAGACAAATTTCTAGAACTATGAGTTCGATCTGCCTTGAAGGGATGTATAATTGATCACGTATGTATTTTAAAACTATACAGTTGTTTAACTTTTGATAACGACATTATGGACATAATCTGTAGCCTACCTGTACTTGACCGCAGTGGAAAATAACATGATAGGCGTAATATTGTAGCATCGAACTGATGAATTTTCATGCTAATTTTTATTTTTATTTTTTTATTTAATGATATTGGATCAATATTAAATTTTTAACTAGAACCAGTGAACAAATAAAACAAATTATACTTTAGGTCCCTAAAATACATCACTTTCACTTCAAAATAATTCAGAAATCTTAAATGGTATTCACCGGGATAACTGTTCAATAAGATCTATCGTAGTCGATTCATAATACTTACTTGGGGAAGAACTAAAAATAGAGATAGCCCCGAGGCGCAATTGTATATTTTAAAAACCGTATATATATATATATATGGCTGTAGGATTTGCACTGTTGACCATCACATTCCGTGCATTATTCAAAAATTCCCGTGCCTCAGACTCCGTAAATACAGTGCGATGAACTGAACTCCAAACTCAACCCAGCTGCAGTAGTAGATGTGACGTCAGCACATTGCAGAATCCCAGTGAGACATGAAAGATTCTGTCAAAATCAGGGACCAAGGGTATTTCCCAGTGTTCCAGACGGGCACTTGAATCAGTCGAATGTCAAGTATAGACCTTATGCACATGACGTCATTTCAGTACGGCGCCCCCGCATTGAGGTCAAAAGGAGGTTGTTCATTGGCCAATCTATGTGCGTTTCGATTGTTTCGTCACCGTTTGACCTCAAAGATGGCGGCTGGATGACGTCAATGCATAAGGTCTATAGGCTGAGTTTACGATGGCTGAGTCAAGCCATGGTCAAGCCGAGAACCACAAATCACGCTGCTTCCATCTTGATCATGTTCCTTGCATCGAATAAAAAATAATGAATGCTAACAATCATTTTGCAAACAGGAACCAGACTATTTTTTTCTTCCAGCCTCGGTTTGGTTACATTGATATCAATGGGAAAAAAATCAAGATGGCTGCACCATGATGAAGGTATATTGATCAATAGATTCATGAATCTCCGAGACCACGTGTTTGGATCTCCGAGTGTGACCAATTGTGATCATTGAGCACTCGGAGCAGGCTGTAATGCTCGGTCATACCCCATGGTCATACCTCCGAGGCTCTTTGCTCCGAGAAGGACATGCACTGGGCACGTTTGGTAATTGTCAAAGACCAGTCTTCTCACTTTGTGTATCTCAACATATGCATAAAATAACAAACCTGTGAAAATTTGAGCTCAATCGGTCGTCGAAGTTGCGAGATAATAATGAAAGACAAAACAACCTTGTCACATGAAGTGTTGTGTGCTTTTAGATGCTTGAATTATTCGAGACGTCAAAATCTAATTCTGAGATCTCGAAATCAAATTCGTGGAAAATTACTTTTCAGAGGGATCCGTTTCTGATAATGTTTTATACCACCAACCTCTCTCTATTACTCGATACCAAGTATAAGGTTTTATGCTAATAATTATTTTGAGTAATTACCAATAGTGTCCACTGCCTTTAAAGCCAGTGGACACTATTGGTAAATGTCAAAGACCATTCTTCTCACTTGGTGTACCTCAACATATGCATAAAATAACAAACCTGTGAAAGTTTGAGCTCGATTGGTCATCGGAGTTGCGAGATAACTATGAAAGAAAAAAACACCCTTGTCACACGAAGTTGTGTGCGTTTAGATGGTTGATTTCGAGACCTCAAATTCTAAACTTGCTGAGGTCTCGAAATCAAACTCGTGGAAAATTACTTCTTTCTCGAGAACTACTCCACTTCAGAGGGAGCCGTTTCTCACAATGTTTTATACTACCAACCTCTCCCCATTACTCGCTACCAAGTAAGGTTTTGTGCTAATAATTATTTTGAGTAATTACCAATAGTGTCCACTGCCTTTAAGGCAGTAGTCTTTCATCACCCAGTCCCAAGAAGCTCCTGCTCAATTCTCATTCATTCAACCATAGAGCAAGGAACATCTGTTCCTTGCTAAGATGTTCCTTGCTATATGGGGTCATCATAGAGGTAGAATCTATTTATACCCACATGATTGGAGGGAGGGAGGGTACACGTTTGGTAAAATTTTGTGAAAATTTTGGCTCAATTGGTCATCGAAGTTGCAAGAAAATGATGAAAGAATAAATACCCTTGTTCAAGAAATTGTGTGCTTTTCAGATAAGAATAAAAGACTAGAAGTCTTTTATTATTTTTGTGAGAAATACCTCTTTCTCAAAAACTACGTTACTTCAGAGGGAGTCGTTTCCCACAATGTTTTATACTATCAACAGCTCTCCAATGCTTGTTACCATGTCAGTTTTTAAGTTAATATTTGTTTTGAGTAATTACCAAACGCGTACCTTCCCTTTAAATCATTCATTGTTATGTTATCACCACGAAAGTATAATAAGAAGAAGTAAAAGGATAAAAACACAATACATGATATCCTTAAAACAACCACTGAAATCATTACCTACTCGCTATATAAAGTTAGCGTTGGAGGTAAACTACATTTTAAAGGCAGTGGACACTATTGGTAATAATATTACTCAAAATAATAATAGTCTTTTCGAGAAAGAAGTAATCGAAATCAAGCATGTGAAAGCACACAACTCCGTTTGACAAGGGTATTTTTTCTGTCATTATTATCTCGCAACTTCGACGACCGATAGAGCTCAAATTTTCACAGGTTTGTCATTTTATGCATATGATGAGATACACCAAGTGTGAAGGATAGTCTTTGACAATTACCAAGTGTCCACTGCCTTTAAGCACTCGAGTCGGCTGCTGTTTTTTGTGGTATAGGAATACGATATAATATAAAGACCAACTTCCACTTCTTTCTCGACAGAGTCTATAAGTTAGCAAAGAGTCACAACACGACTCTCATCACTCTGCCGCCACCAGAATATGTTCTGTGTGCTAACACACATCAGTGTATGGGTAAAAACCAAAATTAATATTCTTTATCCCCGATGCAAATTTAACATCATCTATTATATATACCATGGAGGAAGTAAACAGAATATGTTCGTTGGATATACACGGCACGCCACACCGCAAAGTGTTGTCAGAAGCAAATCTATGTTAAACCACGGAAATTGTTCGCAGATGGGCGTTACCGCAATTACTGACTGTTCTCGACCACGTGGTAGTTTGAATTTGCTAACCTCTTGGAGTTTTCCTCCGTGTTACGGTTTGTAAGGAATTTTATCTGGATTGGTAACCAGTCTCGCTTACTTTTTATGAAGTTCATATACTAGATACGGTTTTTATGAAATATGAAGTAATTAATTCGATAAGATTGTGACTATCTGATCAGTCTAAAACGCAACAGAACACGGAACACAATTAAGACCCTATAGGAGGGAATGCCACACATCGAGATGACATTTATACAGATCATCTTAATTCCCTGAGCTATTCAAAGTATATTGTTCAGTATCATAATTTTTACCGCAAATTATCTTTATTATACCTATAAAACCACTACCCTTTAGGCTTGCGTATTTTTAAGTGTCATTACTTCACATTTGTTTACGCATATTAAAGTTTAATGTGCGCTCCCGTTCCCCGTGGCGGGTCCCCTGCAAATTGTCATGGTGGGCGCTATGGTGTTGCTCGATGTTACAACCATCAGGAGGTATTTCCTTCTTCCATGGTGCAACGAGGTACACTCTCCTCCATAGTGAAACCGAGGAGGTCTAAACTTGGACCAGGCCAGGGACAACTTTCATTTCACAAAAAGTAACTAAGCACAACTTTGTCACATGTACAATTAGTGACTGGTACCCTTCTTATTTCTACTAAGCAACCATTCTTAAGCAATATGTTCTACTTCAGGAGATTAAATTGGGCCTTAACTTGGCCCGGTGATCTTCAAAAACAAAAATAGACACTACTCGTTATAGATTTCAACATGTAACTTCGTCCTAGCTCTACTAAGCTCAAGGTATATAGCACTGTAAAATCATGGTAGAACTAGAGTATATTATAGTGTTGAGTTGGACCCGTGGACTTTGAGAGACTTGAGATTGAACTGCGAACAAAAAAAATAGACATCATTAATTATGTGGTATATTTACATGTAACTTCTAGCTCTACGCTCAAACTATATAGCACTGTATAATGTCGAGTTGGGCCCTCGACTTTGTTCTTTAAGGCCTGTAATTGAACTTCGAGAAAAAAATATGGACGTCATGTTACAGTCATGTATAGATTTACATGTAACTTTGTCCTAGCCCTGTGCTCAACTTTATAGCACTGTGTAATGTCGAGTTGGTTTCCGGGTTATCACAATCCACGCTGAACCAACAACCACTGACTCCAGATAGCATTTTCCCGTAACCGGGGAACCCTCACTATGTTGGCTTCAGTTTACAATGATAACACGCAAAGACAAACAGTCCTGTTACAATGTCCAGAGTTGAAGAAGGAAATCCTCCCGGATTTTGATGAAATAGAACCTCGACTTTCCTTTCCTTTATAATGTTCAGATTAGTGGCAGGAAAGGAACAACATTTCCTTGTGACACTCTTAAAGCCATTGGACACTTTCGGTAAACAGTATTGTCCAAAGGCCCACATTTTGTGTATCACAACTGATATAAAAAATAACAAACCTGTGAAAATTTAGGCTCAATCGGTCATCGGAGTCGGGAGAAAATAACGCGGAAAACCTAACCTTGTTTCCGCACGTTTCGCCGTGTAATGACATGTGTTTAAAATAAATCCGTAATTTTCGACAACGAGAATTGATACTTGTTTTAATGTTTTCTCGAAAAGTAAAGTATTTCATTGAATACTATTTCAAGAGAAGTCTTTCACCATTACCTTCTGTAAACCCTGTAAGTTATTTGTAAATCTGTGAACTTTTTTTTTTTTTTTTTTGAGTAGGGGGGGGGGAGTAACAAAATGGCCGATTGGTGTTTTTCACACGCAGTTCAAGTTTCAAGTTCAAGTTTCAAGTTTATTATTGAAGTTCAGGTCATTTCTTTGAGCTTAACCCCTACGGGATTTTGTTTTCCCTTTTATGGCCCATACATTTTTAATTGACTATCGTGCATAAAAAAAAATGTTGATATAATTGAAATGTTATGTGAACATTAAAACCTATCGTCTTTTGAAATGGTGGACCGTTGACCTTTATCGTGATGTGGTCATCTTGATTTTACTCCATTCCAACTCATTGTAACCAAACTGAGGCTGGACGAAATAATAGTCTGGTGCCATGTGCAATGAATGTTAGCATTGATACTGTTATCAGGGAACATGTCCAAAAATGGTGACAGCGTGATTATAGGCCTAGGAGTGCACTGTTGGTTTGAGTGTATTCATTCAAACCTTATTATTGACATATCTTCGTGTCCACCATTTAATCTCCAAAAAAGAAAAATGGTTTCACCGTGCCTCCACGTAAAACTCTCTGGACCATGGGGACGGCACCTCTGAGCTCCATGGCACATGCATGACTGGAATAACTTTTACAACAGCCAATACTGTGTGAAAGTTCAGTCATCTGTATATAAACTGGTGCTGTGACGGTGAATGAACTCGAAAGTGGCAACACAAAACCCTGTGTGTACAACAACATGGGGGAGAAATCTTGGGCAATCCCTTACAATAAAATCATCTTTCATAGCCTATAATATAACCCTTTACACGATTGAAATTAGGATTCCTACAATATGATTCACATACATTTGTCGTTACTTCTTTGGTTTCTATAAGATTTCTATAAGATTCCTTTAAGATTCTTGTATGGGGTTTTATGTAGGGGATAGTACACTGCAAAGTGTGAATGGGCATTGAGAGGAAGCAATGGTGTTGCGCGGTCACACACGCCCAACGTTCCGATTATGCACGGCAAAAACTGTACACGCTTGTAATGAACGAACGCTAGCGGGCGCTCAGCTTGGAATTAGGTGCATTGTGGTCTTGCTGGTATCCAAATTTGATCCATATCTATCCCACAATGCACCTCATTCAACAGTCTGCGCTTGCGCATTGGTATTTGCAATAAAGTCTATGGTGAGATCTGAATCAGAGAAACAGAGCGCCCGCTAGCGTTCGTTCATTACAAGCGTGTACAGTTTTTGCCGTGCATGCGTGTACATGTAGTAGACCCACATCCTATGTACAGTACATTATAATGAATAGGGTATGTACAGTACATTTATATAAGGTGAGCCAGCAGTGTAACCAAAAGAACAATGGGTTTTGGTGAAGGTCATACGGTCACTACACACACAAGTTCTATAGCCGTAGCATAGCTTGCTAAGGGGTGGTGGCCCAAGAGATAGCAATGGTGCCATAATAGTTGTGCAGTTGAGTTGGTGACCGGATAATTATTAGATTATTATATAACCATATAGGGAAAGGATTTCTATTTGGTTATACCATCTATGACCTTGCTGGCAATCTATACCCGATCACCTCCATGATGTGTCCTTTCTCATGATATACCACAGTTTTTATGAGGAAGTCTAGATCAATTTGGTCATTGCGTTTATAAGAACCAATAGGGACACAATTTTGTGTACACAATAAACCATGAAGGTAGCCCTCCATGTTTAAACCATATATAGGGCAAGGATCAAACAAACGTATGTGCCAGTCATTATTTCCAGTGTACACACAGCTAGCATATTGGTAGAATAGCAAGATGAAAAACACAATATTTGTGTCAAAATAAGACAATCAATATGAAAGTATACTTGCTTTCAAGTTTTGGTTTCATTTTTGCATGTTTTACATGTTAGGATCAGGGCAACATGGAAGGAAGCTCACAAAAGGGCAGGTTTTTATGTGTTTTTCCTCTTCAGTTCAATACTATTTCGTTTCCTCAAAATTTGTTTTGTTTGGTTTGAATGGGTTTTGAACTTGTACACCTTTTGCAATCCTGGTAGAATATTTGGATATTTGTACAGTGTAGACCTACACACTGTTTCCTTACTCTATGGTTTCCTGAAGCACTCACTCTTGAACCTTATAAAGAGGGTGAAATGGAGTTCCAGGTTCTAATTACGTTCACTGATGCACTCATTTTCAAATAGAGTCTTTATAAAAGAGGGAAACTAAAGAAGTCTCTAGTTTCAAAATTTAATATTCAGAAAAATGCTGTTGTGATCTAACTTTGTCAACTTCCCAGTGAAACATCAATCAAATAACATAACATTTCATGTTTTTTTTTTTGTTTTTTTTTTTTACAAGACTGTTTAGCTCATTGCTTAATTTGTAATTTATTAAATCAAAATGGCATTGAATTTGACCTTAAGACTGACCTTAAAATTCCCTTTTGAAGTCTTGTAGACCTTCGAGATGCCCTTTTTTAAGGTTTGTCCTAACAAAAATCACTAAATGGTAATGATTTGGGTTCAACTGCCGTACACAACCCCATACATGTACATGAAAATACATGAAACTTTTCCAATTATGTTTCAGTCAGTAATAAAAAAGCAAAAGATTAAGTTGCTTGGAAACCCAATACAGCACCAAGCCAACGCCTTAAAAAGTCAACACCATAAATCAGAAACCCAACCTTTTTATGGTCAAGGACGAGAATTGTTGCATACCATCAGGCATCTAATGATGATTATGATTATGAATAATAAGCCCTTCCCAGTTGAGTTTTCTGTGTCCAAATCATACATGCAGAAAGTCCAGACTCTTGTAAACATGTGATGCAGGTCTGATACTTCTTGCCCCTGGTCATTGCCTTGGTGCCCTTAAAATGCTACAGTAGAAACTTACAATTTCCTCATCATAGGCATGCCATTTGCCAAGGAGAAAATGCCCAAGATTAATCCTAATTTAGGAAGAGTTTGGTGAAATCAACGGCTGGTGATGTCACATGTTACTAAACATGGTCTATATATTGACCAAGCCAGCTGCTTCACTGGTGATGGTCAATTACCATGAAGTCCAACACCATTGCCCCACTCCACCATTTAACGCCCATGGAGTTGTGTGGTAAAACAATCAATTTTTCAACCTCAGAACAAAGGAACTAGAACACACGGGACTGAAAGGGAATCAATGGGCCTGGGTATTGACATGAGCAGGACTCAATTTCACAATAGCTGTTAAGCGGGAAATTCTGCTTAGCAATTTTTTAGGCTAAGCAAGAAATGCCTGAGGTACCAGTCGCAGCAATGGTAACTGTGGTATTCTGGCTGATAACGTATTTGCTTGGCAAGTTTTTGTGCTTTAATAGCAAGTTTTTGTACTTTATAAATGGGGGGAAGAGGGGGGCAGGGGTATAAGCTATAGGGATGAACAGAGCAGATACATAGCGCTTCAGGTGGTCCAGCTCTTTTATCTAGCTGTGGTCATTTCTGCCATAGACTCCCGAACTTAATTTCATACAACTGGGCCCAATTTCATGGCTCTGCTTGGTAAGCACAGAATCGGCGCTTACGGAAGCAGAGAATTCTGTGCTTACAGCAAGCGTATTTCACGCGCTAACGGCGAATTTTGGCTTCTGCGCTTTATTAGGCATTCTACGCTTACAAGGCTAGCGCAGAAATTCGGCGCTTGCATGTAAGCGGGGAATCGTGATCGTAAGCGCAGAATTCGGCGGTAAGCAGAGCCATGACATTGGGCCCTGGTTAAGCAGAAAATATTGCTCAACAACTCTCTGCTAAGAAAGAAATAAGTAGGCTACCAGTCGCAAATGGTACATGTGACATAGTACTTTGGCTAACAACCGTATTCTAGTAAGCAAAATGCTGTTGTGCTTAGCAACTTATTGTACTTCAGCAGCTCTATGAAATTGGGCCCAGGTGAGATGACAGTGAACCTTACATCATAGCCAATCTCGATTGGGTTACATTGGGTCAAATAGAAGAAAAGCAATATGGTCGCACCATGATAAACCCTCAGTTTGTGTGTGAACTTGTGTACACTAGCCAACATCGTACCATGGCTGATACGGGGCACAGGGTATCCCCAGTGTATGTTCCAAACACACTACATGTATTTTCATCTTGTACAAAAATACATTGTACACCCATGTACACCCCCTCTGGCCCTCTTGTACACAAGTACATTGCACCCACCCCCAACCCACCCCCACTACCTTTTAAATCCCTTGAAGAATTTCTGAGAATCCAAGCGCACAATAAAGACTCAATAGGGGGTACACTAAACAACACAATAGAGACAGCAATATGCAATACACCACGCCCATACCAGCACCAAATGGCCAACATGGCCTATAATGTTAATTGATAGAGTATTTCTGCAGACCTGGAAGTTCACATAGGGCTAGGAGGCCATGCCATGTTCCAGTTGCCAATTTGCCAAAGCTTTTGAAAATTTCAAGAGATTTGGAGCTCTAAAATCTTTCTGCATAAATTTGTCTGCATAAAATGTTAAAATAAATGTCAGTCATCAAAATGCAATTACAATTATTTTCTTCCTCCATGTCCTTACTAAAGCTGTTAGACAGAAAACACTGCTCTCTTTGTGGTACAACACCGGTTGTACCAATGTAAAACATATGGAATTTTTGCTGGTTACCAGTTTCTGTTAAGCAAAATTTTTCTGCGCTTAGTAAATTTGTATGCTTACAGGCTTCATAAAATTGGGTCAGGGTGTTCCATGGCATGAGGAGATTGATAACCCCTAAAAAACAAGGTTGCCTCCTAATTGTCTTAAAACCTGCATACAATTTTACGATAACGCTCTCAGAAAGTATAAGCATGCACTCATGTTTATTTATGCAGGATCTGTTTAATGATACTACAAAGGATTTGAGAATGGAAGAAAAACAAAATTGTACATAATAATTTTTGCTACCCATAGTGTATTCAGGTATATGCATAATTAGAGGAAGGTTGCCAAAGTAACAAGACTCTGAAAGTGAACAAAAGTTGAAAAGTTCCCGCGCAGTTTTGTTTTTCGCTGCGACAGACTTTTTCAACTTTCTAGTCTGCTTTATCGTTCTCATTTCTGGAAATTTATTGTGGGAATATCTTCAACACTGCCCAAGTGTGAAATATTATGAAAACTTGACAGAATCATGAAAAAATTGTGCCACCCTTCCAATAATTAGGCCAACCACACAGCAAACAAGATCAACTACCGGCAATAAAAATCTCAAAATTACTGCTTAATCAGAATGAGTCCTATTCAACCCTTTCCGCTACATCTGAAAACAAAACCCCCACAAAAATCTTCTTTAAAGCTCTACCCCATATAAACTTGTACCAGTCCTTCAATTATTCATTGTTGCTACCCAAAAAAAGCTTTACTTATTATTAAACAAAATCTGTCATGATTATGTGTTTACATTAAGCATTACTTAAAATTAAGGATTCTTTACTACAAAGAATACTTGACTATTTGGTTTAAGGTTAGAAGAGTCTTTTTCCTTTAAAATTTAGTTCTTTACGTGGGCAGAGTACCAATTACTCGTACATCAATACCATGTTGACTAGTAAGCGGTTTTTAATACCAAGATTTAGTAGTGAATAGTAGTAGTACAAGTTAACCCTAAGAAAACGTAACCAAAATTATAAATGGACCAAGCAACTCCCAATTATGTAACTTTTCTAACCATCATAACTTCAACATGTTCAATCTTATTAAATAAATTATCATTTTCAATTTGAGCATTAAACCCAAGTCAGATCACAATATGGAACTATTTCCGCCATGATTCTTCAAAAAAAGGGTGAATTTTAGAACGTGATTGTTTGACTGGTTTGGTTTGTTCAGTGAACCACATATAAATACATTCCTAGTTGAATGGAAATGTCCTGCATGCCTCTAGTTCATTTGGTTTTGGTACGATTCGCCTCACTGCTCTTTGTAAAATAACATTTCGATCAACATGTATGGTTGTGCAAACAATGAATCAGCAGAAGAAAAAAAAAACTTCCAAGCACAAAACATTTAAAATTCAATCAGACTAGTTAATATTGGCAGCTGCTTCAGTTTTCCTTATTTGTAGTTGTAGTGTTGTGCTCAAAATACTTGCTCAAAACCTTCAAAGGAGGGCACTGGCCACTGGCCAAGCATACTGGCCAGACAGCACTGCTGACAGCCGGCCAGCCAAGGTTTGGCCAGACAGCTAGCACTGCTAGCCAAGGGCATTCATTCTCTGTTCAAATGTGTTGTTAGGTACTATCACCACAACTGATATGCATGAATGCACACAATTTCCTCCAGCAGTTCTATGCACATACTATAAACACCCATTTAAAACCCACGTACAGTACATACAGTACGTGTAGTACGTGTACAATAGAAGAACATATAGAGCAAACATGATTCAGTATTTAACCCATGAATTGCATATTAATTGTTTAACATTTACTCTGGACCCTATGTTGGTTGTAAAGGCCGAGTCACACTGCAGGGATTACAAAAACGATATCGATCATGACGCAAAGAGAAAGCATTTCTATAGGTTGAATGAGTGTGCGTATTCTGCGTGGAGCAATTCAACCAAGAGAATGCGTTCTCTTTGCGTCGAGATCGTTATCGCTA